>NC_135542.1:13615202-13947702 GCF_045843805.1 Urocitellus parryii
AATCCTGAAATAAACCCTCACATTAATGGTCAGCTGATTTTTTTTGACAAGGGTGGCAAAATAATTAATGGGGAAAGAATAATCTTTTCGACAAATGGTGCTGGGACAACTGGAAAATCACACGAAAAAGCAATGATGTTGGACTCCTCTCATACAATGGACAAAATCAGCTTAAATGGATCATAGACTTTACAAGTGTAATAACTAAAGGTAAAATTGATTATAGATCTAAAAAATGTAAGAGCTAAAGCTATAAAACTCTTAGAAGAAAATATAGGTGTAAATGTTCATGACCTCAGAATAGCCAAGTCGTTTTTTAGATATAAAACCTGAAGCACAATAAAAAATATTAGACATCAACTGCACTTCTAATATCCCTAACCTGAATGCCACTAAGATTTAAAATTTCCTGCTTTGAAGGACATTAGCAAGAAAACAAAAGGACAAATTACAGAATGCAGGATGTTTCTGCAAATCATGTCCCTAACATGCGACTGGTATATCTATTGAGAACTCTTACAATTCAGTAATAAAAAAGACAACCCAATTTTTATATAAGCAAAGGGTTACAATAGACCTTATTCTAAGATATACATATAGCCAATAAGCACAGTAAAGTAACCCAGGATCATCACTCAATGAGGAAATGCAAGTCAACACTACAATGTAGTATTGTATTATACGCACTAGGGTGGCTTTAGCCAAAGACACGAGCAATGACAACCAATGGCAAGGATGTAGAGAAACAGGAACCTTTGTACACTGCTGGGAAATGGGAACATTCTGTACATTCTGTATATTTCTTATTTTGAGTGTGTTATGGTTTGGATGTGAGGTGTCCCCCAAAAGCTCACGTGTGAGACAATGCAAGAAGGTTTGGAGGAGCAATGACTGGGTTTCAGCCTTCACCTAATCAGAGCATTTATCCCTGATGGGATGAACTGGGTGATAACTGAGGCAGGTGGGTGTGGCTGGAGGAAGTGGCTCATGGCGGGGCCACTTCTCTTTCTAGTTCCTGATCATCAAGTGAGCTGCTTCCCTCTACCACATTCTTCCACCATGTGGTCTTGCCCTGCCTTGAGCTCCAAGGAATGGAGGCCGCCACTTATGGACGAAGACCTCTGAAACTGTGCACCCCCACAAATCAACTATTCCTCCTCTATAATTGTAATGGTCAGGTCCTTGAGTCACAGCAGTGAAAAAGCTGACTAAAACAGAATGTAAAATGGTACACTAGGTTTGGAAAATGAAGTTCCTCAAAAACTTGGGAATACCATTTAACCCAGAAACTCCCAAGAGAAGTGAAAACGTGTTCACAAAACTTTTTTTTTTTTTTTTTTTTTTGGTATGAGACATTGAACTCAGGGTCTCTCAATCACTGAGCCACATCCCCAGCCCTTTTTAGTTTTTATTTTGAGACAGAGTCTCACTAAGTTTCTTAGAGCCTTGCTAAGTTGCTGAGGATGGCTTTGAACTTGTGATCCTCCTGCCTCAGCTTCCTGAGCTGCTGGGATTACAAGTGTGCACCACTGCACCGGACTCACATAAAATTAATGTGAATGTTCATAGCAGCATAAATCATAACAACCAAAATTCTAAGCAACTCAAATGTCCACCTAGTGATGAGTAGATAAACAGAATGTGGCATACCCTTACAATGGATGTTATTTGGTCATAAAAAAACAATACCGATAAATGCTACAATATGGATGAAAATTGAAACCGTTTGCTAAAGCAAAGAAGTCAGATACAAACAGCCACACAGGTATCAAGTGTCCAGAATGGGTAACTCCTCAGAGATAGGAAGCAGATTCTTGGTGGCCAGGGTCTGGAAGAGAGGAGCAATGGGGAGGGACTGCTGAAGTGCACAGTTTCTTTTTGTGGTGATGAAATGTTCTGAAATGAGCTAGTGGCCATGACCACACAGCCTTGCAATATACTAAAATTCACTGAGTATACACTTTTTAACAGGGTATTTTATGGCATGTGAATTCTGCTGCCATAAAACTGTTGTTTAAAAATAAAGAAATGCAGGCATAGTAAGGAAAATATAAAAAATAGAGAAAATAAATGGCCCTGATTTCACCGTTATTCAGAACCTGAGTCAGGGGGAAGGGAATTACACTAGGGCTCTTTTCAAATGGATGGGATCCTATACAAAACATGCCTAGCTATGAACTGTCCCAAGGACGGAAGGAGTCACAAAAGACAAGGCAGGGGATTCAGAGACTAGTAAGTGCAGTCCCTCACTCCCAGGGCCAGGGAATGAGGGAGGCTGCATCGTCACTGGAACCTGGGATTTGCTTACTAGAGGGGCGACTGGGCTCATGCTGTGGGGAGGCATGGCTGGGTGTGAGGAAGGATGCAGGTCCCTCCCTGTGCGGTCCCCTGGTCTGATGCTTCAGTCCTACCCCTTGCACCCTGGGGTCAGGACTTCACAGGGAGCCAGGAAGGGAATGGGCAGGATTAGCTCACTAGTTTCCTTGCCGCCCACAGCAAAGCTCTGAAAACACAGAGTGGGCAAGAGAAGTCAATGCCCGTCCACCGAGAATCTGACGCAGTGCGGCTAACCTCTGGAAGGTGTCTTGATTTCAATTTTATGAGGAGACTATTTCAGGTGTTGTCCTCCTACCACACAGTGGTCCCTCAGTATCCGAAGGGAATTGGTTCCAAGACTCCCTGTGGACACCACAACCACAAATATCAGATGATCTTGTATTTGCATATGACCTTGGCATGTCCTCCTGTGTACCTGAAGTCATCTCAGATTGGCACCTAATACAATGTAAGTACCATGTACATAGTTGCTACGCTGTATTGTTTAAGGAATAATGGCCCCAAATGCTGGCACATGTTCAGCATAGACAGGACTTTTTTTCCTGGATATTTTCAAGCCATCATTGGTTGATGAAGAACCTACTGCATTCCCTAGTTATACTTACTTTTTTTCCATTTGACATTTGTTAATGACATGGGAAATGCTTATGGTAGTCTTTGTGATCATTTTTAAAGATCATCCTGGAATTCCAAGGGAATCAAAGGTATCCCACAGACCACCCATACATCAATATTCTGAACAACTTCTCTCTTTTCTCTCCCTCTCCCCTCCAACTCCCCACTTTCTCCTCCTTTTTCTTCTTCATCTACTACTTCTTCCAGGGATTGAGCCCAGAGGTGAGCCACATCCCCAGCCCTTTCTATTTTTTATTTAGAGACGGGCTCACTAAGTTGTGTAGGGCTTCCCTAACTTGCTGAGACTGGCCTCACACTTGCAATCCTTCTGCCTCAGCCTCCCTAGCCACCGGGATGATAGGTGCGCACCACCATGCCCGGCTTGAACAACTTATTATGAAACCTAGAAAAGTTTAAATAGTAAGCTGCCCACACAAGCAGAAGCTGTGCCATCTTTTCACTTTTTTCTAAAAAAAATTATTGTGAGTCTTTAGAGAAAATAGTTTGATCAGGATTTACCAAAGCTTTTCCCTAGATATTCTTTTACATGTTTGCCTCACTGGCTTCAGTAGTCTTAACGGTCCCCAAATTTCCAGATGTTTTCATGTAGACATCATCTCAGCATCTAGTCACTCCCTGCGGTCACCTTGTTTGGGTACCAGGGATTGAACCCGGGGTGATGACCCACTGAGCCACATTCCCAGTCCTTTTTTGTATTTTGTTTGGAGACAGGTCTCACTGGATTGCTGAGGCCTCACTAAGTTGCTGAGGCTGGCTTTGAACGACTCAGCCTCCCAAGCCGCTGGGATTACAGGCATGTGCCATTGTGACTGGCTGCAGTCAACTCTTAATGTCTTAACTTCCAGAGGATCTCAAATTGGATAGATGTGACAGTTCATTCACAGGGAGCCAGGCACAGGGACTCAGAGAAGGAAAGAAGGAAGAGGACATTGGGGAATCAAGCTTCTTGACCCCAGCTATTCCTATCCACAAGGACAGTTCCTTAACAGCCCCTAGACAGGACCGACTGCAAAAGGTACTTCTTGTGCCAACAGACCTCACTCCCACCCAATGCAAATAAAGGCTTAGAAGTCACTTTGCTCTAGAAAAAATTTGCTGAAGAAGACAAAATAGAGATGATAGGTCCCCTTTCTGAATCCTATATTTCTATGCCATCCCTCCAATCACTTATAGGGACAGATCAAGCCCATAAAAACCTCTAGACAGCAGACCCCATCACTCGGGACCCCTCTCCTTCAGGAGCTCTGATTCCTTTCTGTTACTCTAATAAATCCTGTACTTTGCTCTAAGGCTTGTATCTGTGGATTCTGTTTTTCCAGTTTGTGAGACACAGAATCTTGCTCTGTGTTACAGTATCACACAGATGCAGTCCTCAACAGGATACACTAGCACGCTTTTCATGTCAAGTAAACCAGGAAGGGGAGACGACAGGAAAGGGAAGAGAGAGGCGGGCAGTCTTTCATCTACTGAGAAGCCACTCACAGGGATCTCGGGGAGATGGTTACCTAGGGAGCCACCATGAAGCACGTTCTGAATAGGGAATTCCTCTTTACTTGACAGCAGCCATGGAATCCCACGTTTAATGAGAGCTCATTTAATTTAAAGAGCATACTCTTTTTTTTTTTCTTTTTTTTTTTTCTTTTTTTTCTTTTTTTATTTTTTAGTTTTCGGCGGACACAACATCTTTGTTGGTATGTGGTGCTGAGGATCGAACCCGGGCCGCACGCATGCCAGGCGAGCGCACTACCGCTTGAGCCACATCCCCAGCCCCAAAGAGCATACTCTTAATAGTTCTTTTAACCACAGACACTCAGTTGTATGTTACAGACAGGCCTTTTGTCTTAGAAAGAAAGGACATTTTGAAGTCAGCTTGTTATATGAATCTACTTGTCCCTTTCCCTAGGAGGCAAACAAACTGTGAGCTAATGGATGGTATCCTTTCTGTACTCAGGACCCTGTATAGCAAGACTTGCAGCAGCCAAACTTCAATGCCAATTGCAGCAGAAACTTGAGCAAGAGCCATCAATACCAGGCTACTGCTTAGAAAATTGCTGGTACAATTTTCTAAGAAGTGACAACATCCAATATGGGTACACATCACAGGACAGTCCTGGTGAAGTGTGTCTGAATCATATTTGTACAGAGGCTTTGAGATATATGGGGAGTTTGGGGAGTTTTTTACTGAAGAAATGTTAAGAAATCTGTACACTGGGCTTGGGAAGCTGAGGCAGGAGAATTGCAAGTTTGAGGCCAGCCTCAGCAACTTAGTGAAGACTTAACCGACTTAGCCAGACACTTCTCAAAATAAAAAATAAAAAGCGGGCTGGGGATGTGGCTCAGTAGTTAAGTACCCTGGGTTCAATCCCTGGTACCAAAAAAAAGAAATCCATACATAATATATAACTTCAGAATTGGTTTTCTCCATTCATCATTTATAAGGAGTCATACACAAACCCCAGAAGGGCGAGGGAAATAAGCAGACATTTGTAGGAGGGAATTACAGTCATGTGCCCACCCCAAGTCTTCCATCTCCACTGTGAGAAAATATATTCAAAGATATCAAGAAAAACTGACCTTATTTCAGACACTTCCTGAGATAAGGAGACTGAAGCAAAATCCAGTGAAAGCCTTCCACAGTTCTGCTGGAGAAACACCAAAAACATTCATTAGTGGAAATAAGGTCACATAACAAAGTGGTCTACAAGGAACAAGAAAGCCACTAACAGTAGATGGGGGGGCATCTACAGACATGCATTGACATGGTCTACAGGGTGTCCTTCCAGACACGCCATCCCAGGGCAGGAATGACCTGCAGAAGTACCGCCATCAACCCTGACCAGTGATGGGACATGAAGTTGCAGGTCCAGGGGACATAATGTAATATGGGCTCTGTCCACAGGATGAGGTATTTGAGTAATTCTAGAAGAAACAGGGCTTGACTCATACTAGCCAGGAGTTAGTCTACAGGATCATGTCAAACTGTTTATAAAAAATAGGATATTTTTCTGGGTTTTGTGATGTTAGTGGAATTTGTCAACTTTCACAAATTGGTCATTAATTTATTTATTTGGGGTACCAGAGATTGAACTCAGGGGCACTCGACCACTGAGCAATGTCCCCAGCCCTATTTTGTATTTTATTTAGAGACAGGGTCTCACTGAGTTGCTTTTGTGGAAGCTGGCTTTGGACTCAAGATCCTCCTGTCTCAGCCTCCTGAGCCATTGGGATTACAGGTGTGTGCCACCACACCCAGGTAAAATTAGTAATTTACAATTGTTTCTTTTATTCAGTCTAAATAAACATTCACTTTCATGTCTAATCTTGCATTCTTTTCTTAAAGAGGACCTCCAAAGTCAAAAGTGCTTCAGGCCACACAAAATTATATTTGCTCCTATATAAGAGCTGATTAGAGAATTCTCATTCTCATCCCTGTCCCCACCACCTCATTCCCCCCCCCCAACAGTTAAGAATTCCCACTGTTTCCTTCTTCCTGTAATTCTTACAAAATTAAACAAATATGACTGGGCATGGGGGTGCATGCCTGTAATCCCAGTGACTAGGAAGGCTGAGGCAAGAGGATCCCAATTCCAAAACCAGGCTCAGCAACTAAGCAAGGCCCTAAGGCAGCTTAGCAAAAACTTCTCTTAAAAAAAAAAAAAAAAGTGGCTCATGATATGGCTCAGTGGTTAAGCAGCCCTGGGTTCACTCTCTAGTAACAATAAATAAATAAATTAATTAAAATAAACAAACATGAATAAACACATAAGTGTATTTTTACTTCAGAGGCATCATGCTTATACACATTATTTCTATGTTAAAAAATTATTAAATCAATCATTTTTAAAATTTGAGCTGGGCACAGTGGTGCATACCTCCTTACTTGGACACTTCCAGAGATAAGGAGACTGAAGCAAAATCCAGTGAAAGGTTAAGGCAGGGGGATTACAGGTTTGAGACCAGCCTCAGCTATTTAGTGAAACCCTGTCCCCCAAAATTGAAAGGATTGGGAATGTAGCTCAGTGGTAAAGCACTCTGCAATCAATCCCCAGGAGCAAATAATAGTAATAATAAAAATACAATTTGGTTTCTTCTAAATTTTGAGTGATAATCATCAAAGGCTTTATTTCATTTCTAAGTTATAAAATTATGCCATGTTTTCCTTTAATACTTTAAGTCCTTTTATTCTGATACACATTGTGAAGTATGTATTCAGTTTTATCTACTTTCAAATGGTTATTATCCAATTGTCCCAACACCCTTCATTCAAAGTTCACCCTCCTTCTCCAGCAGGCTGAGATACTGTCTGAAGTATACACTAATGTTTCTATGAACTTGACTCCATTCCTGAACTTGTTCTGAACTTGCTATGTTGCTCCTTTGATACTATTGTCTATTCATGCATCAAACCACATGGTTTTAATATCTGGTGGGGCCAGCTGTCCCTCACCTTCCTGTTCAGATTGTTATTTTGTCACACAAACTTTGGTAGTTTTTTAAAAAAATTAAAGACCAGCTGAGCAATCTGTCTCTCATATGTGTTAAAATGAAAAGTTTTTCCCTGAGTATTTATGCCAACATAATAAAACCAAAAGTCAATATATCATATTAACAGGAAATGGTTCTGATATATGTAGGAAAAAGGAATTGATAGAATTACTTCCAAAACTATCAAAGAAGAACTGATTTAACTGGTGATGAGGAAAGGTCAAACCCCTCCATTTTATTTCTGCGCAGGATGGAGAGGAAAGCATAGATTTAGAGTTATCCCCAAACTAGCACCAGTTGATTTAGGTGGTGATAACATGGAAAATTCACTCACATTTTGCTGCCAGATAAATTAATAAACAAATACTTAAAAAGGCCTGCAATTGAGTCAGAGTTAGGTAAATCTTTAGGACCTTTGCAAATTATTAAACCAAAACTCCTTGCTCTCAAGGAATCATTTGATCCCCTCATCAGTGTTTGTGCACATTACCATCACTTAGGAAATACAGAAAATATCAGTTCTAGGGCTGGGGATGTGGCTCAAGTGGTAGCGCGCTCGCCTGGCATGCGCGGGGCGTTGGGTTCCATCTCCAGCACCACATAAAAATAAAATAAAAGATGTGTCCACCGAAAACTGAAAAATATTAAAAATTCTCTCTCTTGAGAGAAGGAAAGAGAAAGAAAGAGAGAAAGAGAGAGAAAGAGAGAGAGAGAGAGAGAGAGAGAGAAAGAAAGAAAGAAAGAAAGAAAAAAGAAAGAAAGAAAGAAAGAAAGAAAGAAAGAAAGAAAGAAAGAAAGAAAGAAAGAAAGAAAGAAAGAAAGAAAGAAAGAAAATATCAGTTCTAGACCTACTTCTGGGAATTTAATTTGCCGGGCTATTGAGCCCCAGAACAGCTGCAGTTTTGAAGGTGATTCCAATGTGCGGGCGAGGTTGGGAGCCCCACAGGTGCGTGGGTCTATTACCAGGGCGCTTCCTTTAGCATTAGGAAGAGTACCCTTCTCCACTCAAATTCGGAGAGGTGCACAGGCAGAAGCGCTGGGACCCACACCTGCTCTTAGCAGTCAGACTGCTGATTCCAGTGGCGTGCGGCTAAAAGCCTTTGCACAGGTGTCTCTCCAGAGGCTGAACTGGTGGAAGGACTTTCACCTCATTTTTGTTTTGGTGCTGAGGACTGGACCGAAGGGCAAGCACTGTGCCACTGAGTACAGCCCTCATTTGACTGCTTTCCTCACTGCTGCATCCACAGATCCTAGAATCGAGCCTGACACACGGTGGACAATAGACGTGTCCTAGGAATGAGCCGCATTATCCGACACTGACAGGACACTGGACGAATTCCCGGCGACCCTGCATCATCTTTAATCGTACCGTCAGACCACTGAGACGTGTTTCTTTTTCGGACTTCTTCTTTGGGAGGGCAGAGACCTCTTCACCTGCTTGGGTCGCGGTGGCAGCTTCGCCCCTGAGCAACTCTTCCACTAAGCGACTCCAAGGCCCAAGACCTTTCCTAATAAGGGAGCGTCCAGGAGCACCCCGAGTCACGTGAGCTCCACTACCCGACTCTGGTCTACGCGCGTCCTGTTTTGCGCCTGCGCACAGCTCTAGCGCCCGGTCCTTGGCGTGGCGCAGACTCAGACCCCTCGCTTCCGCCTGGCTCCGCCCAGTTCGTTTCTGGGGGCGGGACTAAGCCTGGCTGGGAGAAAAGGCGGGGCTGGGCCTCGCGCGTGCGCGGAAAAGAGCTAGGGCGCGGCGGGGCTGGGTGGCCTGAGCGTTCGGAAACAAGATGCAGGTAATCGCGGCAGGTTCCCCGGGGTCTGAAAGACAGGTCTCGTTTGTTGTGTTGTGTTTGCTCGAGCCGCGGGCGCCAGGCCTGAGAACCGCCGGGTGCCTCAGGTTCGGCCGAGGTGCCGCGTGGCGAGGCCCCGCGCAGGCGCAGTGCGGGCGGGCGGGCGTGGTCCAGCCGGCTTCCCGGCAGCGGCGGCCGCTGGCCCTGCTCCCCGGAGCGCCGTGTTCGGGGGCAGCCCCTGCTTGAGGTCGACCTCCTCCGGGCCTGTGAAGCGCTTGTCAGGCCTTGGTTGATCTGTTACTCCCCGTTCACTAAACTCCAGGCATTAGCGCCCGCGCTGGAGAGGTGGGGCCCGGCTGGGAGGGGTGCCCACGGTGCAAACCACGTCCCCCAGCACCTCGCGCGGTGCAGGTGGGGTGTCTCCCGTCGGGCTCCCTGGGTTCCAGGTCTCAGCCGCAGTTTCTCCTCTCAGTGTGAGTTTGTTTTTCCCATCTGAGGCAAGGTCTCACCAAGTTGCTTAGGGCCTCACGGAAGTTGCTGAGGCTGGCGACCCTCCTGCCTCAGCCTCCCCAGCCCCTGTGATTGCAGGCGTGCGCCACCTTGCCCGGCCTCAGTGCTAATTTCTGAAAAGGAGTTAAATAAGAATCGTTTTTGGTTTTATTTGGTAGCCAGAATTTGACAAAAACCCTGAAGGAAGTGAAGAAAACTTCATTGAAATGACATTTTTAGGGGGGGGGGAGGGTCACTGAGGGCTCGGAGGGGATATTTACAAATATAGCAAGTGGCACAAACCGGAAGCTCTTAAATGGGGGAAGAGAAAGCTCTGGGGCACCTCTGACCTCATTGGTATCCTCTGTGCTTCAGGTCCCTGCTGGAAGATGTTACTGCCTCTTCAGGGGCCTTCCCTGACCAGGACTGAAAGATTCTATTCATTTTTCCCTTGATGACATGCAGGGGGCCTGGGGTCTGGTGTCCCTGGTGTCCAGGGCATTTCTTCAGTTCATATTCCAAACCAAGTTGGAGCTCACTGTCCTTGTTCCTGCCAGACCATGCAAACCTGAGCCTGGACACGTGGGTTCTGCCTCTGAGTGCCCACCTGGCATTCAGTCCTGGTCAGTTTGCCTGACTGCCCAGAATGGTGGTGCCTTTCTGGACACCATGCTGAGCAGTCAGGCTTCTGATGGTCAAGGGTCAAGTGAGTAGACATAGGTAAAGACCTGGAAGATTGCCCAGCGCTTAGTGGTGGGTGAAAGTTGACTGTTAGGGACACCCCAAGGTCTCAGCTCCTCTCAGCCTAGCTGAGGCCTCCTTCTTCCCAGATGCAGCCACTTAAGGCTTTGAGGCGCTCGAATGTCATATCTCTTGGCTTTGGGGCCTTCATATGTGTTGGTCTCTCTGTCTGGAAAGTTATTTCTTAAGCCCGCCTCTCCCCTGCTTGGTTCTGATCACCCTCAGGTGACTGGTGTATGTCAGTTTTTCTAGTGGGTCTCCTGTCCCTTTCTAGAAGAGCAGCCTGTTCGTCCTCCCGGTAGCCACAGTTCTTTTTGAATATGTGGTTTGTGTATATATCTGTGCATCCTCTCTCTTACCCTCTTGACTCTTGTGTTCACCAGGCTTTCTTGATGCGTAACCCAGGAATTCAGGTTGAGTAGGCACTTAAGTATCTGTGGAATGAGTCATTCCAGGTCATTAATAAAAATACTGAACAGCAGCCAGGTCAGAGCCTGGGTTTTAATACGGATGCTGATCTGCACGTCATAGCCTGAATTTTATTCCTAGACCAAGGATAAGGAGGAGGAATGGGCAGAAAAAAATTGAACAGGGTCTGTGAGTCTTTGACACTTTTTTCAGAAATAGGTCACAGAGTAATGTGGCTTGAATTCCTCCCGTCCTACTTCCCCTTTGGCTCTCTGTCCAGTGTGGCCCCTCTGCACTGAACTGGGCACTTCTTATTCTTGGTGTTCTCTGTCCTCCTTTCCAGGACCCCAATGCAGACACTGAATGGAATGACATCTTACGAAAGAAGGGCATCCTGCCCCCGAAGGAAAGCCTGAAAGGCTTGGAGGAGGAGGCGGAGGAGGAAGCGCAGCGAATCCTCCAGCGATCAGTGGGTGAGCTGGCCTTCTTGTTCTGTGTCTGCTGGGTCTGGGAACAAGTCCCGGAGCCTCTGAGCAGCAGCCAGGAGACGGCTGGAGTGCTGGCCCTCAGGGGAGTCACAGGTGTCCCAAGGCCACAGAGTTAGAGAACTTCAGAGCTACCCTTGCAGCCCCACAAGTCCTGGTCTGTGTGATGTGAACACAGACTTTCTTGTCCATGATTCAATTTAATAATGTCATAGGAATTTCTCCACAGAGTTCAGTGTTTGTATTCTCCTGAGGTTGTACACTTTATTGATCTTTGTGGTTTGGTTAAGGACATCAAAGTAAAACAACTTAATCTGTTTAGAATGTTTGCAATCTGTGAGGTCTGGGGGGGCGGGGTTTCCTTAGTTGGAATTCCTTAGAGGGCTGGTCCATATGCCCAGTCCCTACTGAGTCAGTCTCTGGTGAGGCCCTGGAATCTGCATGGTAAACTGTTTCTGATTCTTGCTAACGTGTGCGTCACATCAATCGCAGGGCCTAGTACTTCTGTGCCCAGCTGACACGCGAGAGCTAACTCAGAAGGATTTCTTAGAAGGTGTCCAGCAAGTGCTTATTGAACGATCAGTGTCTCACCTGCTGTCCTGGGCAGTGGAGATTTAGTGTTATCCTTCCTTGTGGAGCCTGCATTCTAGCAGCAGGGGGAGACTGAATAATAAGGGAGGTCACACAGGGAAAGGGGCTAGGAGGGGCCGGGAGGGATAAGAGCAGTTCCAGAGAGGCTTCACTGGGAGGTGGCATTCATGTGGATCTGAAGGGGATGACAGAGACATCTGAGTAAAGTCCTAACGGTGAGGTGACATCGCCCAGCAGGTGGAAAGCTGTCCTGGCATGTGGGAGGAGGCCAGTGAGGAGAAGAGGAGGCAGGGAGTTCAGAGTGACCGCCAGGGGCCAAAGCATGGAGGACCTGGAGTCTTCTGTAGGGGCCTTGGCTTTTATGGCTGTGAGGTGGGAGGTCGTTGAAGGTCAGAACAGGGTGACAGCACTGCCCTGCTGCTGCCCAACTGAGTGTGGCCCGCAGAGAGGGAGCAAGACAGGAAGCAGAAAGGCTAAAACTACTGCCAAGTTCACAAGAGACCAACTGTTGTCTGGGACCAGTGGGGTGGGTGAGAAGCGGTCAGGTGAGGTGTGTGTTGAAGGAAGAGCCACGGATCTGTGGACCTGGTGTGAGGGACACACAAGATGGGGGCAATGAGCAGTCTGGAGCATGGAGTCCCACCAGCTGGGATGAGGAAGGCTTGGCAGGATTCCTAGGAGACAAGTAGAGCTGTCATGCAGGCAGCTGGGTCTGTCTGTCCAGGTGGAGCCCCCTGGGCTGGAGGCCTGCCTTCAGCGCTTGTCAGCACACCGTGATATTTAAAGCCACACGGCTGGGCGTAGTTGCTAAGAGTGAGCATAAGCAATGAAGAGAGGCGTCCCAGATCTGAGCCTGGAGATTTCAATCACAAAAGTGGGAGGGCCTTGATTGTGGTAGGAGAGACGGCCCTGGAAGCCAGAGGAGGGCAGTGGTGGCTTGGGCCCATTTTTTATCAAGAAATGGAAGTCATTGTGACCATGATAAGAGTCAAGAAGGGGCAAGGGCACAGCCTGCTTTGATGTCAAGAAATAAGAGTGTTTATTACCATAAAGATAAGATGGATTTCATAGCAGCTGGTCACTAGGAAAGACGAGTGTCTGCCACTCTTCAGGAAAGACAAGGAGTACGGCAGGGGCACCCTCCACTCCAGGAAAGGTGCTCGGGGAGGACCCTGTGTCTGCCCGGCTCCTTGGGTGATCTGACGACTCTGGGGACACTGGCCCCCAGCACACAGACTTGAAGGTCAGACCAGGTGGCCGCAGGCACTGGCAACTCTTCTTTTGTTTTAGAAATGTGGGAGACGTTATTGCTGAGGGAGGGTAAGACGGGCAAGCCAGCAGGTTCTAGCGAGAGCTGTCCCCCACGGTGCCCACCCCTCATTGCCAGTGACAGGCCTGGCTGTGTGGGCTCTGTGGGCTGGGGGTCTAGTGCCGCTGTGCGCACGGCTTTAGGAGAAACGTGAGGAACGCCTGAAGCGCTGCCTGTCCATCTTTTAAACTTGCCACTTGTGCCTTTGTCACTCAATTCAGTGAAAACATACGAAGACATGACTCTGGAGGAGCTGGAGGAGAATGAAGATGAATTCAGCGAGGAGGACGAGCGGGCCATTGAGATGTACAGGTTGGTGCCACCCAGAGGGACGTGTGGGTTTTTTGTGTTAGTTTGTTTTTCATGGTGAAAAAGTGGGTGCCCTCTGAAAAATTAATTTTCTAGCTGAGATAACATTTGGAAAAGACCATGATTAAACATCAGTGTCATTCATTCCAAGGAAGCAGTCCCAGACTGTGGGCATGAGGCACATCAGTGAGCCTGGACCACCCCAGGAGGCCTCCGGAGAGACGGGGTACATGCATGTGCTCCTGGGTGCGTGTGTGTGCTCCTAGGACCTGTATTTTTTCTTCCATTGTGTAGGCAACAAAGACTGGCGGAGTGGAAAGCAACCCAGCTGAAGAACAAATTTGGAGAAGTTTTGGAGATCTCAGGCAAGGATTATGTTCAAGAAGTTACGAAAGCCGGTGAGGGCTTGTGGGTAGTCTTGCACCTTTACAAACAAGGGTGAGCTCATCTTCCACGTGGTCTACAAGCTATTGGTTGGAATTTATGTCTTGAACCTGTAGGAGGCTTAATATCAGATTTTGTGTTTTGTTTTTCACTAACATTGTGGTTTTTGTTGCTGATTTGCTTAAAACTCGGTGCCTGATTCTTATTTTAAGGTTTCAAATTAATATTTGTTAATAATATAAGTGCCTTTGTTAAAGTCATGGAATGAAGACTTAATTTTTTTTATTAGAAATGATTCCTGGAGGGAAAGGAGATATACTAGGGAATGATATTGGCCAAATTATATTGTTATATTGTGTGCACGTGTGAGTGAGTACATAACCACAAATCCTGTTATTATGTACAACTATAATACCCACCAATAAAAAAAAGGGGGGGGGGAGATGATTCCTAAGTTATTCATCCCTCTAGAGGAACGAATTTCAAAGTTCCACATGTCTAATCACTCTTGTAGATGACAAGGGTGACCTTGACAGTGGTAGTCTGTGCTTAGAGATGCCCTGGGCCTCCAGTGTTTCTCGCCTGCCCAGTCTTGTTCTTAAACTAGAGTTCAGTGCTTGTTGAGGAATTCTCTTAAAGCAGGATTGCATTCTGACCTGTTTCAAACATTCTAAATCTTCAGTTCTTGCAACCTTATAGAATGGTTTAGCAATTATATAGCAATGGTATAGCATTATAGCAGTCTTTTACACTCAAGTCAGTTTTCTGAATTATTGTTGGGTCTGATTAAATTGGACTTTGGACTTTAAGATCTTCACCCTCCCTGAACTTATTAGAAAGTTTTTAAAAACTGTGAATTCAAGCCAGATGTAGTGGCACATATCTGTAATCTCAGCAACTTGGGAGGCTGCAGAAGGAGGATCGCAATTTTGAGGCCAGCCTGAGCAATTTAGCAAGACCCTGTCTCAAAATAAAAAGTAAAAAGGGATAGGGATGTAGCTCAGTGGTACAGTGACCCTGGGTTCAATCTCTATTACCAAAAGCAAACCAAACACAAAGGTGGGCTCATCCGGCTGGCAGCAGGCTGCTCCCAAAGCTATCGGAGGCCTCTGTCGGGGAGGAGGGGGGCTGTGCTTTGTTCTGTGCACAGGCAGAATCACAGCTGCTTCTGTTTTCTCTTTCTGGGTTCTAGGATTCCTCTCTGTGCTCTGATAAATCAACACCTGAGTGGACTTGCCAGGAAGTTTCCTGATGTCAAATTTGTCAAAGCCATTTCAACCACCTGCATACCCAACTATCCTGATAGGAACCTGCCCACCGTGTTTGTTTACCGGGAAGGTGACATCAAGGCTCAGTTCATTGGTCCTCTGGTGTTTGGTGGCATGAACCTGACGAGAGATGGTAAGAGCTCTTAAAGGCGGGCAAGGGCGTGTGGGGGGAGGCTGTTCTGCTGGAGGGAGTTCCTGGCTGCCCACTTGCCTTGTGAGGGCGGCCGGGGAGCTCTCCTTGCCTCTGTGGGTGACGGAAGTGTGGGCAGCTGGAACTAGAAAGAAGATGCGCAGTGGAGGGGGTGGACGGGATCCGTCGTGACAGCAGGTGTGAGAACCAGTGCAGTCTCTGCAGTTGAGGGTTTAAGCTGTAGCTCAAGACCACAGCCTTTGTTTCTTATTTAATTCATAACTTCTGTATGTGTGTGTGTTTCTCTATAGAAATATTTTCACAGTTGAATATCTCAGTAGCTTTTAAATTTTAATTCTGCCTCTTAATCCTGGAAGGCATTGCTGTTCTTTTCCACCTGTTGCACATGGAGTTATCAAAATATATCCAGTTATACTTTACTCGTTAACAGGAATATGTATTTAAACATGACTTTATATACTTTGCCACTGTGATATTTGAGTAGGAATAATTGCACAGACACATGTATAAGGTAGGCTACAGTATTCAGTATTCAAAGACATACAGTATTTCAAACTGATAAATATCTAATTTTGTCAGTTTTCGATCTTATCGAAGGGAGATAGGTGTATATCTTAGTCCCCTTTCTGTTGCTGTAACAAGACACCTGAGCCTGAGTGCTTTATAAAGGAAAGAGATTTATTTTGGCTCATGGTTCTGAAGGCTGGGAATGTCAAGAGCACGACACCAGCATCTGCCTGGCTTCTGGTGGCGGCTTTGTGCCATTTCATATCAGTACAGAGAAGTGACAGGGGAGGAGCACATGTGTGAGAGTGAGGGAGAGAAGACTGGCTGTCGCAGGGGGAGGCACTTGGCCTGCTCTCTTGAGAACTGACCTGTTTGTGTGAGAACCAGTGCAGTCTCCAGAGAAGGACCTCGGGCCCCTTAAGGACCCCATCCCAGCACTGCCACGTGGGCACTGGATTTCAGCGTTGGTTTTGGTGGCGGCGAAGCACACCCACACCTGGCCTGTACAGTCACAGCTGTGGTCTGTTTCTAGAAGAGTCTCGTTTGAGGACAAGTGAACTTAATGTGGAACAATGTTTATGTGTAAGTGAGCGGTGTTGAGCGCATACACAGATGTGTGCAGGTGTGGACATAGAAATCATTCCTGAGTCCAGAATCAGAAGTCTTAAGGTTGTTCAAAGAAGTTTCTTGAATTTTCACAACTGTCCATCTTGTGGCAGATTTCACGTAAGCCGTGCATCATTCTGAACGGCACAGCTGTGTGCTGGGTCCCCAGAACCTACTCATCTTCCACCTCAAAGTCCATGCCTTTCTGGCATCTGCCTCCCTCCTCCGCCCCGTACCCTTCTGCTCTATTTCGGGGCAGGCTCTAAATTAACATGGCTTCAGTAACATTGGTGGTGCGGTTTGGGGGAAGGTGCAATTGTGAAGGATCTCTGCATTGACCTGCCTCTGGGCCATGCTGTGTCTGGGAAGCTCCTGGGCCGCCCCTTCACCCCGCCTGGCTTCTCAGATGCAGAACCCCTCACTCTCGGCTCACAGGCCTCCCCCGGTGGAGCTCACTGATGACGGGAGTGAAGTACGGGCCCTGGGGCCGGGTGGTCTCTGACCTTTCCTTTCTGGTACTTTGGGGTCATTCCTCGGGTGTTGTCATACATTTATCCTCTGACCTTAGTAGATGGGATGCTGGACAAGGAGCTGAAGCATTCTTATTAATGAAGATCAGATGGAACGATCAGATTGGCAGCTGCAGACGACCCGGGGAGCTCGTTTCCTTTGAACCTGGCCACTGGCCTTCCCTGGGGGAGTGTCCTAGCTGGAAACCGGTCGTTAGAGGACAGGTTTAGCCTTTGTTCTTGGGTTTTCAGGCAGTTTCAAGTTTATGTCCGAACTCGTTTGAGCCCATCTTCTAAAACAGTGAAAAGTATTATTTTTTTCCTTAAATGTCTGATCCCCCCTTCTTCTGAGCACCTTAAAAACATGGCACTGAAATTGTCACCAAGTTTGATGGTTGTGTTTCTGTTCAGATGAAGCCTGATGGCTTGGGTGAGGGGACCGAGCGCCCGGGGCCTTACGCCATGTGCTTTTCTTGGTTCGCAGAGCTGGAGTGGAAACTGTCCGAGTCTGGAGCAGTCAAGACCGACCTGGAGGAAAACCCCAGGAAGCCCATTGAAGACACGCTGCTGTCCTCTGTGAGGTGCTCGGTCCCCACGAGGAAGGACAGTGACTCTGAGGGAGACTAAGGCCACAGCTGACATAATGACATAATCTGCTGAACTTTCTTGATGTGACAAATCAACTGATTTTTTTTTTTTTTTTTTTTTAAAGAATAAAGAGCTGGGCCTGGGCCTGTGGCGCCAGGTCCTAGGGCGGGAGGGTGGCCTGAGCCAGGAGCTGGGGGAGGCTGGCGACCTGGGAGGCCCCTCGGAGGATGGAAGGAAGGAGCCTTTGGTTTTAAGCCTTTTTTGATTATATTTCCTATCTCGTACGTTTTAGAATAATCAGTGCTGGGAATTCTATTCAATTTCTTGGAACTCTTTTTTAAAAGATTAATAGCACTTTCTTTATAAAAAAGTCAGGACTTGTTACTGGCATGGCAGAGATGTCTGTTCTCCCACTTGCATTTTAAGTAAGCCATAAATCTGTGTTCTATTTTTTGATGTGTAATTATGTAAAAGGGATATGAGTTTTTTTTAAAAAATCGTGAATAAGTTATGGTGGGAAAACCACAAACTAAGTTTTATAGTTACATTAAATATTTTATAAACTAGCAACAGTTATCAACAAATGAATGATCTTTAGAGAAAAATCTTTGTTCTGTCCTGCTGAGAAGAAATAGATAATTCTTGCAAAACATTGTTTTATCAAAGCAATAACTGACAGGTTTAATTTACTGTCATTTCTTCAAGTGTTTTTTTTTTTTTTTTTTCTAGTTAAAATAATGTTTACCTCAGACTGTTGAGATAGGGAATCTTGATTACTGTAAAAGGCCACATTGAATTCTTTTTTGAAAATAAAATTTAAGCAGTCACATAAATAAAATGTGTCTCAGTCAATCAATAAAAAACATCTAGATGTTTTATGAACCAGAACTTTATATCACTTCCTGTCAAATCGATATTGACAAGAGAAAAATTTGGGGAAATATTCCCTCATATTTGTTTTGAATGCTAGAGCACTTAATGCTGATTTCATATCTCAAAAATAAGAATTGGAGCACAGAGTTCTTTCAGATTAGATGGTAAAATTACTTTTTGCTCTGATTCAAAGAATGACAAGCAGCTGTGACCCAGTTTATTTGTCAGAAGTGCTTGGTACTCGTCTTTCCATGTTCATGAGACCAGCGCTGCTGATGGGAACGTGCCCAGTGTCCCTTGAAAGGTGGCCATGAAATCTCAGTTGCAGGGTTGACGCGAGCTTGAGAGCTCTGGTGCTCCCACACCGTCTCTGGGTTGGTAGGAGCTGTCGAAGAAGAACAAAGGCACTCCGTTTGTGAGACAGCCCCGTTCAGGCTCCAAGGACAAGACGGCTGTGCTTGTTGTTAGGCAGCGTTCACAAGCGTGGGGAGCCGCAGCTGGAGTCCACTGTGGAGCCCAGGCAGAGCTGATTCTAAGAACCACGTCGCTTTCATCTAACTGAGCACTGCCCCAGAGTCTCACCTTGGTGCCCCGTAAGACCTTCAGGTTGAGCACAAAGTAAGCTCAGGTGCGCTTGACTTTGGCTAGTGAAGCCCTCTGTGCTCACACAGCATCTGGAACCCAGGCTGCTGTCAATCATGTGGCTGTACTTAATTTAGATAAAGAGCAGCATCTTTATCCTAAAATTGGGATTATAATTTTGAATCTGACCTGCTGTATCTATAGGTTAGCTCATTCTTGGACGTCTCCAGATAATGTGGTATTTACCATGATTTTCCTTCTGTTTCCTTTGGGGCATTAGATATATCACAGGTGATGGACGAAAGCATTGGTTTGTCCAAAACACAGCAGAAACACCGTGGCCAAGGGAATGCAAGAAAGCTACATAGCTGTCTTCAGGTGCCAGGGAGAGGTGTTAGGCAGGTGCCAGCCCCTTTTAAGAGGGGTGAGATGGGCTGGGGATGTGGCTCAAGCGGTAGCGCGCTCGCCTGGCATGCGTGCGACCCGGGTTCGATCCTCAGCACCACATACCAACAAAGATGTTGTGTCCGCCGAGAACTAAAAAATAAATATTAAAAAAAAAAAAGAGGGGTGAGAAATATTCCAGAAATTGGGATAGGAAGCGATGGAGAGAAGTGAAATGGCAAGACTGAACACCAGAGGTCCCGCTGAAATGAGGCAGCGAGGAGAAAAGGGAGGCCTGATGGTCCTTCAAGCTCTCCTTGCCCCAGGTGGCAGATGAGCAGAGCCACTTTCTGAAGGACCCCAGGAAACTGCTGGGAACAAAAGGGGAGAGGCTGTTGAGAAGGCTGTCCTCCATCCCAAGATCCAGACTGTGCCTCCTTCCCCAGGTTCCACTGTCCTATAAATGACCCCCAATTTTAACATTTCTCAAATGTCACACACCCATCTCCCGTGACAGTGGCCCCTGTAGAAACTTGCTACCATGAATGTGTTTTCCGGTCCTAGTCACAGGAACCAGCTGATGACTCACAAATTCAACAGGTGAGCCTCACCCCATTTGTTCCTTTTCTCCTGGGGAAGAGGCCATAGGCTCGAACCCAGGCCTGCACACGTGCTGGGTGAGAGCCCCACCCCGAGTCACGGCCCAGCCCCTCCTTCCTTCCCCATGACATCTCTGATGTCTCAGTTCTGCAGCTGGATGGACCAGGCACTCTGGGCTGCGCGCTGTTCCCCCACTCAAGGCCACATCCCCAGTTTTTTGGAAAAGATAAGTGATTGTCAGGGGCTGGGGCAGGGGAGGGGGCGGGGATGAGAGGGCCGAATAGATAAAGCACAGGGGAGTTTGAGGGAGGAAATTGTCCCATATAATCATCAGGGGGAACTGGCTGTGGATATGTGGGTACTCTGAACTATCTTCCTGATTTTTCTGCAGATCTAAAACTACTAAAAGTTGACTTTGAAATGTGGTAGTTCATGAACCACATCAAAATGGAAATTGTAAATCATGTAAGGAAGGTGGTGCTCAGCCAGGTGCTGTCGTGCACATTTGTAATATCAGCAACTTGGGAGGCTGCGGCAGGAGGATCACAAGTTTGAGGCTGGCCTCAGCGACTTCGTGAGGAACTTAGATCCTGTCTCAGAAACCAAAAAGGATGGGGATGTGGCTCAGTGGTTAAGCATCCCTGGGTTCAGTTCCCTGTACCAAAAAATAATTATAATAAAAAGGTGGTGCTCAGTTCTTGATAGAAAGTGCCAGAACTAAAGGGCTGCCTAGGTCCTAGTTTGAACCTGCCTGAAGGCGGAGCCTGAGCCAGGACCCAGGCGAAGGGCTGATTTTATTTAAGTGGAGATCCTAGGATGCAGGAAGGCAGAGGCCTTTGAGAGACACCGGCGGGGGATGGGGTGAGAATCTGAGGTCAGGGCTGGAGGCCGCGGGAGCTCGGTCCCTCTTCTATTAAGAAGCAGAAAGCCTTGCTGGACCGTCTCCCGACAGACCCCCGGATCCTGGCCCCCACTGCCAAGGGGAGTCAACAGCCCTGCTCTTCCGGGCTGGTCTTGCACAAGAGCTGAGCCAGCATGTGGCCGAGGCTGGGTGGCGCAGGGAGCATGATGGTATGGCATACCCTTGAGAGAACTTTCTTAGACATGTTCAGGCATCGGCTCCTGTCCCCCGTCCCCCTCATGCCTACATAACAAGGAATAGAAACAGGAATGGCCAGCTGAGTCCCGCTCTGAGGCTTTTCCTGCTAGTTTTCCTGCTGGCGCTTTCTTGATCCTGCCAGAAGGTGGCGCACAATGGCAACTTGATCGCGATGGCAGTTGTCCCCAGGCACCTTTGGTGCCACCCTGACCTTAAGGACTGTGAGCCGGGAGTAGGTGCCCTCAGAATGGAGGAGACCACGTAGTTTTCTCTCAGTGGAGGAAGACCTGTCTGGTTCTTTCGTCTTGACCGCTGTAGCTTTTATTTTGGAAGCAGATCATGAACTCTCTGAGAATGCTTCCTGTTACTTAAGATGCTGCAAAAACCGACTTCCTAAGAAGAAAAATGCTACCACCATTCCTTGAATACATGTTCAAGTGAATACGACTTTTAAAGGAAAATAAACATCCGTGTCGGTGTTTCCTTTTCACTTTTTCTGAGATGATGATTTAGGAAAGTTAAACATTTATGTTTCTTGTAAGTTGTACTTAGTATAAGAGTTGGATAATTAACAAGCCAATCTTTTGCCTTACAGTGTTACAGAAAAGCATAAAAGACCCACAACTGCTTTTCTTTCTGGGATTTGAGATACTAAGATGAAACTAACACATGCACACATTCTGTCTTACACACACACACACACACACACACACACACACACTCACACACACACAAACTATTTGCCTGCAGTTAACTAGTCCAAGTCAAGGTACATCTGTCAGGTCCAGGTCATCTCTCATACTGATTCTGATTTGTTTACCAGTCCTACTGGGAACACAGGGTGGGAAGTCCACCACTTGGCATTTAGCACTTATATTTCTTAATAGCAGTTCTATTTTCTTTCTTTCTTTCTTTCTTTCTTTCTTTCTTTCTTTCTTCCTTCCTTCCTTCCTTCCTTCCTTCCTTCCTTCCTTCCTTCCTTCCTTCCTTTCTTTCTTTCTTTCTTTCTTTCTTTCCTTCCTTCTTCTTTCTTTCTCTTTTCTTTTTTTTTGTAACAGGGATTGAAGACAGGGTTCTTAACCACTGAGCCACATCCCCAGCCCTTTTTATTTTGAGACAGGGTCTCACTAAGTTGCTTATGTCCTCACTAAATTGCTGAGGCTGGCCTTGAACTCGCAATCCTCCTGCCTCAGCCTCCTGAGCTGCTGGGATTACAGGACTGTGCCACCATGTGCCAGGCAGTAGTTTTATTTCTTAGTAGAAATTACTGTTCTAGTTCCCAAACTACACCCTGAGTGCCCAGGCCCCTGTTGCAAGTTCCTAGGAAGCAGACATTCTAAGTTTTCAAGGGCAACCCTGTGACATTGCCATTGACCCCTGAAGCTCCACATAGTTCCCAGTTTCAACATTTGCTGGGACTTGATTCTTTTTGATGATGTCACGTCTTTCTAAAGCTGGGTTTTGGGTGGCCACTGTGACCAAAGCAAGGACAGTGTGAAAATCATCATGGAGCAGGTAACGGGGTCATGGTCTCTGACCCAGTTCCAGGGTTGGAGGGATTGTGTGGTGGCCAACAGACACTTGGTACATCGTGAGCAAGGATGTTATTTTTCTTTTAATTTTCACCTATGTTTGTTTTGAAACAACTCAAAAATTTTAAGATCTGAAAGCTTATTAAGCTGTTTGACAATAACTACTCAATAAACTGTCAGGGTTTGTTTGTTTGTTTATCTGGCTTAGGAGCCCCGTGGAAAAACTATTGAGCCATAAACCAATGGACGTATATATTAGCACTATAATTTATAACTCGATCTGAAGCTGCGTTGATGAGCACAATTCCATCTCTGAGACTTGGTTACCTCTGCATTAATCAAGGATGTTGTTGACAATGTCAGGCTGAGAACTAGACCCTGAAGCCCAGGATGACCCCAGATTACCTCCAGAGAACCAACCTTCCTGAAGCAATGTCTTCATCTGTCACTTTCATCATGCAGCAGAGCTTGGGAGACTCACGATGTGCTTAGAGTGAGTCTCGTTCGCCAGGTGCGGAGGCGCACACCTGTAATCCCAGGGGCTTGGGAGGCTGAGGCAGGAGGATTGCAAGTTCAGCCTCAGCAATTTAGCAAGGCCCTTTTTGTAATGAGACCCTGTCTCAAAATAAAAAGGGCTGGGGATGTGGCTCCGTGGTTAAGAACCCCGTCCGTCTTCAATCCCTGGTAGCCGCCCCCACCAAAAAAAGTGGTCTTACTCTCCTGAGCCTCAGTTTCCTCCCTTGTGAAAAGAATCCGTTGCATTCAATTGTTGTGAGGATTAAATAAACTTAAGACTTATAAACCACTTAGGTGGGTTTGTTGGTATTCTTTGCTTTGCTTTGCTGTTGCGATGACAGTAACCATTTGCGATTTGAGATTGATTGCTTGCTCTAGTACTTACGATTTTTCAACTGTGTCTTGCGCAGCCCAGAAACTCTTCCAGTTTTTCAGTACAAATTGGGGGAGAATCTTAAAATACATCTTTTAACCTTCTCATCTGGGCAACTTCCTATCGTTTGCTTCCCTTTTGCATCTCCACCATGACCTGATAAAAATCTATTAAAATTAGCATCATCTATTTTCCTACATTCTTCCATATTTTCTTAGGTTAAAAAAGCCTCTCTCTCCCTGGCCTCCTCTCTCTCCCTCTCCTCCCTTCTCTCTCTCTGCCTCATCTCTTGCTCCCCGGTGTCCCGCCTGGAAGGTATCTTCCAATGCCATGCACCTGAAGCCTTTAAGTCCTCAGTCTCATTGTCTCATGACATTTATCACTGTTCAGGATCAATGGCTTCTGGTCTTCACTCAGATTAAATGGTGGCTTGGTTTTTTTTTTTTTTTTTTTTCTTTTTTTTTGCATTGACTTTTCTTTACCTAAAGCCACTACTGCCCTGTGGTTTGTGGACAGACTCACCCTCTAAATTACAGACAGGACACCAACATGAGAGGAGAGAGCTGGTCGCAGCAGGCCCCCCCCTCTGGGTCCCTCCTTCCATCTTGGAGAATCCAAAGATGGGACTCCTTTTAGGATGGTGTAAAAACCCTAGCAGCAGCTGACCAGTCCCGAGAGCAGAGTGGACCCCTGAGGTTGAAGGCACATTTTCCCTTTTTTGTTGTTTTAGAGAAACATGAGAGAAGGCAGAGCCTAACAGGTTCAGGGCATAAAGCAGAAGGAAAGTCCCCTGAATTTAAGGGGACCCCCCTCCCCGGCTTGTGCCATCTTCCCTAGGTTGCCCCCACAGATCCTGCTGCTTATATTGTAACATCTGGGCACGGGGAGTCTTTGGAGAACAGACTGTCAATGTCACTGGATACCCATCTATGCCTCCATCAATGATCAGTGGACAGGGAGGGACTTTCTCTGAAATGAGCTGTAAGGCATAGACAAATCCTTCCAATGATTTTGTAACAGTGAAGCTTCTATCAAATAAATGCAGTCGTGGCTGGGCAGGGTGGCTCATGGCTGTAATCCCAGCAGCGTGGGAGGCTGAGGCAGGAGGATCAGGACTTCAAGGCCAGCCTCAGCAAGGCCCTAAGCAACTCAGCAAGACCCTGTCTCAAAATTAAACATAAAAGGGCTGGGGATGTGGCTCAGCCATCAAGCACCACTGGGTTCAATATCCTGTACCAAAAAACCAACCAACCAAACAAAATATATAAATAATACATGCCTCTGGGGCTTCTCCCAGGGTCCACTCGACTTTCCACAGTTCTTATCGTAAACCCCAAAAAAACACTCAGATAAAGAAGTGAAGAATCAAAGACAAAGGAAGGGGTGGGGAGAGGAAGAGAGGAGAGAATCGGAGATGTCTGCAGGTCTGGTTCAGGCGATTATTTTAGAGTTAATGAGTTCATCTCCTCGGCAAATAGAATGGTAAGTGGGTAAGACCGAGGCCACTGCCGCTCAGGCTTTTATTTGTTTGAAAACAACCAGAACGTTTTGCTGATTTGGGGTGGATACCAGGGTGGGATGGATTTCCTCCTCATCTAGTGCACCGCTGTCAGAGCTGCCCCGGGCTCTAGGAGAGACTCCCAGCCGGCAGAGGCAGAGCTAGAAGGCTGCACAGCAGTGACCTTTATTAATCGGATGCGTTAGCAGGTGCAGATAAATGTGTAAGGAAGCAAGAAATCCAGCCCCTCCGAGCTCCCGAAGCCCACTGTGCGCCGTGTCCTCTTTTGGAGACAGCAGGCCTGCTGAGTAAGCCAGCGCCCAGGAACTCAGTGTGCACCCAGGTGAAATGACTGCTGAGAGGGGCCCGCAGCTGAAGGGGCATCTCGGGCCGCCTGTGTGCTTGCAGGATGTAAATCAACCCCTGCCCGGGGCCTGCGGGGAATCAGGTCAGGGCGAGGAGGCACCGTGAGGCTGGTCTGATGAACTGTCCCTTTGCTACGGAGACAGTACATTTTTATCTGGTTTTTCTCAAGGTGGGCAAGATGGGCAGGTGTCCCTCAGATCACATCCCTGCAAGGCAGGACGAAAAAGAAACAGGACACTGAGGGGACACTGGAGTCGGGAGAGGGAGTCCATGTAGAAAGTTGAGGCTGAGAAAACCTTCACCAGAAGCAGAGTACCTACCGAGCAGTTTAAGAGCATGTATGCAATGCACATGCTGTGTTTGCTACTTGGTAGCTGTGTGATCTTGGGCAAGTGACTTAACCTTTCTGAGCTCCAGTTTCCTCAACGAATGATGTAGATGATACTAGTGTGGACCTCACAGGGCTGTGACACAGATGGGTGTTTCACTAGATTAATATTTGTGTCTCACTTAGAACAGGGCTTTGTGTGCAGCAAGTCCTGGCAAATGCATCCACCAGACCTGAGCGGCAGTTGGTATTACTGCCCAGCGATCCCCCCTGAACCGTTGGCATTAGAAGACACCCCTCCCTTATGGTCACAGATTCCACAGATCAAGACCCAATAAGCACTCAGAGAGGGAGACCCCAAGACTGGCAGGCACCCTGGAGACGGGCCTGTCCTCCCTCAGCTGCCTGGGCCAGGCTGGCGCGGCTAGGTAGGTGGGAACTGTCAATCAGAGCTGTCAATCAGAACTGTCAATCACGGCTGGGCCTTTGCAGACCCTAGCATCCGGGTTCAGCAGTGAGCAAGGCAGAGGAGCCAGGAGGAAGGCGCCTGGCCTTTGCCCCAGACAGTTCCGAGGCACTTCTAGGACGTTCTGGGGACCAAGCCCTCATGAGCTGGCTGAGATGCAAGGGTGGGGACGCAGACCTCCCCTGTGGGTGGCTTTGGGTCTGGAGGGAATGACCTCACTGCTCTTCGGCTTTGAATGTCACCTGCTATGGTCTGCGTGGGCACAAGGGCCACCCTGGGGCTGGCTCAGGGGAGCAGAAGGGCCTGGGGACTCTGCCCACCCTGGTGGGTCTGCCCGAGTGGACCTGCACCCAGCGCCCCTTCCAGGCACTGCACGGCGGGACTCGAGGGTCCCCCAAGGCCACCAAGCCCGGCGAGTCTGCTGCTCCCGGGCTCCTGCGCAGCAGCGGCTCCTGGTCCCCTTGCTCGGCGCAGTCGCTATTCTTGTCCCGCGGAGGTGGCCTGGGCGCTGAGGTTTTAATCACAGGCTGTTCCTTCCTTGAACAGGCAGCGTGACGACGAGGGGGACTGTCACATTCAAAGCCAAAGCCTGGCCTCGAAACTCCTCCGTGAATCAGAGGACAAATGTTCCCATTGTGCCGGTTAAAAATAGGAGCCACGGGACCGTGACAGAGCGAGATGAGCGCCATCAAGGTGTAATTACGCGCCCCGTAAACGGGAGCCTCGGAGCACTATTCTGGGCAGGGAGGCTCCACGGGCCTCCACACAGAACCGCAGCCTCAGCGGAGGGAGGCTTTTCTGCTGTGCGTTGGTAGAGCTGGCACCGTGCACGGTGACCTGGGTCGTTCCAAGTGTCCGATGGCTGAGTGGAGGGGTTTGGAAAAGCGGTGTCACTCTAAAGGAAAAGAAGGGCCAAATCTTTCACCCCGGATCTCAGAACCTAGCTTTTCTGTGGGTTTCAGGAGGTGATTTGTGTCACCTCGAAGCTCAAGGGCAGTGGCTGGGTTGGAATTGGGCATGTTTGAAAGGTCAGGCTTATTTATGTTAAATGAAAACAGCTGGCATTTAATAATGCGATTTTAAATTGCATTTCAAAATGCGTTTCAGCTAGGCACCGTGGCACACGACTGTCATCCCAGTGGCTCAGGAGGCTGAGGCAGGAGGATCGGGAGTTCAGAGCCAGCCTCAGCAAAAGGGAGGTGCTCAGCAACTCAGTGAGACCCTGTCTCTAATAAAATACAGAATAGGACTGGGGACGTGGGTCAGTGGTCGAGTGCCCTGAGTTCAGTCCTTGGTACAAATAAATAAATAAATTTAAAACCATACATCCTTGACACATTATTTTTTAAAATTATGAGTAAAGTAAATATCCACCTAAATCCACCCACCGATGAAGCTCTGCAGGCATGTTGGTGAGAACCCTTTCAGACCACTGCCAGAATGTGGATAGATCCACCATTTTAAATGTTCTCAGCTGATAAGAAACTTGAATTACATTATGTCTCCCGCCTAAGATAGGATAGTATAGGGTCAGTGACTCTTATTTGAATCAAGTAAAATTTCAGCTTCAAACTCATAATTTTTCAAGAGTTCTTCTTTTACTCTACAGAAAGGGAGTTATTTCAAATATCCATGTATGCAGACGCTCTGCGTGCACAGCTGTGCTTTCACAAACATGCTGCTTCTTTATGTTCTTGGCCAATGGGAATATGGTCCTAGAAGTGGAAGAGTTGGCAGATAATGATGAATTCACTAAAAATATGGCATTTTATTATTTTCATATCTACTCATGAAATTTAGAAATTTTATATCTAAATATGAAATCTTACTGTATTTATATCTAAAATATAAAGTTTTACTATTTTTTAAATATCTATTACCAACATCTTCCTCTGGAAATATGTCACTTTTAACACCCCAGAGGACTCCGTAGTCAGAGTTAAGTATTACAGATCTTTAATTCCTTTTCAACCCATTAAACAATGTTGTCTTAATTTTCATGCAATTGCTATTTTTATGTTTTTCTGTTTTTTTTTTAACTAAGTGCAGGGCCTTATGCATGCTAGGCAAGTTCTGACATCCCAAGTCCTAATTTATATGTTTTTTGAAAAATTATCTGTTCTCTACCTATTCTTATTGAGATATTCAATATAGTCATTGATTTCTAACTGCTCTTTTTGTATTAGGACACTAGCACTTCACTGTGTGTTGACTGCTATTTTATCTTTTTTAATTTTTTCTTGTGTTTTATTTTTTTCCACATAGAAGTGTCACAAAGTCAACTATTTCAATATCATCCCTCATAGCTTTTGGTAATACCCAACTTATGATCTTTCATCTTTATGATGATACAAAAGCATCACCATACTATTATTTTGTTTTTCACCACCATATTATACAAAGTGGTTTGTGTTAGATGATTTTGACCAGCTGTAGGCTAATGTGTGCATTCTGAGCATGTGGAGGGAAGGCCGGGCTACGTTGGGATCTGGTAGGTCAGGTGTAGTAAATGCATTTTAACCCACATGTTCACACATCCTTGCTTCTATTGAGACAGAACCCCAAGGTAAGTCAGGGAGCTGCTATGCGTAGAGCCTCCGCAGGCTGGGAGGAAATGCCACCCCTGTTTAGTCATGTGCTTTGCTACAAGTTTAGCATGAGAAATCCAGCCCCAGGTGACCCAATTAGGGTTTCCTTTGAAAGCTGGGTTGGAGAGCAGAGGAGACGGACTGGAAGATGTGGAAGTTGAAAGTGCATCTCCCTGCCCAGCCTCCTTTCTCCGCAGAGGTGGAGGACCAAGAGAAGCCAGCTCAGATTTAGATATTGACTTCCAGAGGGATTGCGGGAACCAGGAGTAACACTGAGGCAATACCTTGCAACGTGGAACCCGAGTCAGTTTTAGAGGGAAGGATGAACCGGGTATTAAAAAGCAGCTCCACGTAATAGAAAGTTTCCACTTCCTGGAGCCTACCCTTCTGGTGCTAATTCCATGACCACCCTCCGAGAAGTTTCCTCCACTCTCTCCTACGATGGTACAGTATTAACACCAGCACCCACTCTGTGGTGGTCAGCGCCAGCAGGTGCTTCTGGCCCCAAGAGGATGGGGGCCCATCAGCTCATCCAGTGTCCCCTGCACTCACATGGTCCCTGGTACACCGTTCCTTCTGGTGCTCAGAAGGCCTTGGCTGGAACAAAAGGAAGTGCCTGTCCTTAGGGTAAGTTCTGCTGATTCTGTCAGGTTTATAGAGGGGATCAGTCACCACGAGGTGCCATGACGAGTCAAGTGAGATTTTGGCTCATAACTAAAAATTATGCTTTTACTGTATTCATCTTCATGCCTGCATACATTCAGTGCTTCAGCAAGCACCTATTAAGTACCTACTGAATGCTGAACGTATGCTGCTGCTGGGGGTCCTGTCCTGGTGCAGCCCAGGCCTGGTGGAAGCCAGCTGCCATATGTGTTGAAACAGACCAGACCACGAAGGCAGATGTAGGGACCCCGGGTGATGGAGGGGAGCTCAGGAGTGGCTTCCTCAGGGCGGTGCTCCTAAGGTGAATATGAAGGATGAGGATAGGTAAGAGATTCAGTCCACACAGTCTGAAAAGCTAGTCCAGATTTTGTTTTTGCTGAGGTCTGGACTTTTAAAACTTATAAGGAAGCATTGGCAGAGATTTACGTATCTTTTGAAGAATTTCCTTTTCCTTTTCTTTTTTAGAATTTAACCTTTTTATTTTATTTACTTGTTTTTATGTGGTGAAGATCAAACCCAGACCCTTTCCTGTGCTAGGCCAGTGCTGCTTTACCACTGAGTTATAACCCCAGGCCAAGAATGATCTTTTCTTTTCCCTTTTATTGAGATATTCCTGTATTTTTTAATTGTAGTTGCACACGATACCTTTATTTTATTCACTTTTATTTGGTGCTGAGGATCAAACCCAGGGCCTCGCCTGTGCTAGGCAAGTGCTCTACTGCTGAGCCACAACCCCAGCCCAAGATATTCCTTTATTTTTATTGACTAATCTAATCTTTGCATATGACGGATACTAGCACTTCATTATGACTACTAGTTTTCTCAGTTTATCTTTCTTTTGAGATTTGTTTATTTGGGTTTTGTTTTCCTTTTCTAGGTTTCTTAACTTGGCTTCTTTGCTTTAAGTTTCCTTAATTTCTGCCTATTCATGGCACACTAACAATGCCAACCCTGATTGTAGGTGATTTCTTTTCAAGATCTGAATATTTGTTGCAATTCAAAGTTTAGATTTCTAGGTTTGAATACTATCCATAAAACAACAGTGACGTTCACCTCCTTGGGCTCTGACCACGATTAGGAAAAGGCGGAAGTAGCCTGGGGTGGAAGGTGCATGGGGTTGGCCTGCTCAGGCAGGGGCCCGGAGGAATCCTGGCCTAGAGCTGAGATGAGGAAGCTTTATAGGGGCTCCCGAGGGTCTGGGCAGGCCAGAGAGGAATGCTGTGATGACATCCGAGCAGAGTGTAGCTCGGGGACACAGATACATGGCCCTGGGGCCTGTGCTAATGGGGGAGGGGGTTTCCAGACCCCCTCCCTCCAGGTGCATCTCAAGACCCCGAGGCAGCTCTCTCCAGGAGCCTGGGGGTCTGTGAAGGATGGGGGGCTCAGGTTCTTTGGGGAGACCCCACTGCTTTTCTTGGGAGGACACAGAACCTCTTGGATTGGAGGAAGCCACTCTCTGGGACCCTCCCATTGACTTCCTTAAGCAGAGGTTTGGGTCACAGCTACCAGAGCCCCAGACCAAACCCTTCCCCACAAGACAAGCCCCAGCCCTGGCATGAACCCTCTCAGCACAGTGCAACCTGCCGAGAGCCCTTCTGGCTGGATTCATAGATTTGATTTTGTGTGTGGTAAAGTAAACGTGGCAAAATTTAAAATGTAGCCACTTAAAAACGGCCAGTTCTGTGAGTTCACTTGGTGGTGTAAACAGCACCACCGTCCATCCCGGGGATCTATCTACTCTGTACCTGTGATGCCCTAACTCTCCCTCCCTCCCTCTCCCCAGCTGTGACAGCCACCACTACACTTAGGGTACAGTCCTGCTTCATTTAACAACGGGGACAAGTTCCGAGAAATGCAGAGTCGGGCAATCTTGTCCTGGGGTGAGCACCGTGGAGTGTACCATCACAATGCTATGCCATCGCCAGGTGATGTGATCTTAGGGGACCCCTGTGGTCCACACGCTCCGTTGTCAACTGAAACACCGCTTGTCACACAGTGTGTGAGCGCACCTCACGCGCCCCACGGTGTGAGTTGTTTTGGGACTGGCTGGCTGCACTTACAGTCTCTGAGCTTTCTTCATGCTGTGTCAGGTGTCAGAATTTCCTTCTTCCTCCCTCAGTACGATGCTGCATTTTGTGTATCCATTCATCCACGGATGGACTGTTGACGACTGTGAATAATGTCCTATGAACATGGGTGTCAGGGTCCCTGTTTTCAGTTCTCTGGAGTCTGTACTCAGGAGCCAAATACCTTCGTCCCATGGGAATCCTACGGTGGATCGTTTTCCCCGGTAGCTGCACCACGTGGCATCCCAACCAGGAAAGCACAAGTGTTCCCACGTCGGCACACTCTCTCCAACGTTTAGCCTGCTCTATCGGACACCCAGGTCTTTGAATGGAGTGGACATCAACATCCTTGGACTCTTCAGCATCGCTCCCGATTGTGAGATCCAGGACCCCAAGGGAGAGGCCAGTCTCCATTCTTCAAGACAGTGACTCATGAGTTATTGGAAAATTCTCCAAAAGTCTTTGCTCAGTGGAAGATCCCTCAGGAATGAGTGCAGTCAGCTTAATTTGAATTGGATTCTCAGTCACGAAGGACCAATTTACTTTGGTCCTGGGCACTTTTCTTTGGATTCTGCAAAGTTTGCAAATGTTTTGTCAACAATTTGTCCTGGGCTGGCTCACATGGAGCTGTATCCATTAAGAGGCACAGGTCTGCTAAACAGGAGCTGCCGCCAGACCAGGTAGGTCCCCAACCCATCTTCTATAATTAGATTCCTTTTATTTATTTTTACTTTTTTTAGTTTTAGATGGACACAATATCTTTATTTTGTTTATTTATTTTTATGCAGTGCTGAGGATGGAACCCAGTGCCTCACACATACTAGGCAAGTGCTCTGCCACTGAGCTACAGCCTCAGCCCAGCTTTTATTTTAGTCTAAGTTATATTTATCCACGCAGACATTCATGAAAGTAAAAGTACAGCAGTAAAATGAATGCTCATGCACTGCCATCAATACAAGAACTCAAACATGATCAATAGATTTGAAACTCCCTACGAACTCCTCTCCAATCTGAGCCCCTACCCCCAAAGTAACCATTCTCCTAAATATTAGTTTTCATTATTTTAATCATCTAAAAATAGCTCATTAAAAATCTACTCATTTAAAAAATACCATATCTATATCTTCCACTTTGTTTTGATCTCTATAAATGTGGAATTGTATTGATCTTCTGCGACTTTTTCTCCTTCAATTTTGTTTCTAGAATTCATCCGTGTGGTCATGTGTGGCTGGAATTCACTCCTTTTTTTATTGACTCTTTGAATTTGTTTTAAATTTTTTTTGGTGGGGGAGGGGGTGGTGCTGGGGATTGAACCAGAGGCACTTTAGCACTGAGCCACATCCCCAGTCCTTTTTTCTATTTTCTTTAGCGACAGGGTCTCCACTAAGTTGCTGAGCTGGACTTGAACTTGTGATCCTCCTGCCTCAGCCGCTGAGCTGCGGGGATCACAGGTGTGCACCACCGCACCCTGAGTCTTTGAATATCTCTATCGCTGTTTATTTAATCCTGGTTTTCTGATGGACATTCAGGTTGCTTCCCATTTGGGACTCTTGCAAGCATGTATGGCTTCTCAGCTCCAAAGCCCCGTGTCCTTCCTTTGCTTTGCTTCAGTCCTGGAGCTGGACCCTGTAAACATTTCCCTTCTGCCAGCTTGGTCACTGGAAGGACCTGGGAGAACACTGCAGCCAGAAAGGGCCTCTCCTCCTGGTTCTGGTGCTCAGGAGAACATTCTGGCTTCCAGGGAACATTGGGAGCACCCCGGGCGGCGCTCAGCCCCCAGGAGGTTTGCTGCCATCTGCTAGCCAGCCTTGGGGGAGGCTGTGGAGCAGAAGTCACCCTCAAACCAATGACCCTCCCTCTGTCCAGTGGGGTCTGAATCCCAGTCATGTCTGTCCCTGGCATACTTTGTCTGTCCCTTAGCCCAAGGCTATTCTTTACAGTCTTCTTGTCCCCTGCTCAGAGCAGCTATCGCGTTAATAGCTGATGCCTGTGTATGGTGCATTTCTCCCTGTTCATGTTACTGCACGGGGGCAGCTCCTACCTCTTGTCTGCACAAGGGTATGATTCTTACCCTTACTCAGGTCCTTTGGTGCCTAGTGGATCTGGGTAACTTGAGGGGGCTGTAGCTGGAGATAGCAGGTAAGGTGGCCCCAGGGTTCATGGTGTCAAACTGGCTCCTCTAATTGTCTTTGTGCCATTGGAGCTGGCAGCTGAACCATCTCAGGATGACCTTCAGCTCCTGCAGTCTGGCTTTGAGTTCCAAGCTCTCAAGAGAACAGACCACGTCAGTAGGTACCACAAAAAAAAAAAAAAAAGAATAAACAAAATCAAACATTCCTATATTCAGTTCTGAGTTTTCAGTGTTTTAAAATGCTCTCATTTGTAGAAAATATTCAAGATTTATGACCCCTGGGTTTTTTTGTGCGGGGGGCGGGGGCACCAGGGATTGAACTCAGGGGCGCTCGACCACTGAACCACATCCCAGCCCTATTTTGTATTTTACTTAGAGACAGGGTCTCACTGAATTGCTGAGTGCCTGGCTTTTGCTGAGGCTGGCTTTGAACTCACCATCCTCCTGCCTCAGCCTCCAGAGCCATTGGGATTACAGGTGTGCGCCACCGCGCCCAATGACCCCTGGGTTTTGATCAAATGGTAGTGATGTGACTTAGTGTGGGAGGGTTTGATTCTAAAGACACCACCCCGGTGGGTGGCCAGGCATAGGCTCCAGCCTCTTCTGAAATACGTTTCATTCAGAGTCACTTCCTGATGATGGGGAAGTTTCCCGAGCCAAGTGTCTCAGATTGGCCAGAATGAGAAAAGACCTCTCACTTTGCTCAGGATGATGGAGCTCTGTGGTCACCAGCTGGCCTGGAAAACTTCTTTGACCCAGAATTTTTGTTCCTTCTCAGCCTAAGCAGCTGGGCACCTTCCAGGTAGCCCACAACCTTTTAGAAATGATCTCCAGTGCCAGGCGCAGTGGTGTGCACCTGTAAACCCAGTGGCTGGGGAGGCTGAGGCAGGAGGATCCCAAGTTCCAAGTCAGCCTCAGCAACTTCGTGAGGCCCTAAGCAACTCAGCGAGACCCTGTCTCTAAATAAAATATTAAAAAGGGCTGGGGATGTGGCTCCGTGGTAAAGCAGCCCTGGGTTCAATCTCTGGTATCAAAAAAAAGGAATGGTCTCCAGTGCCTAAAGTTCTGATGGTCTACACACCTGAATTTGCAGCCAACTCCACCGTTGACTCCTGAGCAAGTTGCTTTTAGTCTCTGAGCCTCAGTTTCCCCACAGCAGCACAAACAACAAGATGTACCTTCCAGGTAACTATCAGCATGCGAGTCTGTGAATGTCCACTGCTTGGGGTAGTGACAAGGCGTGCTGGCCCTGGTGGGACTCTGGGAACACGGTTAGCACCCAGGACAGAACAGAGCCAGTGGGGGAAACTCTGCCTTTCAGCTCACTTCTATTTATGAATGCTGTTAACATGAAATTTCTCATTACACAAAGAGAAGCTTCTCGGCACAAGGACATGTTCAGATTCCCTGAAAGGAGAGGATAAGATAAATCTAAGGTCATTCTGTTATTCCGCCTACTGAATTAATTAATTAACTTTGCAGAGAGCCGTTCTGCAGGATGCAGTAGCCTTGGGGTCCAGGGTGGGCGGGAGGAGGGGGATAGGGAGCCTCGGGGCCAGCGCTGAGATCCACATGCCCTCAGGGAGCAGGGACTGCAGGCACAGGGTCCCCGGAGCCTCGGTATCCCCCACCACGTGCTCCCCTTCCAGCTCTGGAGCCCGATCCTCCCCTGACTCCCCCGCACCTGCGGGCCGAGCTGTCACTCCCGGCGTCGCCGCGCGAGGGCGCCATCTGCCAGGGAACCGCGCCCGTTGGCCTGCTCTGCCTTCAGCAGCCCCAAGAAACTCCTGGGAAGAAGGGGGCGGGAGCGAGCTGGCAGTAAACCGGAGGTGGGAGCAGCAGCACGCGAGGCTTTTTCTTGCATCCTCTTTCTTAGCAGCTCTGGATCCACTCGGTCGTCTCCCACACAAATTGCTCACAAGGCGTTAGTCACCCCTAAGCTTCATCTACTGAACAGTGAGGTTTCGCCCTCAGCGGCGCCTGAACCCCTGCTTCTTGGCTCTTTTTCACATTTAACACCTCGTCTCTGTGGCGCGATGGTGCCCGTTTTGCACTGAAGGAAACGGAACTTCAGAGAAGCCATCCACGGCATTTTGGAAGTCTCGAGCACCAATCACCTGACTTGACTTCAACCAAGGGCCAAGCGTTTCTTATGTTCAGTTCAATTCGTTCCATTTTCCTTTTGCTCTGTTCCTCTTGCTCACAATGTTTTTCCTCCTGTTTGTCCAACTAAATGCTGCCTCTTCTGAGCGCCCCTGATTTATCTCCCAGGCCTCCTGTGTTTAGAAATGTGACAAGCGGGTCTGTGAACTGGGTTCTGCCGTGTGTGTGTGTGTGTGTGTGTGTGTGTGTGTGTGTGACCGTCTTCTCTGATCTTACGTCTTCCTCGGGAGCCTGTGCACAGTAGGCCCACCTAGGCATCCGTGATGCTCAAGATAGTGAAGAGCTGGCCCGCAACACCAACTCCCGCCAATCAGAACCTGGGCCATAGAGTCATCCACCAATCCCCACCTGCCCTATACAGGTGCCCACCAATCACATCTTACCCTACGCAGCCTCCCACCAATCAAGACCTGCCCTTCACAGCCACCCACCAGTCAGAACCTGTGTGTGTGTGTGTGTGTGTGTGTGTGTGTGTGTGTGTGTGAGAGAGAGACAGAGACAGAGACACGGGTGCCCCCATCAGCTCGCTCCATTAGGAGCACGTGGAGAGGTTACCCCTGGATGTGGACATGCTGACCCCAGGCAGATCCAGGAAGGCCCTGCTTGTCTCTATTAGTATCCCCACCAGATCATAAATTCCTAAATATGAAGCCGCTGATGTTCACCTCTGCTTTCTTGCAATTTAGTAAGGTAAGTATGATCTCTCTGGGGGGAAGGGGTGTGTGTACGGGGGATTGAACTCTGGGCACTCGGCCACTGAGCCACGTCCCCAGCCCTATTTTGCATTTTATTTAGAGACAGGGTCTCACTGAGTTGCTTAGAGCCTTGCTTTTGCTGAATCTGGCTTTGAACTTGCAATCCTCCTGCCTCAGCCTCCTGCCCGAGATGCTGGGAAGGTGGGCATGAGCCACCATCCCAGCAAGGATCATCTTATGTATTAGGTGCAGGCTATCAAGCACCAAGTTTTCTTTCTTTCTTTTTTTTTCTTTCTCTCTCTCTCCAGCTATTCAGTTCACAAATAAGCAACAATCCTCAAACTCCTCCTGGTTAAACTTGGAACCTGGTTAACCTTGGAATCTCCAGCAGATTGGGGGTATAGCTCCATGGTAGAGCATATTCTTAGCATGAACAAGGCCCTAGGTTTGAACCCTAGCCCCTTAAATTTTTTTAAAAATAAAATTTAAAGATAAATATTCATATATTCAGGAGTGCAAAGGTCCTTTGCAGCCTCAGGCTGCTGGTGCAGAATGAGGCTGGGCACGTCCATGGGTACCTTGCCAGCAGTGGTGACAGCAACTGGTTCTTTGAGCTCTGCCTCTCAGCCATGCCCCCTTTACCATGGCAACATCTCTGGGCAATTGCTGGTGTGGGAAGACTCTGTTTCTCCTGACTGCCTGGTCAATTCTGAGCCTCCTTATCTCTGTTGTCAAGGAAGGCAGGTGGGGCCACTTGAGCTGAGGGCAGCCACAGCAGAGCGGCCCGTCTCTGTTCCAGCATCCCTCCCCCCAGCCCAGAGGACCCGGGCTTTGGGCACACACTGCCAAGACTTGGGTTTGGTTTGTAAGGCAACACAAGCCTGTGATATTGGGCAAAGGCTGAGGGGGAGGCTGGCCTCAGACCCGCAGTGGCTTCTGGAAGAGGAGAATGCCTGATGAGCAGGACAGGTGTCATTCTGCAGGCAGGTGGAAGGTGCCACGCTGTCCCCAGGCCTGCAGCCCAACACACGGGCTCCACTGGGCAGTGGTGTGGAAGGCAGCGCTGGCCCATCTGGGAAAGGGGGTCCTGGCTGAAGCTAAGCCCAGTGAGGACGGCCTTCTCTTTGGGGTCAGATGGCTGTGAAAAGGTGAGGAGGGTTGAGGGGAGATCCTCGCTGCATTTCCAGGAAGCTCTGTGCCAGAGGATTGGAGAGCCAGTGAGCGTGGGAGGCCCGGTTCTCCCGACCTGTGAGTTTCCAGCACACCAACTCTGCAGGGGACTGGGGACATCCGGACCGTCTTCCTCCCCAGCAGTTGAGAACAGAGGCTCCGAAAGCTGTGGTGGTTTGCCCACGGTGGCCAGGTTTGGTGACGTTGAGGAATCCAGTGTCCTTGACTTCTCATTCCCGTCCACCTGCCCCCGCCCTGTCCCTTTGCAGCCCCGGGTGCATTTCCAGCTGGGAGCTCAGCACTTCACAGCCTGGGGACAGAAGAATGACCGCAGCACAGGTGGCCGAGGTCTGCTGTGCTGGGCAAGGCAGCGTCTGGGTGGACCCACACCTGGACAGTGGCCAGCTGCTGCCTCCTCGGGGTCCTCAGAACACAGCTTCTCTGTGGAGGGCCTGGGAAGCCATTTTGAGCCGACTTCCTCTCAGCACTTGACAGAGAGTGACCTAGGCCCAGGGGAGTCATTCTGGCAGCCTTAAGCCTCAGGGGACAGGTGAGTGTCCTGCCCAGAGCTTTCCCGTTGAGGAGACTCCCCAGTGTCTGGCTGACTGTCCCTCCCCAGTGCCTGCTGATGCCCATTCAGGTGTCTTTCAAAATCCACATGTCCCATTCCACCCTCGCCGGCCCACCCCTCTCTGTTCCTACCCAGGAGGGGCCCCAGCCGTGACCCGAGTCTGAGTCTCTGGTCTGGGTCCAGAGATGGCACTTCAACATGGCACCTCCAGCCTCCAAATCCACTCAGAGCCTCACGTCCCCAGCCTCCTGCCATTTCCCTGACTGTCTTCCTGCTTCCAGTTTTGCCTAGAGTTGCTTCCAGTGGCCCTGCAAATCACCACCTCTGTCTCCCCCAGCACAGGGAGGCCTGGAGGGCCTCTGAACTTGGCAGAGAGTGGGTGCTCCACGATGTCTCCTAGAGGATGTGAACAGTGGGGCCCAGCCCCCCGTCAGACCCCAGCCTGGTCCTGGGAACCGTGCGGTGCATCCTGAGGCCAGGGCTCTTCTGTGGTATTCCTGGACACTGGCCTGGGGTCAGTGCATCCCCCTCTGCGAGGTCCCCCAGGGGAGCAGACTGTCCCAGCTCTGTATGAAGCACAGGTTTTGTTGTTGGGCACATAAGAGGAGGTGGGAGGAGGAAGAGAGGAAGTTGGCATTTCTATGTTCCTAGAACTTTCCTGTAGCCAGAAGATTCTAGGTCTTCAGAGCCTCAGGTGGCTTTCCTGAACCCAGGTCTTCTTGCCTCTGCGCACCCCTTCCTCCATAAAACTGTATTAAAAATTCTCCTTTGTGACTGTGTGGGCATAAAGATGAGCACACTCCAGTCTGGATTCCTAATGTGACGTTCATTCTTGTTAGGCTTCTTTTTTCCCTCTGATTTTTAAAAATAAATTAAGTGACTATATGGTCCCCCTGGGCCAGACTGTGTCGATGTGACCACCACGTGGAAGGGAGCGAACGGGGATGCTGCAGGGTGGGAGTCGGGGGGTGGAGAGACAGGACGTCAACGCTGCAGGAAATGAAGTGTTCTGAGAGTTCTCTCCACTCCGTTAAATAGGCTCCATAGAGAAGGAGGTTCTTTCCAGAAGGGACATTTTGGATGAAAGCAGAGAGGGTGGGACCTGAGCGCACCCTGGAGTTACGGCCAGAATCATGCAGTGTTCCTGCCTTTCCCCTGGGGAGGGAGGCTGGCAAACCCAAAGGCTTGCCTCTCCACCTGGACGGATGGAGTCCTTCTGATTTCCTGTTCACGTGAAAACCATCTCTCAGGAATGAGAACCATTTCTGTGTCTTCTGCTCTGTGAAGCTCCTGAGCATAGAACTCTCTCCACTGAGGCCCAACACAGAGGTGGCTTCTGTGAGACCCCGTTCAGCACTGCTCAGGCCACAGGTGCAGAACATCCCAGCCCCAAGTCAGGTGGCCCTTCTATCCTAATCACTTGAAAAGTCTATGCAGACCTTAGGTGGATCTAACGAACCCCACAAGGTCCCGTCACCCCTTCCCTCAGCCCAATGAAGAAGCTGCTCAGAAATGGATCTGAGAATCTGACACTGCCTGACTCAGTGCTTAGTTTTAGGATATGGATCGTGGCAGGTCTTTATAGGCAAGTGCAGATAACAGTACCACCTCATGGTCATTGATCAGGGTCTTCCAGACCACAGAGCCAACAGATACCATGTCCAGTTGGGAGGGAATTGAACTCAACTGTTGACACTCAACCAGAAGCTGGGGACCTGGCCACAAATGAAGATATTCAGGGGTAAAGAAATCACACGTTTCCTCCAGTCTTGCTCCAAAGACAGTGTGCTGACCAAGCTGTGAATATGCTCCTTCTTTTTCGGTTTGCATTACTATAAGCGTTTGAAGGACAAGATCACAAGATCACTAGAGTTTCTTTGCCAATCTGAAACCCATCTTGCTGTGGCAGAGCAAGGTCCAGCTGTCAGATAAAAAGAGTGCTTGTTCCTGCTGAAGTTCTAGCAACATAAGATGGAATCTAATCTGTTCCCAATTAGTCATCTGTATAAATGTTCTCCAATGTCCAGGGACAAGGTAACCTGCACCCTAGTCATCTGCCAGCCCTTCCAAGGAGGGAGACCAGGGCTACTGAAGGCAGTTTATGATGCATATTGCCATCTGGGCTTATTTGGACAAAATCACTTTCTGATGTAGGAGTTCTTAGCCTGCGGAATCCAAAGCATGATAAGTCATTCGCTGGATTCTGTAATTTTCCAGGTTTGGCCACAGGCCCACTGGAGCCTGGGGAACTCGAGCTCACCCAAATCCAATGACTGAAGAATGGAAAAAGATGGTCCATCAATGGAAAACCCGGGTTCTGATGCCTAAAGACGGCAGAAGGGCTGCTGATCAGCAGGAGAAGTAGAAGCCCCTGGAGTTGGCAAGAGACAGAGAGGAATTCACCCTTCACCTCACCCTCCAAGCCCTCCCAGGCATATGCTTCCTTGTCAAATGAAGACACAAGCCGTAGTCACACGGTCATTTATTCAGCAGCCATTTAAGGGGGCTGGCTCTGGACAAGGTCCTTGACCGAGTACTACTGAGGATGCAAAATAGGGTGTCTTTGTGGGACTTGGAGATCTGGGTTCTTTGCCCCACATATGCACAAATCGGGCTGGAGACATAAAGCTTTCCCCCCTTGTGCATGAACCCCCACCCCCATTTCCTCCTCCTAGCAGAGAGGCTGAAGAAACCTTGCAATGCGTAGGAAGCATAGGAAATTGACTGAAGATTATAAATTGTCCTTGTGACTCACCTAGAAAGGCAGGCCCAATGACAGAGTTGATCATAAGTGAGACCAGGGACAGGTAGCAGCCTCAAAGAGCCATCTGCCTCACCTGCTTCTGTGGTCTCTGCACCCTGGGCTGCACCTGCCCCACCCGGCTGGGGGACCAGCCATGGGCAAAGGGGAGGTCCACCTAGGCGTCAGCCTGGGACAGTGAACTTGTTCTCAGGTGACTGACTGGGCCAGCACTGAGGTTCTCTCTGACGCCGTCCGTTTTCAGTTTCCTTCATGCCAAGCATATTTCAGATTTAAAAAAAAAAAAGTCATGTTTTTTTTCTTTTCCAGTGAACTTGTTCGTGCTCTTTGAACTTCAAGATGGAAAAAGCAAAGTCAAAATCCATAAGTTTCTCTGGAGCTTCTGACCTACTTTGGGGAAAACCAATTCCCGTTGAGATTACAAGCTGGACACTGCTTCCAGAGGTTTCCTGAGATGTGCTGTCAGAAGCATATGGGAAGCGGGGTGCTCTGGGGTCCCCTCTGAAAATCCACACATGAGCAGTGACGTCTACCCAAGGCTGTGCATCCTGACTGACACGAGAAAGGCGTCTGCCAGGTGACTCCCCTCCAGCCCTGGGCCCCATTTCCCACCGGCCTGTACCTCCAACGCAGACCTTGGCCTCACCCGCCTGAGTCAGGGTGCCCTTGAGGAGCTCCTATTTGGAGATGGGGCACCTCGAGCTCCACTTGCCTCACTCTGTCCATGGATCTCAGTCCTAGCCCCTGGGCTCCTGCCTTGCCCACACCAGCCAACTGCAGAACAGAGTTCTTGTGACCATCTGTCCCTCCGATTCTCCCTGCCCCACCACCTGTACCTCATGCCCAAGGACCCAAGAGCTGGGGACCCAAAAGTAGATCCCCTAAAAGTTCATGTGTTAGAAACTCAATCCTCCGATTCACAAGTCAGTGCGCATTTGAAGGTGGAGCAATTAGGAGGGGAGCAGGTTTAGATGAGGGCATTAGTGACCTGACCTGAGTTACCAAGCTTGCTCTGTCTCATCCGGGATGCCCTCGGCCATGTTCCGATGTGGCAAGAAGGTCCTCACCAGTGCCAAGCAGATACGCTGGTGCCATGTTCTTAGACTCCCCAGCCTCCAGAACATCAGCTATGGCACATGATAGGTGCTCTCTTCTTTATAAATCACCTGGTCTCAGATATTTTGTGATAGCCACAGAAAGGAGACAAAGATACCAACTCCTGCACCGCTCATCCAGGCTTCGACCTTCATTCCATGGACACACGCACAGCCTGACTTCTGCCTGCTCTCAGCACGTACTTATTCTCCTCCATCCCCAGGCTGGGGCCACGTTGGCCTCCCCACTGTGTGTGAAGCCATTCATACACTTTGTAGACCCCGGTGCTCTTTTCCAGCAGGGAAAAATTAATTTTCACATTGTGTAATTTCCTTTGACAGGACTGCAGGTTCACATCACACACACACACACACACACACACACACACACACACACACACACAGCTTGGGGGTCTGACCCTCTGCGTGTCCTGTGTCTCCCGTGGGCTATGCTTGCATTTGGAATGTCCACCCAAGGCCTGGCTCCTGCTTTGGTGCTCTTGGGAGGTGGCGGAGACTTCAGGAGGTGGAGCCAAGCGGGAGGTTCTCAGGTGATGAAGGGCCTGAGGACTGTCCTCTCTTCTTTCTTTGCCCTGACAGGAGGATGGGGGTGTTTCTCTGCCAAATGCTCCTGCCGTGATGTACTGCCTCACAACAGGCCCAAGACAAACGGGGTCCACCAGTCATGAACTCCAACCTCCAAAACTGTGAACCAACAAAAACCTTTTCTATTTGTAAGTCGATTATCTCCAGCATTTCTTACAGTAGTGGAAAGCTGACGAATATATCCTGCACCCTGTGTTTTGAAGGCATGGCTTCCCTTGGAGGAGCACCTGACTTGGTCTGTTCTTACCTGACTCTGGCTTATGCCACAGGAAAGGCTTCATCTTCCTAAGTTCTAATTTCCCCTTCTTTGAAAGGAGAATAACAGTACTAACTCCATCGATCTGCTGGGGTGAAGAAAGGATCAACAATATGTAGAGCCCTTGATTCCAGTTCAATCGGTGATGGCCGCATCTGGGTTATAAAGTGACTTCACCTCACACGTGCCTATCATTGTTGTCATCTGTGATGTCACCAGAGAGCTCCTTGCTATAAGGGAAAACAAAGGCAGTCTTTCAGGGACATCAGTACCCGGGACCATTTCAGAAGGTTTTCCAACAGCCCCGCTCTGCCTGCTGCAGGAGTTCTTCTGTGGACGCTGCTCATCCCTGCTCTAGGCTGCCTCCCTTCCTGAGTCAGGTCTCCAGGAGGACAGGATCCTCGCGGACGGAATCCTTTTCCAACAAAATATTCCTTGTGTGGCCTGTGCAGCATTGAGCAGCTCCACGTGCAATGGCTCACACCCACGTTCCACTCTGCACCCAGGGGCTGGGTGAGGCCTTCAGCCATGGTTCAGAGTCGCAGAGTGGAAACTAGTGTTCAGGGACTCCTACAGGTCCCCAACAAGCTCCTGACCACCCGTCATTGTCATCATCGACTAAGAACAGGGTGACCGTTTTCTTTGTCACTCAAACTGGGACACCTTGGAATGTGGAGGTGAGGGTCATTAATGATTACTCTGGTAATTACGAATTACTTTAGCACAAGAGATGGTCCTCCTGGGACTGTCACCCTACTTGTTGAGCAGATATTGTGTGAAGACTCTGCGCTCAGCACTTTGCCTACCGAATCTGTATTGACTGATGGCTCTGTTGTGTGAATCTACATGTCCCCAGAAAACGGAGGCCAGAGGAGGAAGAGACCTAAACCAGGTCATTTGCCTATAAGTGGAGGAAGCAGGTGTCTGTCTCCAGTGCTGGGCCTCCGCCCCCTCTGCCACCCTGCTCTCTGCCCACTTAGTCCTTCACTGAGGCAGCTGCCTGGGTGGGACGTCAGACTGCGGCTGGCACTCGACGGGGTGTGGCAGCTGCAAGGGGGTTGTGGAATTCTGGGACACCTTGCCAGCGGAAGTCAGACTCCCTCAGTGACCTTGGTTCATGTGGCTTTCATGAGCATTCGGAGCTGGTCCACAGATGCTGGTGTGATGTGAGGCACACTCTGGACTCAGGCTTTGCAGGTGATCTTGGCCAGCGGGCTCCTGTCCCCTTGGGTCAGGTCCAGAGCTGCCTGTCTCTGGCTCAGGGCACAGCTGGAGAGCCCGAGGTCCTTGTCCATGATCCCAGCCAGGGGACCTGGAAATAATTCAGTCATTTATTGTTTTTGTCCAAAGCAGGGATCAGTGCAGATGACCGTAGTGGTCCTCTGTGGGATCTGCGTGTCTGTCAAGGTTGACTGACAGCAGAGGCAGGATCTCTGCCTAGGCCGACATGCAGCGAAGCTGGGGAAACGGTACACTTATCAAAACAAAAAACTCCTGCAACTCATCAGTCCACCTGCTGTAAGTCGGGGGCTCCTCCTCCCAGCTCCTTTCCACTGTAGCTCTCCTGCTCTGCTCCTGTAACCAGGCAACCTGGGAGCACATGCATCGCAGAGTGACATCTGTACAGACGGTTGAGCTCCACCATGATGACAGATGCCCGGGACTTTCCGGAAGCACCTTAAAGTGTCAACATCATGGCGGAAAAACAGAAAAGTAGACACAAAGAGATATCACAATCAAATTTAAGAAAGGGCCGGTGCATCTGTCTGCTTCCCATTTATATTTCTAGGTAGGGGAAAAGTCATCCATCCTGGTAATTACCATTCCATTTCTCTCTTCTTGGCACAAGTTGCTAATTACTTGGCTTGGGAACTTTCTGAGCAGGGTACATTATTTTAGTCATCATAAAAAATTTTCGTAACCAAAGATATAACCCCAAATATCATATGCTTTTGCATTTTGTGTTGCTGGTCAATTCCAGGTTACCTGGGCAACAACCCTGACCTGTGGGCTGGAGATGAGAAAACTCCACAGCATGCGATAATTTTCACATAGAGTTTTGAAACATACCACATAATTGTTACAGAAGTTTTCCTTCCTAATTGCATGAGAATCCTCATGAAAGGCAAGGCTGCTTTAAGTGACTGACTAAAAATAGGGTGGCTTGAACCAAGTGCCACTTTTCTCTCAAGTGACTCTCTGAGTTCCAAGTCGGACTGCAGTAGGGTTAGGCTGCTGCTGTCCTGCCCCTGTCCACACATGGCCTCCAAAGGCCCTGGGTTCACTGATGCTTAAGGCATCAGAAGTAGAGCACACCGGTGTGGAGGGGGTGCAAAGCCGGCTTGGGGACAGCAAGAGTCACTTGCATTCACACTCCACCGGGGAGGAGGACACAGCCACATGGCCACACTGCAGGAGATGGTGGGGGACACAGGAGAGTGGCCAAGCCCCTTCGAGGCCATGATCCCACCCTTATGGAGAAGGGAGAAGAACAGGTGACTTCCTCCGCAGAGAGCTGCTCCCTGTCTCAGTTCAGGCTGCTGTAGCAAAATGCCACAGGCGGAAGGGCGTAGGAACAACAGAGATGGTTCTGGAGGCTGGAAGTCCAAGATCAAGGCCCAGCAGGTTCTGTGTTTGGTGAAGGCCTGGCTCCTGATTCCTAGATGGCCACCTGCCAGTGGTAACCTCACAGGGGGAAGAGCCAGATGTCTCTCAGGGGTCATTTTAATAAGGTCTCAGACACCTTTCCTGAGGATTCTCCCCTCCTGACCCAATCCCGTCCTATACCATCACTCTGGGAACCCAGTCTCCATGTTCCAATTTGAGGGGACACAGATACTTCGACCACAGCACCATCTCACGGGCATGTTACCCAGGAGAAAACCGAGGTGCAGAATAATGGAGCAGCTCCCTCCAGAGCACGGAAACCAGAGGGGAGTCGGGTCCTCCCTCGGTGTCCGCCTCTGGGTCCACGCCTTCCATCAGAGGCTCCGCTGGATTTCAATATCACATGGGCTTTACCAGAAGACGTGGACGTTTGAAATTTGACGGACTCTCTTTCCATCCTAAAGCCTCAGAGCCACTTCGTTGTCAAAGTGCTAGGAGACACCGACCCTGGGCTGGAGAACGGGGTGTCACCTCCACTCTCGCGTCCAGGACTCGGCCTGGGCCAGGGCCCCGCCGCTGGAGGACGTGGAGAGGCCGGGCCTCCCACTAGACGGACTAGTTACTTGGCTTGGGAACTTTCTGAGCAGGGTCCATGATTTTAGTCTTCGTAAAAATTTTGGGAACCAAAGATATCACCCAAAATACCATAGGCTTTGGGGCATGGCGGGCTCGAGGCCTGGTGGGGAAGGTCACCTTGTTCTCCCTGAGCAGTGGCTGCCCTTCCTGCTGCCCCGGGAGCCCCCATTACTACAGCAGGACCTGAGGGGCATGCGCGAGAGCCAGACAGGGGCCCAAAGCCACGCACCTGACGCTCTTCAGTGTCAACCGGGGGCGGGGCCCGGAGGCGTGGCTCGGGGGCGTGGCTCGGGGGCGGGACCCGGGGGCGGGGCCCTGGGGCGGGGCCGGGGGCGGGGCCCTCAGAGCCTATCACATCTTAAAGACTCGTGGCTGCTTTCGTGGACTTCGGCTCATCCTCATCTCATTTAATATTTCTTTTTTCCCTTTTCCTGTCATTAGTGTGGGACGAAGAGATGGGGGAATGGGGAAACCCAAGCAAAACGGAACAGTGAGTGTCCCTGGAGGGCAACCTGCAGTTGTGTGCTTCGTGGAGGTATTCAGGTCTCCTGAGGCTCACGGTCAGGAGGCAGAGAGGCCAGCGGAGGCTTGGAGGCTACCAGGGGCCACCAGGAAGTAGTGCTGATGTCCTCACTGCGGCTCTAGGGTGCCTTCCCTAGAACATGCTGCCTTAAAAACTCTGGGTGGACAACTGTCTTCTAAATTGGTTCCTTTTCTGGGGGTCCTGTTAGGGGTTGGCTGGACCAGCCTAGTGGATGGCCTGGGTTTAAGCAAAGGTACTGACCCAGTGATTCATAACTTTTGAGAAGGTAGAGAACCACAGTCTCCATAACCAAGCACGTTCTTTAGAGGATTCCAGACACCCTGAGGCCCTTCCACAGCTTCCTATGTGAGGATTAAATCTGTTCCCTTTCTCCATTGTGTTTGTCAATCACACTGATGAAAAATTTCTTATCAGTATAAGAGTAGTTAAACAAATTATGGTAAATCCATGCCATGGACTGCTATGCAGTGAGGACAAAGAAAGGAGTGGATGTTGTGTGTGTGTGTGTGTGTGTGTACGTGTGCGCCTGTATGTGTTGTGTGTGTTAGTATGTATATATATGCATGTGTGTGTGTGTGTGTGTGTGTGTGTGTGTGTGTGTATGCACACACTATGGTTGAATGTGGCTCACCCCCTCCGACACTCATGGAGTTTGATCTCCACTGTGAGGTATCACGAAGGCAGAAGCTTAATCTGACTGGAGTGTGGAGAGCTGGTACCTTTGGGAGATGATCAGGGTTAGATAAGGTCATCAGGGTGGAGCCCCATGATTGCATCCTGGGGACTTTATAAAAAGAGAGAGATCCAGGTGTGGTGGCACATGCCTACAATCCCAGATACTCCAGGGACTTGAGATGGCAGCATCGTGAGTTCCAGGCCAGCCTGGGCAACATAGCAAAACCCCATTCAAAAAAATGGAAACACACACACACACACACACACACACACACACACACACACTCGTGTGTGGACCCCATTTCTAGCCATGTGATCCTTTGCATCCCCTTGGAATTCTCCCAGCAAGAAGCCATCATCAGATACTGCTTCTTGCTGTGAGACCAGATCTGTGGGCCAAATGAACCTCTTTTCTTTGCAACTTACGCAGCCTGTGGCATTGTGTCATAAGCAACAACAAGGGAACTAATTGAGAGAGAGAGACAAGGAGAGAGGGAATGAATCTGCTGCACATTGGGCGACAGCAATGACAAAACAGAAGCCCCGCCCTGCGAGTCGCTCTGCTAGAGCCCCAGTGCATGGGGCCGAGGAGAAAGAGGGCGAAGGGCCACTATGAGACACTGGGCCTTGTTCTGGGGAAGACAGGGAGCTCTGGAGGGTTTTGCGCAGGGCATGACATGATTGTTTTCAGTTTTTAAAAGCTCTGGAAAGAATTGCCTCTGCGAGTGGTTTGAAGGAGGCAGAGAATTTTAATTGGCCATGGCAGTAGTTCAGGTGTGGGGACGGGGGTTTGAAGCATGCTGGGGGCCCAGGGTGCTGAGAAGCTAAAAGACTCTGGATGGACTGGGTAGAGCCCCCAGGAGTTGTGGAAAGAAAAGTCAGGGACCAAAGTGGACCCCAGTGTGTGACTACTAAATCATGGTGTGTTAACTGAGGTGGAGAGACTAGGACAGCAGCAGATTAGGCAGGGACGACGTCAAGGATCCTCCTTTGGACCCGTCTGCATGCCTCTCAGGTCCAGGCTGGGTGTCAGGTGGGGGCTGGTGGTCCAGCCTCAGGATGGAGCAGCCTGGTTCTGATCTCCACCTTCTACACATTGCTCAGAGCCCCAGGACTGGACGAATCAATGAGGAGTGAGGCATAGTCTCAGAAGGTGTGGGGCACTCCCTCATTTAGAGGCCACTCGCAGGAGGACCAGCATGGCTCAGGGGAGAAGGACCGAGAACCTGAGGGGGAGAAACTGGAAACCCAGAGCAGACAGAGCTTCAGAGACAGGGAGGGGTCTGCGGGTGAGGCAGCTGAGCACTGGTGCCATTAATAAGGAACGACATCTCCCTGCCTGGCCAGATCCCCTGCCACCCATCTCCCTGCCCCACGGAGAGGGCTTCTCCTCCATCAGCAGGTGCCACCTCTCCCCAGACCCGGGGCCTCTGTGTAGTCCTGGTCAGGCCCTATGGTGCCCGACTGCCCTGTCCTTCCTTCGAAGCCCTGAACCCAGCGGGAGAAAGCCATTCAACACTCGCTGTGATTCTCCGTCAAGGTGTGAATCATTTACGATGCATGGACTGCCATGTTGGCTTGGTTTTGTGGGTGACGGCTCTTTCATCCATGAGGATGTTTCTCCTGGGCCATGTTCAGACTCTTTGTTTTGTGCAAATGATCCAAGACATTCTGGAAATTTCTTTCTGAATGATCCATTCAATTCAGATATTCCAACCCTCTGAAGGCAAAACAAATACAGAGTACGTGCACACACACAGACACACACACACACACAGATACACACACACACACAGATACACACAGACACACAAACACACACAAAGACACACAGACACACAAACACACACACAGAGACATACACAGACACCCAGACACACATAGACACACACACACAGAGTTTTTCAATCTCTATTAAGCTGAAAGTCTCAGGGTAAATGAACAAATTAGTTCCACACAGAGCTAGTCACCTGGGAGGGAAAAATAAAGATGGACTTGTCACAGCTCTCAGGATGATGACGGTGTGCCTGAGCCCGCCCGATGGCCGCGGGCATCTCAGTGCATTGTATTTCTATCTGCAAGGCTGTTACCCTCACGTTTCCTGTCACAGACTTGAAACATCACAGATCCGTGGGCGGGGGGGGGGAGGGGCGGCAGCGGCCACTTGCAAGGGTGCTGAGTTACCCCAAGCAGTCCCGAAAAGTAGGTCAGTGGGTCACGGTGCAGACCTGAGCTGAGGGGAAGTGTGCCTGACCCCTGGGAGGCCCAGGCTCTTCCAGAGGCCGGGCAGAGCCGGCACCTGGGACCCAGAGAGGAAATGCCAGAGTCAGGCCACCTGTTGGCGAGGAGCAGGCGGGGGGTGGGGGGCGGGGGGTGGGAGACCCGGCCAGAAGTTGTGCCACTGTAAATACCTGTGGCCCAGAGTAAGAGAACGAACCGGGCTGGGTGGGCCCAGGACAGTGAGGGGCCCAAGCCGGACAAATTGACAAAGAGTGGGCTGCAGGGTGCTTGTGTCTGTCCCTCCGAGGGGGTGGGCTGGTGGGCACAGGGAGGACTGGAAGGCAAGGAGGCCCACCTTACCTGTGTCCGGCCCAGAGCTCACCTCGACTCATTCCCTCCAGAAGCTACTTTTTAATCACAGGGGAGGCCCTAGACCTGGGGACTTTGGCTAAGGGGGACCAGGAGTCTCCTTTCAGGCCTGGAGAAGGTGCCCCAGGTCTCCCTGGGGCACTGGAGGGTACACCAGGTGGTGCGTTGGTGTCTTGGGGTGGAATGAGATCCTGGGTTCTGTTCCTGCATGCTCCTCACTCAGAGAGGAGAGCCCCAGGGTGACAGTGGCCTTGGCTCTGTGCCACAGCCATCTCCAGGAAGCAGAGATGCCCCTGCTCTGCCCACAGGCCCCGCACTCTGGACGGTTCTGGGCCACGTGAGGATTCCCCACTCCCTGACCTCCACGTGTCCTTGGCAGACAGCTTGCAGGTTGCCTGGGTGATCGCCCCTTTACTTCTGCTCACATATGCACCTCTGCCCTTTCTAGACTTCAGGTTGCAAAGCTTCAGTGGCCATTTCCTCTCGACTGCTGCTGACTGACCTGTATTGTAGCCCCCGGTCCCTGGGGACGGGCTTTGTGGAGGCCCCAGACTCCCTAACGCACTCCTGACCAGGCTCCCTGTCCAATACATTTGTCAAGAAAGCAATCAAATGGCACTTCCCACTCCAGAATTGCTCTTTCTGAAAAAAAAAAAAAAAAAAACAGCTCATTGTTACTGTGTTTCCGGAATTCCCCAGGACCGCCCACCGACACTTCTAGAAGTTCTCGCCTGGCATGTTCAGCGACGGTTTCCTCTCTACCCGACAGAGTCCTCCGTGTGAAAACAGCCGAGTGACTGGCAGACACCAGAACTGACCCGATCAGCTGCTGCCAAGTTCCAGGATGGGGGCTGGGGCACAGAGGGGGTTCGCCTCTGGGAAGCCGCCTGGACCACAGGACCGACCAGTCTGCGGAAAGCACCTGTCGGTGTCATGGCATCTCACAAAGCTGACTCAGAGCCAGCAGGAAAAAAGATGCTTTGAGCTGCAAGATGCAATCTCACGGGCTCACGGCTTCCCAGAAACCCCCACCCCAGGACATGGGGGAACCTTCCCTGAGATAAGAGGCAGGGACTGCAATCACACCGTTCTCACACGAAAGCTGCGGGCCTGTGTGTGTTAGGGGGTTGTGATAAGGAGGGACCTTCCCCTTTCCTGGGGGGCCACACTGTCGTGGGGGACCAGGGGAGAGGGGCTCTTCTACAGCTCTGCAGACAGCCCAGCACAGAGAGCGCAACACAGGGGGCGGGGGAACAGAGAGAGGCTTCCCCAGTGCCAGCCTTCATCACCTCTGCCCTTGGCTGGAAAGAAGCTGGTCATGGGATCAATAAAACCCTCTCCAGGCCTCAGCAAAAGGCCCTGCGAGGACCGCGCGGCGTCTCCCGGGGAAGGGGGTGGTGGCCCGGCTGTGGTTGGCCCCAGAGGTGCACAGGCTGGAGGCCTGGCCTCCAGGGTGGCAGTGTTGAGCTGGTGGAAACTTGAAGAGGTGCAGCCTGGGGACAGTAGTTAGGTCCCCAGGTCCCCAACCCTGGAAAGGACTAACAGGGATCTCACAGAAAGGGGTGAGTTCTCACAAGACGATGCGTTCTGAGGGAGCCTGGCATTTCCCCTGAATCCCTCTTTGGCACGGGCTGCATCACCACTTTCATATAAGTGCCCGTCACTGTGCTGCCTTCTCCCATGAGGTCCTCACCAGAGCCAAGAAGATGCCAGTGCCATGCTCTTGAACCTCCAGAACTGTAAACCTCTTTTCTTTGCAAATTACCCGACCTTGGATATTCTGTTAGAGCAACAGAAAGTGGACTAAGACAGAGGTCCAGACTCACCTCTGGCCTGTGATTGCACCCATCCTGCTGCCCTGCTCTCTGTCTGCAACCAGGGGCCTCCTGGTTTATTTATCTTTTTTTTTTTTTTTTTTAAATCCTACCAGCTCAAATAACAACAGCCGACATTGATGAAGCACTTACTACATGCCAGGTTTTGTGCTAAGTAGGTCACATACATGACCTTTTATTCTCCTGTCCAACTCCGAGTGGTTGACAGTATTTTTCCTGATTCTAAAGATGGGGAAGTGGCCCAAGATGGCCTGCTGACAAGTTCTGAAGCCAGGAATCGCAGGCACACTGATGTGGTGAGCGTCTTTCTCAGTAGAACTTCTGCACTTCTTCCTGGATGGGCACTGGCCAGAACTCACTTCTCCCAGGGTCTGCAAAACAGCTCCTACAGAAGCCCATCTTTTGCTATAATGTTGGCTCGAAGATCCTCCGTATGAGGGTCTCATCCACCTGAGAGCATCTTTATTCATCTTGGTTTCTCTTAGAATCTCCACTTTAGTGTTTTGTATATAGAAAATGATCGTCACGCATTTCACTGAGTTGAATATGTTCGTTTCTTTCCTACAGAGGGGCCCAGGATAGGGGCCTCTGAGATAAAATCACTTCGATCATGCATCAAATTGTAACCACAGTGTGCTTGAAAATCAGCAAAGAGATAAACACAAGAAAGAAGCCTACGCCTCCCGGCACAAGTGGGATTGCAAACATGAGTCACGTCCAGTGATCTGCAAGTACGCTGGTGAAGTGGCTCTTGGAGGGTTGCCATGAGAACCACCACTTGAGACTCTTGTGGTACCCTCGTAATAACACAGCCGTGGTGTTGTGCCTGAGATGCGTATGCGTGTTGAATGCAGAGCACGTAGGGACTGCCTGTGCCCGAGTCTTCCTGTGGAAGACGGTCCTTGGAATAGGTAAACACACTGTCATGGAAATGCCTCCAGGCGTCTCATGACAAAGACTCTGTGGATCTTTCACATCGACTTCATCAGGGGATACTGTCCGCTGCGATATGGGATTCCCCAGGTTTCATGGAGAACCTATGATGGGAAGAGCTCGGTGCTGGCACTGTGTGAGAACCCCAAAGTCCAAGCAGATATCCTTGATCTTGACCACGTGTTAGCTCTGTACACTCTCCTGGGCTTCCCCGGTGGTAGCATTTTGCAGAACCATAGTGTAATATCAGAACCAGGAGAGGGACACTGGCCCAACCCACTGGTTTACCCAGATTCTCAGTTTTCCTGGCACTTGTGTGTGTGTGCCCAAGTGCTTAAGATCCCGTACCATCTTCTCACTTTAGTGGGTTCACATGGCCACCTCTGTCCAGATCTTGAATCGTTTCCACATCTCTGAGATCCCTCATCTTCTCATGCTGCCTTCTTATGAAAACACACCCCCCTCTCCTGTCTCAGCCTCCATCCTGAACCTACAGCAGTGAGTGACTAACTTCTACCAATAATTTTCTAATCTCCATTTCTAACATTTTTTTTGGTCATTTCAAAAATGTTAAATAAATGAAATCACACAGTATATAACCTTTGTGATTGGCCCTCCCCACTCACAATAACTCAAGGGGGATTCACCTAAGTTGTGTGCATTCGTTCCTTGCTATGAGTAGCAGACTGTGGTACATAGGCACCACAGCTGGTTTCACCCAGTGCCTGTTGAAGAGCATCTGGCAAAATTCCTATTTGGGGCTATAGCAAAGAAACCTGCTATAAACATCCACGCACAGTTTTTTGTGTGTGAACATGTCTTCATTTCTCTGGGATAGAAGATGAGGGGATAGTTGCAGGGTCAGAAGGCAGTTATGTGTTTAGTTTTATAAGAAACTGCCAGTTTTTCAGAGTGGATATGTTATTTTACATTTCCATCAACAATATATGCACGATCCAGTTTCTCCTAATTCTGGACAGCTTTTCATATTGTTCAATCTTTAAAATTCTAATAGTTGTGATGTGTACATAGTGATATCTACATGATTTTCATTTGAATTTCTCTAATGGTTGTTGAAGTATCTTTTCCTATGCTTATTAGTTACCTGTACATCCTCCTTTTTTGGGTGAAATATCTATGCATGTTTTCCCCCCATTTTCTAATTGGATTTTTTTTCCTCACTATTGAGTTCTAAACATTCTTTATATATTTTAAACACTAGTCCTTTGTTGAATATGTGATTTGCAAATACTTCCCCCCACTCTGTAGCTTATTTTTTCATCCTCTGAACATGAACTTTCACAGAGCAAAAGTTTTTATTTTTGATGAGGTCTGGTTTGTCAACTTTTCCTTATACAGATGGTACTTTTGATTTAAGTCTAAAAATTTTTGCGGAGTCCCAATTTCTGAAAGTTTTGTAGGTTTGCATTTTACCTCTAAGTTCATGATACATTTTGAGCTAACTTTGTATGAAATTTAAAGTTTAGGTTGTGGGTTTTTTTTTCTTTTAGCCTGCAGATGTCCAGTTGCTCCAGGCAATCCTTCCTCTGTTGTACCTTGTCAAAAATCAGAAGGACATATTTGTGTGCATCTATTTCCAATGCCCTTGTTGTTCCATGGATCTCTCTTCTATCTCTCTGTCCATACAATGCTGTCTTGATGATTTGATTGTATGTGAGGTGTGTGTGCTGGGTCCTCCCACAAGCTAGGCAGGCATCCCCAATGACCTGTACCCCCCAGCCCTATATCCAGGGTCCTCCTAGAGGGATTTCCTTCACTTTGTTCTTATCAGGGTCGTTTTAGCTACGGTAAGGCCTGAGCTTTACCATAGACATTTTTAAATTAGACTACTATGTCTACAGAAAACCTTCCTGGGATTTGGATGGTGATTGTTTTAGGTCAATCTAAATTGTTTAGATCTTAGAATGTCCACTTTAGTGCTTTGTATATAGAAAATACTCGTCATGCGTTTCATTGAGTTGGATGCATTTGTTTCTTTTCTATAGATTGAGACACATTTAGTATATTGAATCTTCCAATCAATGACAGATCCCACTTATTTCGGTCTTTTAAAAATGTATTTCATCAATATGTTACACTGTTCAACATAGAGATCCTGAACATGCTTTATTCAGTGTACACCTAAGTATTTAATTGTCCTTGAAGCGACTCTAAGTGGCATTGTATTTTTATTTCAGTTTCCACATTTTCAGGGTTAGTGTATAGAAATAGAATTGATTTTTTTTTGTTGGTTTTGAGTCCTGTGACATTGTTGAATTCATTTATCAGTTCTAGAAGTTTTTCCCCATAGATTCTTGAGGCTTTTCTATAAAGACAATCCTATCATCTTAAAGTCTAGTTTTATTTCTTCCCAGTATGTATGCCTTTTATTTCTTGTTTTCCCTATTTCCGTAAGTAAAGTTCCTTTACTATGTTGAATCATAGTGGTAAGAACGGACATGACCTTGTTCCATTCTCTATTTCCCCACTAAGTAAGATACTAGTTGTGATTTTTCCTTTTGTAGATACTCTTGAGTGGAGTTGATTCCCCTATATTCTTAGCATGCTGATATTTTCATGATGAATAGGGTTGGATTTTGCCAAAGAGTTTTTGGAGTGTACTGATAGGCTATATATTTCTACTTAGCTGATTGCTATGGCACCTAAATTGAATGATTTTGAATGTTGGACCAGCCTTGCCTATCCAGAAGAAGAAGTGCCACTTGTTTACTGGGGGCTGCTTGTTATATACTACAGGGTGAGTTTTGTGACTATCTTGCTGAGAATTTTAAAAATCCAACTTCCTAAGAGTTGTTGGTCTTTGGTTTTCTTTGTAGTTTCTTTTTCTGTTTTTGTTTTGTATTAGGATAACACTGGTTTCATGAGATGAACTGGGGAACATTTCCTTGTATTCTTCTTACTGGAGCAGAGTGTGTAAAATTGTTTTTAATTCTTTTTTAAATGTTTGGTAGACTCCTCTAGTGAATGTGAGCCCAGAGATTTCCTTTTAAGGAGCTTTTCAATTACTAATTCAATTTCCTTAGTGGCTACAGGGTTATTCTGACATCTTGCTCGACTCGGTAACTTGTGATTTTCAAGGAATTAGTGCAATTCTTCTAATTTGTCATATAGAGAGTTTAATGCTATTTGTAGCATTCCCTTGTTACCTTCCCAACGGTGCAGGACCTGCAGTGATGTACCCCCTGCCATTCCTGACGAGAGTGGATGAAAGGGGGCACACTTTGGGTCTTCTCTGACTCTGTTCTTGACCCTCTTGATAGAGGCTTATCAATTATATTGATTGTTTTTGAAGGACCAGCTTTTATTTTCATATCAATTTTTTTCTGTTCTTTCCCTGTTGTGGTTTTATTGATTTCTAGTCTTATGTTCAAATTAGTTCCTTCCTTTAGCTTGCTTTGCATTTATTTTGCTCCTCTAAAATGTTTCTTGAGGTAGTAACTCAGACTATTGATTTGAGACCTTTCTTTAATCAAATGTAGCATTTAGCATCATGAATTTCCTCACATTACTCCCTTAATTGCACAAATTTCAACAGGCTGTATTTTCCTTTCCTCTCGGCTCTATGCACAGTTGCATCTAAGTATCAGCAGGGGGTTGGTTCCAGGACCCCCTCACAAATACCACAACCCACAAATGTGCTTACATAATATGGTGTACTATTTGCATACAACCGACCTATATCCTTTCATAGATTTTATTTTATTTTGCAGTGCTGGCAATCAAACCCCTGGCCCTTTTTATCCTAAGCAAGTGTTTTCCCACTGAGCTACACCCAAACCCTTCTCATATTCTTTAAATAATCTCTGGGTTACTCGTAATACCTAAAACAATGTCGACATTATATAAACAATTGCTGCTCTATTATTTAGGTACTAAATACAAGAGAAAAGCTTATGCATATTCATTTCAGATGAACTTCTAAAAAGTATATTTTCAATCTGTGCTTGATTGGATCTTCAGATACAGAACCCAGTGATACCAGAGTACATTTTTAAAATTTTCCCTTTTAGACTATCTCTTTGACCAAGAGATTATTTCTAACTTGTTCAATTCCTACATGCTTGTTTCTTTTCCTGTTGTTTTATGTTACTGATTTCTTGTTTGATTCCATTATGGCTGGAGACCATAATTTTTTACTATAATTCTCTAACATTTTTTCAGGTCAGATTGGAGTCGTAGCTCAGTGGGCGAGAGCTTTCCCACATGTGCAAGGCCTTGGGCCCAGTCTCCAGCAATTCCCTAAAAATTTTTTGACATGTATTTTATTCTCTGTGATATGATTGATTTAACTTGGTGCATGATCCATGGGCAATGGGGAAAAAACCTGTATTCTGCCGTTGTTTGGTGGAGCGGGCTGTATATGCCGATTATGATTACAGTTGATCGTCCTTTGCTAATTTTCTTTCCAGTAGTTCTATCAATTGCTGAGAAGGGAGTATTGAAATCTTCGGTGATAATGGTGGGTTTTTCTCTTCTGCTGTCAGCTCTTTCAGTGGTTGCTACAAATGTCTTGAGATGAGGATGTAGGGTGCGTTCACTTTCAGGACTGTAATTTCACTTTGATGGATTGGTCTCTTGGGTATGATGCAATTTTCATCTTCACCTCTAATAGTTTTCTCTGGAGTCTACTTTATCAGATATGAATATGGCTGGTTCTGCTTTTGTTATAGGAATGCTTATAGTTTTTCACCTCCCGCCTATCTATGTCATTGAGGTCAAAGTGAGTTTTCTGGAGGCTGCATTCAGTTTGCTCATTTCTTAAAATGCAGTCTTCCAATTCTGGTATTTACACCACTTCTGTTTCCGGTGATTACTGAGACGTGAGTGCTGGAATCTGCCATTTTATTATTTGGTTTCCATTCCTTTCTTCTGCTTCCCTGCCTGTTTCACATTTCTTGCGGTCTTGAGGTTTACTCAAGCAGTTTTAGGATCGTGTCTTGAATTATATGGACCTTTCTTTTTTTTTAAGTATTTTTTTTAGGTGGACACAATATCTTTATTTCATTTTTATTTGGTGCTGAGGATCGAACCCGGTGCCTCACACATGTCAGGCGAGTGCACTACCACTGAGCCACAACCCCAGCCCTAATATTCTACTGTCCACTGAGGCAAGGAAATCTCTACTCCCTACTTTGGAACAGCATTGTGTTGCGTATCAGATGTAATGGTGGTTTCAATGATCAAATATACCTGACAAAGCTCATGAAGAACAGGGTATTCTATCATTATACATATTTCTGCTTTTTTCATTGCTTCTTTTTTTCTTCCCAAGACTCAAAGATTCATTTTTTATTATTTTCCTTCTATCTGAAGACCTTCCCTTAGCTGATGGTCAAATCTCTAGCTGTGTGGGTCTGCTAGTAACAAATCCTTTCCGTTTTTCCCTGGAGATTATTCTTTTTGTATTTCCCCTCATTCTTCATGGATAATTTTGCCGCATACAGGATTCGTGTTTGGCTAAGGGCTGTTCCACTTCCTCCGGGCCTCTGTGATTTTCTCTGAAGAACCTGCTGTCATTCTCATTGCTGTGGCCTGCACGTGACGTGTGGATGCTCTCTCACTGATTGCAAGATGCTTTTCTTTGACTTTAGTTTTCAGATGTTACGTGATAACGTGTGATGGTGTGGATTGCTTTGGTTTTACACTGTTTGGTATTTATGTAGCGCCTTGGATGTGCAGATCTGGGTCTTTTGCCAAATTCAAGAATATTCAGCCATTCCATCTACAAACACTTTTCCCGTCCGGCCCTCTTTCTCCTCCCCATCAGGAAATGATATGAATGTTGTCTTTTATTATTGGCCCAAGAGTCTCTGATTTTTTTTTTACTATTATCATATTTTCTTTTTTCAGATTGTGTGAATTCTATTGTCTGTCCCCAAGTTCAATGATAATATCCTCTATCATCTCCACTCTCTTATTGAACCCATGCACTCATTTTCTTTAATTTATGTTTTTGTGTTTTTTTTTCATTTGGTTCTTTTTTTTATAGCTTGTATTTATTTACTCAGATTTTTCATTTCATTTAGCTCAACATGTGATATTTTTGTGATGGCTACTTTGAAATCCTTTGATAATCCTGACATCTGATTCATCCTGAAGTTGGCATGAGTTACTAGTCTCTGCTCACTCAAGCTGTGATTTTGTTGTTGTGGTGGTTATTGTTTTTCCTGGTATGATGGCAATATTTTAATTGTATCTTGAACATTTTTTTTCTGTAACCTTAGGAGACTGGTTCCTATGTAACTCTCTCATATCAGCAATCACTCTGTTGACACTTGGTGTGTGCCTCGCCTTATCTTCCTGAGTTCTGGTTTCGATGACGGTTGAAATTCTGGAGCATTTGATCTGCTGAGTTTCTCTGGAGACGCTGGGGTCTTACTGGTCCCTGCTGGTGCCACCTGAGGGGGTGAAAGGACTTTTCCTGGTCCTGAAGTTTGGATTTCTCTTAGTGGGAAGGTGTTCCTTTCACCGTACTCTCCAAATGCTCCGGGGTTTCTGCAGAACAGTCAATCTCTCCAAGCAGAAGAGAAGGTAAGAAGAGGAAGTAACCCAGGACCAAGGTCCAAAAAACCCCAACAAGTAAACCCTGTGCAGGGAGGGGGTCGCTGGCCACAGAGAAGGGGGAGCAGAAGGGCTGGGAATGAGTAGTCCAGGTGCCAGGGAGAAAAGCCCCCCAAAGAGGGGCTGGTCATCCACAGCCTGTGGAGGAATCATGTAGGATGCGCACAAGAAGTTTCCCACTGGAGCCTCAGAGCAGCCATGGATCAGGGCAGTTTTGATGGAGGGGCGAACAAAGGTGAGACGGAAGCAGCGTGAGGATCCGATCTCGTGGAGGCTCCTGGGCAGAAAGGCCAGAATGATACCTGGGAAGACGCCTCTTCTCATGAACTGGGGCGGGACAGCGCAGGCAGAGGCTGCTGTCACTTCCACTGAAATGACACAGGGGTCTCTGCAGCCCCCAGGCTCGGAGAGCCCTCTTCCCAGGGTCTGCTCAGCTCAGGTGTCCGGTTCCCAGAGTCCACCGCTCCTCCCTGCCGCCCCCACGTTTCCTGGGTCCCTGCAGCCCTCAGCCACCCTGCGACGGGAGGTACCGCGCCACCAGCGACTGCCGGCTCCTGTCTTCCCCACAGAACTGTCAAACTTCTCCTTTCACCCATCAGTTAATGCAAATGTTTCAAGAACACAACAGCTACTTTTAGAAAGGAATCATCTCTGGAATGATTTTAAAGGTCACTGCCTGTTTTAGGAACATTTGTTGAGAGAAAAAAGAAATCACCAATTCAGTTTTCCCTGGACAGCAATTTAAAGAAATATTGGCTGTCCAAACCCTCTCCCCGGAGCCCACTAAGTAAATGCTAAGAAAGAGAAATAATAACTATTTTTATGGGTTTGGTGTGTTCGATTGCAAGCGTATTAATTTTAGCCAGGTCAACCAGGATAGGGTCGCATTTCTGCTGTATGCAGGAGGAGGACTTTGCGGGCATTGCAACAAACCTGTGCGTGCAAAGATCTCTTCCCAAGGATCTTTCCAAAGTGAGGTGAGATGGGGGTGGAGTCTGGATTATTTGGAAATGTAGCTTCAGTTCTCAGCTTGGCACCATGAAGATGGGTTATTGGAAACATTTGTCAAAATTATCTGGATCTTTTTCTTCTCTTGAAAAGGTGCCTTAAACCATCTCTAAGGTCCCCTTTAGCTCGAAGGTGAGCTTTCATATGCTTTCACTATTTCAATGACTATATAGAGGTTCAGGGCTTGAACCTCTAGCTAACTGTCAACCACTTGCTGTGGCCCTATCTGAGGTTGATCAGAGTCACAGCTCATAATGGTTAAATGCTTTCCACGGGGAATTTTGTTGTATAGAAGTTTCCAGAAAAGTAGGAAGACTGCTTTCTTAGCTCACCAAGGACAGGGATGGCTCACCGCAGCAGTACCTTCCAACAGAAGTCCCCGGTTGTGGGTGAAGCAAGGTGTCAGGTGACGAGAGCCCAGATGAGCCATTTTCCAGGGAGACAAAACCCTTGCGAGGGGCATTAGCCCAGTTAGGAAGCTAAATATTCATCCAGTTTTCTCTCTCTCTCCCTCCCTCTCTTTCCCTTCCTCCCTTTGTGAAAGAGAAAAACAAGGTGGCAGGAGGTGCTGACTGTACCCCTGTGAAGGCTGAGCACCACATCACAGCCCGGGATGGAAAGACCAGCAATGGTGACCCTTGGAGAGAGAGGGCAGCCACCACGGCTGCTGGACCCAAGGAGCATGTGTCCCCACCCCACCCCTGTGCCCCTCCCTTGCCCCCCCCAGCCTGGGATCAGGGCTCTCCCTCTCCCACACGTGTTAGCGCCTAGCTCAAGTCCCCTTTCTGCAGGGGGCCTTTGACAGGGTCAGCCCGTCTCCAAGCCTGTCACCTGGATCCTACTGCAAATTCCATTCCCCCTATTTACAGTCTTGCCATCAAAACCCCCAGCAGGGAGCAGACGAAGACCAGAGCAGTGGGAAGCCAACTGTCTCTTCCCAGTGGTTGGACTTTCTGAGAGGTCCCTGGACACAGTCTGCCCGACGGCCTGGCTCCAGCCCTGGCTGGCACACTGTCCCCGGGAACCTGGCGGGTCAGACTCATCCCTCCCTCTCATCCATTCTGTCCATTTCCCGAGTTCTCAGGGATTCCCTTGCTCCCATGCCCCGGAGGATCCCCGGGGTGGCCCATATGGTACAGGTCCTGGGTTTAAAGGCTGCGAATGGCACTGGGCAGAACTGCCATTTCAAAATGGAACCCGAGACCACGTGTTGGATGGATGACAGGCTCAGGTACCGGCGGGTGTTCCTTGCCAGTCAGCTGTGACAGCCATCCCACACAAGAGATTCTCCCCCTGAAGAAAACCCCGCCCAGTTAGAAATAGCTGTTCACAAGGCTGGTGCTCTTCCAGAGACGCTTTTTCCCTTTTTCTTCTTCTTTTTCTTTTTGTTTTGATCCTTGACCTACTTTCTCCTCTGCGCAGGATACCTAATGGGAAGGAAGTCGGAGGAGAGCCTTAAGAGGGTGTGGTCCCTGAAGCCCTCCACCCCAAGGGCTTTCTTGTCCGTGTGGGGACAACCGCGTCCCAGGGAGCTGCAGGTTTGCTGGAGATTTCTATGGCTCAACTCTGCTCCTGTGAGACGGGAGACGGCAGAGGTGGCGAGGAGAGCCAGGCAGAGGGACTGACCAGGCAGGCGCACCGGCCCCCCACGCACTCGCACACGAGCGTGCACACACACATTCCCCAATCCGCCCTGTGCTCCCAGCCTGTGCAGGGCTGAGGAAGAGGCCGTCTCGGGGTCTGGGGTCTTAGGTGCCATCTGGTGATGGTTTTTCTAAAGCAGATTCCGCCAATGATGTGATCTGAGCACAAAGGGACAGGGACTCATCCTGGACTCTGGAGCCATCAGCCTGAACCCCAGGAGGTTGGGGAGAGGACAGAAGTGGGCCCCGTTCACCCACCCTGTCCACCTGTGCGTAGCGAGAACCGCGGGGGCCTTCGGCCTTGAGCAAGCGTCAGACCCTCCCACCGTATGGGCCACGGGAAGAGGCGCCTCTCAAGTGAGAGCTGGGGTCTGCTGGGGCCGCGGTGTCCCCTCTAAAACCGGATCCCTGCCTTCAACACCCCTGGTGTCTGCCACGAAGAAGCCATGAGACCTTGAGGATGGCACCCCCAGGATGGCATTAGTGGCTTCAGAAGAAGCAGAAAAGAACCCCGAGCTGGCACCCTGGCCCTCTGCCATGCTGTGCTGTCCCCAGAGAGCTCTGCACTGGGCCCACCGCAGAGCCCCAGCAGGAGGAGATGACCACAGGAGAGCAACAGACACGACATGGAGAGAGGACCCGGGGCCATCGTCACTGGAGCCGTGCACTCTGCCAAGACACTGGGACTGTATCGGGAGCTTGCTGGGCTCTGTGACAGATGCCACAGTCTGCCTGGCTTTCACACCGTTCTGGAGGCTGGAAGTCCACTGTCAAGGTATTGGCAGGTCCTGTTTCTTCTGAGGCCTCTCTAAGGCCATCTCATGTGGCGCTTTTCCTACCTCCATGTTTCCACGTCTGAATTCTGGATGAGGGGCCACCCTTACAACGTCATTTTAATTTTTTTGGAACCCTGGAATGGACTCGGGGGCACTCAGCCACGGAGCCACGTCCCCAGCCCTATCCTGTATTTTATTTAGAGACAGGGTCTCACTGAGTTGCTTAGCACCTCGCTTTTGCTGAGGCTGGCTTTGAACTTGAGATCCTCCTGCCTCAGCCTCCCAAGCTGCTGGGATGACAGGTGTGTGCCCCACCACACCCTGCTTCAAGAGTTATAGATATTAGTAATTAAAATTGGGATGAAAGAACCTGTGATTGTCCTGCTTATGTCTACCAGATGACCCACGTGTACTTGGTGACAAGAAAGCGATGTCACTGATGAATTTATTGATTTTCAATGAATTCAGACACTGGAAAGACACAAGCGTGTCTGGTCTGTGTTAATGGCAGGGCTTGCTCACCGCAGGGGTTTTCTAATTTTGCTTTCTTCATGGAGAAAGACCCAGAGCTTCTGGAAACTTCTGCTTTATTTCCATTCCCCTGGGTTTGCTTTGTTGTGTCATTAGGGCAGATGATGAGAAAGAAGAAAGGAAGGAAGGAAGGAAGGAAAACATTCAAGGGGGCGTGAGTGGTTTTATGGGTGTGTCTTCTTGGTGGACTGAGAACAAGTAGCTCCAGCCAGGCGGTTTCCGGCCTCCAGGGAGGGCAGGTGACCGACTCTCCTAGAGAGAGGGTCTCTGGCCACAGGTCCACATCTCCCCCGACCCCTGGACAGCCCGTTCCCATCTTCACCCTTTTACCTGGGAGCGTCTCTGCTCCTGGCCCATCTCCCATCCCTCCTGGAGGGGCCCATCCCACCCTGGTGTCGGCCTCTGTAAGGCCCACTGGCCTCCTGTCCCCCTGGGTCTGACCCCCTTCTCTGCCTCCCGTGCCCCACCCCAGCTCAGCCCTTTCCCCAGCAGCTCCTCCGCTGTCCCTTGAAGCCCTGTCACGCCATCTGATCTCTGCGCAGGAGGAAGCTGACGTTATTGTTTACATCTGTGGTCTCTTTAATCGTTCAATCTATGGCCAGGCTGTGTATGGGGGGGACATAGGGCTGTGACGTGTCACTGGTCACCCCCACCCCGACCCCACGGAGGTGCTGTGCTGCAGAGACAGGCTGGGGCGGAGATCTCTGAACAAAGAGGGCGGAGATCTCAGGAAGAGGAACATACTTTTGAGGAGGGGGTGGAGAAGTAGGGTGTGGAGGGACCTAGAGCAGGACCCTGAGGCAGGACACCTGGTGGATGTCACTGGGGTGTCTCCCCCCCCCCACTGTCGTGGAAGGCTCTTAGTCACGTCCTGGGGGACTCATGGGCTTGTGTCTCCTTGGCAGACATCTGCCTGCAGGGACAGAGCCGGTGGCATCCAGGTGCAGCTGCTAGGAGCACCATTTCATTAACAGGGAACCTGAGGCTCGGAGAGTTCATGCCACAACTGGTCAGGGACGGCCCCTGGATTAAATCGGCTTAGATCTGTCTGACTCTGAGGTCCACCTTCGCTCAGCCGACGCTGCCTCCATCCCTGTTTGAGTCCTTTTTCGTTTTCCCTTTTGGGTACTTAGGCGTGACTCTCTGGGGTTGGCCTGGTCCCCAGACTTTCCGAGGTCCTCAGAGGGAGTGGGACGGCCTCCTGCCTGGGGCACCTGTAGGCCCTGCCCTGTGGTGCTGCACCTGGCACCCAGTTTCCTGAACCCTGGGTGCTCCACGCACCCTCTCTCCACACCTCAGCCCACAAAGTGGGTCTCCCGAAGTCTCCAGAAGGATGCAACCCACTGGTCTCATGCAGAGGACTTCCCAGCCCACCCATCCGTCTGTGTTTGCATCTGGAGTATTTCCGACCTGCTTTATCGCAACAAAGTAACCAGGTTCATTTCAGTGGATTCTGCAAACAAACCACAACAATAACAACCACAAACCCAGACCTTCTTGAACAGCCAGGGTCATAGTCCCTGCTGCATTCTGGGTTTTCAAACCAAAGAGTCCATAAAGAAGCACAGCAGAAGTGGCCCCACAAGCCCAATGAGGGCGGGTTTCACTTTCGGAGGCTGGTGGAGGAGAGCCTCCAGGAGACGGAGAGGCTCTCATACCGAGGACCTTCGATGCCGCTGGTGCTGCCGAGGGCTGCTCTCACCCTGACCTTGAACCCCTCCTCCCTCCGCGCCTGAGAACAGGAAGGACACGGCCCAGTCACAGACTCTGAACCAGGCTCGGGAAGCCAACAGTGAGCTGACACTCCAGAGACACCTAGAAGACCCGCTCCGCAAGTGAACGTATTTCCAGAATTCCTCTTGTCAAAGTTGATTTCTTGGTTTGATGAATTATCTCCCATCAAAATGCAAAGGGGATCCCTTGGGCCCAGGGGAATCTCGGGGGCAGGTTGGCAGGTGTTGGAAGTAGACCTGCGGTGTTGCCTGGTTCTTAGGTCACAGAGCACCTGACCTCTCTGAGGGTGGAGGTGCTCAAGGGAACCTGTCTCATGGATAACGGACTTCAAGTCATCTGGACACACGGCATGCTCGATTAACACGAGCTGCGTCCCCTACATTTTAACCTGCATGATTTTATTTAATTCTATGTATTTTTAAAATGATTTGAAATCACTGCAATTCAGAGTCTAGATTCCGGGAGTCAATGCCTGTTGTGCCACTTGCTAGCTGTGTGACCTTGGGCAAGTGAATTAACCATTCTATGCCTCAGTTTCCTTATTTATAAACTGAGATCAAAACTATACCTCCCTCTTAGGGTGGACGTAGGGATGAATAACTTTGCAGAGGTGAGGTGCTTGGAAAGGACTCGGGGACATAGTGTCTTAACCAACATGGGCCATGGTCTCCGGATGTCATTTTCCTCCCCAGCACCTTTGCCCTGGGGACAGTTCTCTGTGTTTGAAAGAAGACACGTTTCTTCAATGTCGGTGCTCAGTGGATGAATTTCCCCTTCTCTCCTTTGAATCATTCTTCCTTGGATGGCCTTGGTGTGCATGTCACCTCCCCGTGCCCTGCAGGCTGGCCCAGGACAGGATGCGGCGTCTCAGAGAGCTGGGCGTCCCCCAGCTGCAGGCTCAGCTGCCTGGCGGGTCCTGTGACCCTTTGACACCGCCCAGGGTCAGGCGGGAAGCATGGCCCTCGCTCACCAGATGCAGCCTCAGCGTCTGACAATTTGGGACTTTCCCTGTGCTCCCACCTCCGTCCCCAGGGACAAGCATCTGACTCACGAAAAGAGCCCACAGCTGCCCAGCCGGGAGCTTGGGAGTGGGCGCCATTTGGCCAGGGGTCTTTCCCTTTGGTCTCTGGGTCTCACCAATGGATCCCAGCCTCTCCGGGTGGCCTCAGGTGGCATTCCGCTTCTCTGTCCCCCTGTGTCTGGCCACCACCTGTGACCAGAACACACTGGAGATTCTGCAGTGGCCCAGGATGGCCCAAGGACAGATAAAGAAATATTTGAGCTTCAGATAAATAAGAAAACATTTCTACTCCAGTGTATCTCTTGCAATATTCGGCACACATTTATCCTGAAAGTTATTGCTGGCTTATCTGAAATTCAAATTTCATGGGCAGCCTGTGTTTTTCTAGGCTGAATCTGGACCCCCTCTCAGAGGGCTTGCCTCTCTGGGTAGCAGTTTTAACCAGCTGAACATTTGATTTCATCTTTGTGATGTGCAGGAGGTGACTGGCTTTCCCTTTGCCTGGGGGAGGGAGAGGGGGCGCTGGTGCATTGCAAGAATTGAAAAGGATTTGTTGCTTGCCTCTTTCCGGAGTTGGTCTCCTTGGCCTCAGAATTGCCCTAGGACTTTCCTGCCTGATGCCTCATTCTTGGGCCTAGGGGTTGGGAGCTTCCATTTGCTTGTATCAGGTCATGTTCAGTGACCACTCTTAGGGTGACCTGGGTCCCAGATCAGAGTGAAGTATAGTCAGTTTTCTGTCACTGTGACAAAATGCCTGAGATGATCAACTGATAGAGAGGAAAGGTTTATTTTTGACTCATGGTTTCAGAGGTTTCGGCCCATTCCTGGCTGGCTCCTGTGCTTTGGGGACTGTGGTGACACAGCATACCAGGTCTCACATCAGGTCGTGGAGTGTGTGATACTGCAAAGCTGCTCACCTTGTGGCAGCTGGGAAGTGAAAGGAAGAACCAGGACAGGGCTCCACTCCCAGTATCTTTTCAAGGACACGCCCCCATAACCTAACTTCCTCCCTCTAGGCTCCACCCCCAGAGATTCCACTGCCTCTCCTTAAAGCCCCAGGTTATCCTGCTGTTTTAGCACATGGGCTTTGGGGAGTCGATTCAGTTCCAAGCTGCCGTGGTGGATGAGGAGGAGCACACGGACTCCCTGGAGGCTCCATCGGGTGGCATCACACGTGGAAGTCCCACGGCCTGCTGGGTGGAGCTAGGCATGCTGGAACAATCCTTCTGGAGATGGGCTTTTGCCCACAGAGTGGTCACCGGCGGAACACCTGGCCTTGGAGGATGGAGCACTTAGCACATGTGACGGAGACAGGGCAGGGGACGGGGACTCCCTGGCTAGCTGACCTTGGCTCAGCAGCAGGAGTGTCCAGAGCCCTCTGTAAGTGGGTCAGGATGCATCTGCCCCAAGAAATCTTTCTTGATGGGACAAGAGGGCGCAGGATTCTCCCATTAGTCCCCCACCTCTGGTGGAAGGAGTAGCTGTGCCAGGGGTCACCTGGCTTGTTGCATCATCCCCACGTTAGATGGAAGCCCGAATAGCCAGCCACCCGGAACCGGTTCAATTGGATGTGTCTTATTGAGCATCTACTATGTGCTAAGCACAGTACGAGGCTCACACTGTAAGGTTGGGGAGTCCCGTCCTCTTGTGGGAGAAAGGTCATGTACACTGAGATGGATGTGCACCGTGGAAACCCCAGGTAGGAGGCCCAGGAAACCCACCTGGCTGTCCACCTGGCTCCGAGGGGCAGTCTTCCCTGGGACATACCCCAGGAAACAAGAGCCTAGGCCTGTCCTTTCAAGTTGTGACTGCTACAGCAGAACCCCGTGGCTCACAAACAACAGAAACTTATTTCTGGTGGCTGGAAGTCTGGGATCAGTGTACCCATGTGGTCACCTCCCTCAGGACCCTCCTGATACCTCCCATGGGTGGCCAGGATTTCAACAGACCAAGGTTGAAGGGACACAAGCATTCCGTTCATCACGTCCTGAGGGTGAGGGGAAATCCTTCTTTGGAAAGCCCACGTTCTCAGGAAATAACCTCATCCAGTGGACCTGGGGGCGCCCTTTGCTCTTGGAAATCCAGAGCAGCAGGTTTTTTATGCAGAAGCTTGTCGCACACCCCCCGGCAGCTCCGGCAGCCCTTCATTTGCAGCCCCCCTTCCCTGCACCACAAACCCCGTCTGCCTGGGCTACTCTGGGCTCATTACCGGCACTCAAGTGTCTGCTTCTTACCTGTGGGCTGTGCTCCGAGCTGCCCAGGAACATGAAGAGCAGGGCCGGGAAGCCGCGGGAGACGTTCTGTTCATTATTTTCCCGACAAGATGTGTTCCAGGAGGGGAGACCTGGGGCCATGGCCTTATCGAGCTCGTGGGAGGAGGACAGATTCCTCACTCATTTCCCGTGTGTCACCTGGAGCAGGTGATGGGGCAGAGAAGCGCTGATGAGCAGTGTCCCTGGGACCAGAGGAAAGCACCCCCGGGAGCAGGGTCCCCTGAGCTCCTCCACAGAGGAGCTGTGTCCTCTCCAGCTCTGCAGGGAGAGCAGCTCTGGGGCCACCCGAGGGGTGCAGGCAGCGGGGAGGGGACACCCCGTCCCACGGTGGGGTCCCTCGCTGCCCGGTCGGCCAGCAGCACCACACAGTGACTAGGACTCGGCTCTGACAGAGTGGGAGCTGGGACGGAATGCTGCAGGCTCTTGGCAGCTGCCTGGATGGCTGGGAAGGCACAGGTGACAACATGGGAGCACCCGCCACTTAGTGTGTCCCTGTGGCCACCCATAGGCCAGCTGCAGAGCCCTCCGCCTTCACTCACCCATCTGTCCTCTCCTTACCCGCAGAGCAGGGGGCCTCCTGGAGCAGCCCCCGGCACAGCCTGGAGCGCTGTGTGGCTTAGAGGGACCCCTTGGTCCCTGTGACAGTGACAGGGGGCTGGTGAGGAGGGGTGGCCAACGTCCAAGAGAAGCCCCCGCCCCCCAGTAGGAAGACCCACCGTGGCCCCGGGAGTCCTGCGGCCATGTCCCCTGCCTGCTCACCCTCACCCTAGTCCAGGGCGGCAGGTCAGGGGCGGCACGTGCTGTGGACTTGGGGGGTGTCTCCCAACAGCACCCGCCTGCAGCCCCGGGTGCTGCTGGGCAGTGATGAGACCTTTAAGGGAGGGAGCCTAGTGGTCGGTCACGGATCAGTGGGGACTTGCCTTCCCAGGGGACCGTGGGGCAGCGCTCTCCTCTCGCTCTTGCTTCTGCTTCCTAGTTTCCTCAGGGAGAGTGAGCTTCCCGGCCATGTGCTCCCGCCAGGACGCACTGACCTGCCACAGGCCCAGAGCAACAGGGCCCACGACAATGGACTGAACCCCCCAAAACCGTGAGCTCGAATAAACATTCCCTCCTAGAAGTTGATCTATCCCAGGTATTTGTTAGGGGACAGAAAGCTAGCACAGCATGTGACCCTGACCAGGCCTGTTAGAACTGTTCCTGGTCATGCCACTCAAGATGGAGCAGTCAGAATCCGTCTAGGGTGATTCTGGAGGCTGGAAGAGACTGGTTTTATGAAGCTGCTAAGCTGGTGGAAGATGAATCACCTCTGCCAGCATCGGGAAGACCACAGAAGAAGGCGAAGCTAAGATTGCAGGAGATGGAATTCTGATAACACGGTTTTAGTTCCCCTGGGTCGAGCTACGCCTGAAAGCCATAGACTCTCACTTACCTGAGCCAAAGCCACTTTCCCCCTGAATCCAGTTTCAGTTTAATTTTTATAATTTCAAATCAAAAGAGTTTTGTTTCATAATCTAAGTATATAACCTTGCACAAATTATGCTTCCAAGACTCAATTTCCTCCTAGGTAAAACGGGGATAATAATGCCCATCTACGGTACATCTCGGTACATCTCAGATATTAAACCAGAAGTATATTTCCTTAAACATATTAACCTTCTTGCACTAGTTTCCTCTTCGAAAATGTGACTAACGAGACCACTTAACCTTCTTGAAATGTGAACAACTGAGATCATGCACAGAAAGGAATCTGTGCCCTTAGGTGGGAATGATTTTCCCCAGGGGTAACTGCATTTTAAAAAAGGCTTTGGGAAGACTGTAGCTTTGCATGCAGCGGCTGGAAGCACTAGCGAGAGGTCCCGCCTGCTCTCCACTGTTTCCCTGAATGGTGAAATTTTGCATAACTCTAGTCTAATAGCACAACCAGGAAATTGACCCTGACGCAATGTACTGGCTCTATTCAAATATCTACATGCGCACAGTGGGTGTGTGTACTTGGTTCTACACCACATGGGTCTGTCTGAGTGCCACCACAGTCAGAGTGCAGAGTAGGTCCTCACCAGTGTCCCCACATGCCACCCTCTCCAGCCTCAGTTCCTCCCCTCCCTCCCTCCCAGCCTCTTTCAGAACCTCTGATGACCACTAACCTGTTTTCCATCCCTGACACTTCATCACTTTAAAAATATTATATGAATGGAATAATACAGTGTGGAATCTTTTGAGATGGGCTCCTGACTTAAATCCATCTGGTTTCTTGCACATTATCAATAGTTTCTTTCTTTTTTATTGCTGAGTAGTATTCCATGGATGTGGATGTACCATGATTAAAGGACATCTGGGGCATCTCCAGCTGTTTGGCCAGAACAACAACAACAACAACAAAAACCCATAAACATTGTGTATAAATAGAGTAGAGGAAGGGGATTGAGAGGGAAGGAGGAGGGGAGGGCATGTGCTCTCTTCTAGTGCCTCCAGAATCACCCTAGACGGATTCTGACTGCTCCATCTTGAGTTCATGACCAGGGACAGTTCTAACAGGCCTGGTCAGGGTCACATGCTGTGCTAGCTTTCTGTCCCCTAACAAATACCTGGGATAGATCAATATATATAAAGAGGGAATGTTTACTTGAGCTCACAGTTTGGGGGGGTTCAGTCCATAGTCGGTTGGCCTGTGGCGTCTGAGCCTGTGGCAGGTCAGTGCATCCTGGCGGGAGTACACGGCCTCTCACCAGGCTCCACCTAAAGGTTTCATTATGGCCCAACAGCACCTTGGGCTTCCCACCAAGTCCTTCACCCGTGTGCCCTTGGGAGACACTCAGCAAATCCATAGCACATGCCAGTCCCCGAGGCACAGGATCTAACAAATGATGATATGCCTATTTATGAATATACCACAGTGAATCACACACACACATATATGATACATATGCTTATTTTACTTAGTGCTTATGTATTATATAATATCTATAATTAAAATAACATGCATATTTAATATGTATAATTAAAATAATAATTACAGAAAAGAGATCAGCAGAGAAGAGCAAGTGGATCTGGGCAGGGAAGGGGGAGGGAAGTAGGAGTATGGCGTAACAAATCCTACTATGGTGTAGGGTTATAATGTACCAGTAAAAAACATCATGTATGAGTTTTTGTAAGAATTCAAATTTTCATTTTTAGAGATAAAGGGCTAAGGGTATAATTGCTAGGTATGTCCATTTTTAATTTTAAAAGAAATTGGCAAATAATCTTCCCAAATGTACCATTTTTAAAATTCCTACGGGGGGGGTGCTGAGGTTGTGGCTCAGTGGTAGAGCGCTCACCTAGCATGCTTGAGGCACTGGGTTCGATGCTCAGCACCACATAAGATAAAATAAAGGTATTAAAAAAATCAAAATTCTCACCAATAATGTATAAGTCATTTCTCAGCCTTTTCAGAATTTGGTGTTCTTGCTGTATTCCGTTTTCTCTGTAGTGGTAGGTGTGTAGTGCTATCTCATTGTAGTTTCAATTGTCATTTTTTAAATGGCTGGTGACATTGAACATCTTTTCACTGGCATATTCACCATCATCCGAACATCCTCTTCAGTGAAATGTGTGTACTTTTTGTTCATTTTCTGACTGAACTGCTGAGTTTGGAGAGCTGTGATGTATTCGAGGTACGCCATTTATCTCAGAGCTGATTTGAAGATATTTTTTCCCCATCGGCAGTTTGTCTTTTTATTTTCTCCAATGAGCTTTCGCGGGACCGAAGCTTTTGATTTTAGGTCCAGTTTATCCATTTTTTCTTTTATGGGTCACACTTTGGGTGCTAATTTTCTTCCTTAGAACTTCAAGGTTTTCTCTTTGTTTTTTCCTAAGAGCGACAAGCTTTTGCACTTTACCTTTCAGTCCAAGTTCATTTGAGTTACTTTAGGTTTACGTCAGTTTCATTTCTCTGTCCACAGATGTCACATTGCTCCAGTATCACGGGGACAGGTTTGCTCTTCTGATTTTTTTTTTCATTGCAATGGTGGGGATTGAGCCCAGGCCTCACGTGTGCCAGGCCAGCGCTCTGCTGTGGAGCCACCTCCCCAGCCTGTCTGCTCTTTCGGTTTTGCGGATCCGTCTATCCCTCTGCCAGTGCCACACTGCCCCGGGTGCTGTAGCAGGCAGAAGGCCTTAGTAACAGGTGCAATGGTTCCTCCTAATCGATTCTTTTTTATCAATTTTGGCTACTTTAAGGCCTTTTCATAGACATTTTAGAACAAGATTGTGTAAGTAGAAAAAAAATGGCTAAGATTTTGATAAAAACAACATTAAACCTGTAGATGGAATGTCTACAGTGCCTCTGCCTAGGTGTTCAGGCTTCCTGTGACTCATTTCATAAGGAATCCTATACACACTTTATTTGGTGTATAAGTGTTTCATTTTTCCTGGAGTAATCATAAATTGTGTCGTAGTTGTTAATCTTTTTTTTTTTTTTTTTTTTTGTAGATGGACCGACTACTTTTATTTATTTTTATGTGTTGATGCTGAGGAACAAACCTAGGGCTTCCCATGTGCTGGGCAAGTGCTCTGCCACTGAGCTACAGACAGTGTTGTACTTTTAAAAGTTTGGTTTCCACTTGTTTGTTGTCAATATGTAGCAACACACGATTCATAAATGATATTTAAAAAGACCTGGCCGGAAGCAGCACGAGAATCCAGGGCTTCTCCTAGCCTCATGCTTTACTTAAAAGTGGCAGTTGTGTCTCGTTGTGAGTCTCTGCCCAGAGGCTGCCTGGATGGGCCCCGTGGTGGCAGGAAGGTAAAGTAGGTCCCTGCTTTACCCCAGGTGGCAGATCCCAGCTAGCTCACTGAGAACCGGTTGTCAGAAGATGCGTTGAACCCAGTGACCCTCCCTGAAAGACTACAATCAAGGGAAGTTACACCAGGGGAAGGTTCTGGAGTCTAGATCAGTGGTCCCCCAGAGCTTTAGATGGCAGGGACCTCAACCTTCACGGAACCACACCCCAGCTGGAGAACCCACGGGGGGCTGCCAGATTCCACTGTGGATGTTAAAGAGGGAAGAAAACTTCCCGTCAGGTACTGTCACCAACAGGACCACCTACTGTCCTTTCTAAAGTCAAAAGGACTTTCCCTTCAAGGGGAATTCCTTTTCATGAAAGAGAGAGTTCTTGAAAAACAGAGCTGGCGCATTGCTCCTTTCAGATGCACAGCACCCAGGCCACAAGGACACTGGCCACTCTTGTCACTGGCCAGGGTGACACTCAAGAGGGGCTGCCTGTTCCGGTTGGGCTTCCCTGGAGTGTTCACCTGGGAGGGTTTCCTGGGCTTCCCCCACCTTCAGGCCACCCACGGATCTGGTCATAGCTGCAACAGGAGCAGCTTGGGTCTTCCCAGAGAAGCTCGGGAGCCCGTGTGGCCGGGGACAGTGGTGTGGGGAGAGGACGGGAAGAGGGCAGTGGCCAGGTCGCAGGGCACTGTGTCGTCCACACGGCAGGAGGCCATCGATGGACCTGGCAGGGAGCCGAGGGCTGGGTGAGGCGTGACCTAGGGCCAAGCAGAGATCGGGAGAGATGACAAGGACCCTTGCCAACGGGGACCGGAGCCCCGCTCTGCAGAACCCGTCTCCTGGCAGGCACGGCGCTGGGTCCTCCTCACACCTCTGTTCAAAAACACCCCACGGAAGTGTCACTGCCTCGTTGCAGTTCTGAGTCGGGCTGGGTGCTACTCAGCGACTCTCTGCTTCAGGAACTGGCCGGCTCCACACCTTGGCAAGGTGTGAGATTCCACAGGAAGCTCCTAAAGGGGCGAGGAGGGGAAGGAGACTGGCCAGGAGGAGCCTTCTGCTCCCAGCACACCCACGAGTCCCTGTACCCGACATGACTCTGGTCCCTGGTGACGGCCCAGGCCCTGCCTGGCTCCTGCCTGTGGTCTAGACACACGAGCCCCTCAGTTGGCAGAGTCGGTCAACACCCGAGCCCACACCTTCAAGCTGAGCAGCCTCGAGAAAGTTAGTTCCTCTCCCTGAGGCTCAGCCTCTTCATCCACGGGACGGAGCTTCTTAGTGCGCTTTCTGCTGCCCCAACAAAACACACGGCAGGGGGGTTCACAAGGACAGAGGGTGATGGGGCTCACGGTCCTGCAGCCCTGGGAGACTGGAGCAGGGTGCTGGCATCTGGGGAGGATGCTCATGTGGCGTCAGAACATGGCAGAAGGGCAGATGAGCACAAGCAAGAGAAGGAAAGAAGGCCAGAGGGGCTGAGCTTACTTATCTGTAAGTATCAGGCCACCCATGAGGGCCCAGCCCTGGTAGCCTAATCAGCTCCCAGGATTGTTGTCCTGGGGATGAAGTTTCCAACTCAGGAGCTCCGGGGCACTCATTCAGGGATTCCCGAGAAGGACAAGTCAGTTAGTGCACAGTCACAGAGCACAAAAGAAGTCCTGGGCCAGGTATGGTGGCACAGGCCTGTCATCCCAGCAGCTCAGGAGGCTGAGGCAGGAGGATCTCGAGTTCAAAGCCAGACTCAGTAAGAGTGAGGCACTAAGCAACTCAGTGAGACCCGGTCTCTAAATAAAATACAAAATAGGGCTGGGGATGGGGCTCAGTGGCCAAGTGCCCCTCAGTTCAATCCCTGGCACACCCCCCAAAAAATAAAAAAAGAAGTTCTTGGTAGGATTATTGTTGCTACTTTTTTGTCAGTAACTCTAATCGCATGGTCAGATATAAGTTCCAAATCATCTGTCTTCAATGGAAGTTTGTTGTTGTTGTTGTTGTTGTTTTGGGGACTGACCCAGGGGGTTGCACCACTGAGCCACATCCCCAGTCCTTTTTATTTTGAGACAGCATCTTGCTCAGCTGCACATCAGAACCCTCCCCCTCGGGTCTCTCTCCTTCATTGCAGATGAGCGGAGTTTGGCAACGGCACTTTCCAGGGCTTTCCTGCAAACACTGGCTCCTGTCAGAATATAACCCGACAATGCAAGAGACAGCTTGGACCAGCCTTGTCCTCGGGGCCTTTCTTCCGTCCCCTGACCTGGAGCAATTCTCTGTCATCGTCTGCAGGACTGTGTTTCCCAAAATTCCCACCAAAGAGCCCAGCCCAGCCGTGAACTCCACAGGATACGGACCTGCAGGGCAAAGCAGCCCCGAACCTCCGAGCTCTTTGAAGTTTGGGGTTTTATATATAGAACTCACACCATGTTTTGCATCTCATTCCATGATGTGGACAAGTTTGCAGATATTTTTAGTTTTCTATTGTTTGCTGTGAAGTAAAATTGATGTTCCAAGACTTGAAGGTTTAGGCTCCCTGTGGCTGGCTGGCTGCACTGCACCCAGCCCGTCGACTGCCCAGTACTCAGTAGGATTTGCTGCTCATGGGTTATCATTTATTTGTTTATTTATTCTGCACATAGTTGGAGGAAACTACCAAGTGGAGGATGGCACAGGGTTAAGCTCAGAAGTTCGGAGTCAGGCAGACTTGTATTTGAGTCTCTGCTCCCTTCTTGGCTGTGTTACTTGAGGCAAGTGGCTTACCATCTCTGAGTTTCAGTGACATTATCTATCACCTGAGAGCATCTATCACACTATGTTTTTGTGAGAATTAAGTGAAGTAAAGCCTATAAAGCATTAGTACTTTTTAGCACAATATTCCTTACACTGCTGCATGGTATCTAAAATGAAGGCACGAGGTAGCATTTTACATGAAATTATTGATGTGGGATTGTTGACTGAATAGTAATCAAAAGTTTTAAGTGGAGAATCGTAAACAATAATAATGATTATTAAACTGTTTATTATGTAAAACACATAAATACTTATTGACTTGCCTGTCCTTTGAGGTGAAATCAAGGCCTGGAATCTTGTTCTTTGGGCTAGAACTTCATATCCTCTTCCTTAGGATAAATAGGCTGTACTCTATATTTTTTTATTCTAAAAATGGAGCAAAGGTTTATGAACACACTTGAAGCAAGCATCCTCTACATATTCAAATTTTCTCTCAGTCCTGTACGCTTGTCTTGCCAACACCTACGTCAGTTCCATCGATTTTTAGGGACATGTCTTTCTTGGGGCTTTTCTACAACAGAGTTCTTTCTTTTCTTACTCATTTTTCATTAATTTGCAAGTAATGAATGAAAATATGCAAATGTGATAGCAGAGTGGGTTTTCCCTGTTTTGTTTTTTTTTTTTTTTTTTGGTACTGGGATTGAACTCAGGGGTGCTTAACTACTGAGCCACATCCCCAGCCCCTTTTTTATTTAGAGACTGAGTCTCATGGAGTTGCTTAGGGCCTCGCTGATTCACTACAGCTGGCTTTGACCTCACAATCCTCCTGCCTCAGCCTCCTGAGCTGCTGGGATTACAGGGGTGGGCCACCGCGCCCGGCCAGAGTGGGTTTGTTTGGGAAAATGCCGGTTACCCTGGTGAGGAGCAGCCTGGCTGGCAGGAGAGCTCAGACTCCTCCACTCAGGCATGACCAGGAACCCCAGGCAGCGAGCACCGGTGGTGGCCTTGGTGCCACGCCCAGAACATTGAAAAGTCAAAAATCCAGCTGTAACATGCAAATAAATAGCCCGCCTTCCCCTCCTTCAGACCAGGAGGCCCAGTTTGAATGCCGGATTCTTGAGCCTTTGGCTTCTGTGTTGGAACACGGTGAGCAGAAAGGCCGGCTCTGAGGCCCCCCACCCAGTCGGCCTCCTCCTCTTCCCACCTTGCTTGCCCCACGGAGGGGCCTGGCGGGGCTGTGGGAGCGCCACCTGGTCTCCTTGCAGACTTTGGCTCTTGGCCACCCTGAAGAGTTGAGAAGCCCCTCTCTGAAGATGGAAATAGCCGAGGGAGTGGGGGGTCCCCGTGCACCAGGCATGGTCTAGACCAGGGCCCACAGAGCCCGTGTGTGAGGGTGCTGGGTTTCTGTGTGGTTCGAGGGTCCCAAACTCACGTGCTGGAAGCTGGTCCCTAGGGTCAAGTCACGGAGGGGCGGACCTTGAAGTGGAGGATTTGGTGAAGAGTGACAAAGTCATGGGGGGACCACCCTTCAAGGGGGTGAGCACGATTCTCACGGGAGTGGACTCATTCCAGAGAGTGGGCTGACTTCAGAGAGCCAGGCGGGCCCCTCCCCAGTCCCTCCTGCCGTGTGACCCTCTCTCACAGGCTCCTGCCATGATGCCGTCCTCCACATGGGGGCAGCCGGAGGCCCTCATGGAGGCCACACGGATGGGGCCACGACCATGGGTCCTCAGACTCCAAGGCCGAGAGCTAAGCAGGCCTCTCCTTGACACAGTCCAAGCACTGGGTGTCGGCTCAGAGCAACAGGGGGGACAAGACAGCAGGTGGCACGGTCTCGGTCACACTGCTGGCCTCTGCCCGTGTGGGGCGAGGGTGGGCATGGACACCGGGGGCCTGGATGAACAGGGCTCCGTTCTCGTACGACTTTCCTCTGGACAGGGACACTCTGGGTCATTTCCACCAGCCAGTCCCCCTTTAATTTCTCAAAGTCATTTAAAAACATAAAAGCTTATGAATGACGAGAAAAAGAAAGAAGTGGACCACAGTAGTGGTTTGCCAACCTGCAGGAGCTCTGGACGCAGACACGTGCCACTGGGCACCTTTTACTGTGGGCAGCAGGGCTTGCCGCGGCCCAGGGGAGAGGGCAGGAGTCCATCTCTCAGCGGATCTGAAGCAGCCTGCGGGGTGTGAGCACCTGGGATCCTGCAGATTGCCAAGGGCCGGGGGCTGGGGGCGTCTATTAAGGGCACCTCTGCTGTTAACAGAGAAGTGTTTTTTTTTTTTTTTTGGTACCAGGGATTGAACCCAGGGCTCTGAACTGCTGAGCCGAGCCACATCCTTAGCCCATATATATATTATTTAGAGACAGGGTCTCTCTAAGTTGCTTGTGGCCTCACTAAGTTGCTGAGGCTGGCTTTGAACTCACAATCCTCCTGCCTCAGCCTCCTGAACCTCTGGGATTACAGGTGTGCTGGTGATTCTGGGGCAGGCCCAGACAGCCACCTCTGCCCTCTCTGACCTGCGACTTGTAATATTCCAGGCCTCCTAGGAGGTGCAAAATATGGACAGTCTCATTTTCTATGTCAGATGGAGCCATGGCTCATAAACCCTCTGATTTCTAGAAAACTGGCAGTGGAGTTTCTAGAAGACCCGTGTGGAATGGCTTCTCCTCATGCCCCCCCACCCCTGGCGGGTGGGGGTGCATCTGCAAACAGGAAGCAGGATCCCACCCGCCCGGCTTCCAGGGCCCTGGTGCTCACGCCAGGCTTCTGACGGCTCAGCTCAGGGAAAGACCATTCCTCTTCATTTCTGCTCCGCGGCTGGATTGAGGCCGTGGTCTCCAGCGCTGGATGATGTCGTTGCCGGATCATCTATTTTCCGTTTCCTCGCTTACGAGCAATTTCTAAGGCTCTTGTGGAAATCATTGTTAGTCATCCCTATATTTAGCCTTGAGCTGCATCAATTTGATGGCTTCGAAGCAGAAAGAGAGAGAGAGAGAGAGAGAGAGAGAGAGAGAGAGAGAGAGAGAGAGAGAGAGAGAGAAAGAGGGGCAATTTTGATATTTTGATAAAGGAGGCACTTTCCCACAATTTTCACTTTAAAAAATAGCCATGCACACTCTGGAGGTGGGTGTGAATTTTGATAACAGATGTAGTCAGGGGAAATTATGTAAAATCACATTTATGTCTAACGGGCCGGGCCGCGATGAGCTACTGCCCCCTCGGTTTGACTCAATTGCCATGGGAACAGTCTGGATCTTCTGAGAGGTGCGTTAGAGAAAAACACATCTGGCAGACGCCACCTTCCCTCCGCCCCCAGCCCCACTTTCCCCTGAGAGCTGAGCTCCTTCATTTATTCCTCCTGCTCTCAAGACCGGCCTCCTGTCCCTAAGCGTCAGGGCACTTTGGGGTCCTGGGGTAGTTGATAGGGGAGAGAGGACGCTGGGGAGAGAATCCCGAGGTCAGCAAGTCCAGCCCGGCTGGGCTCCGGGTGGGAGGGCTCTGTCTGATTCTAGTCTGTCTTTTCCTTTTGCATGGAAGAGTTCTAGAAAGTTCTTCTGGGAACATTGGTTTAAGATGAGGAAATCCACAAAAATAGAAGCCCTTCCTCCTGCCCCAGTCCCCAAGTGTCCTTTCTCCTCCCCTCAACACGTACCAGGAAACCATCCGAGAGGTGAGAGGAGTTCTCGGGTCAGCCTGCGCCCTGGCATCCCCCGTGACAAAGGCGTGTCCCTCTGTGTGTGCCACACGCGTCCGCCAGTCACTCAGCTTCTTTCCTAAGGAGTCGAGCTGTGGGCTGGAGGCAAGGCCTGCCTGGAAGAGAAAACCTACATTCCCTTGTCCAGGCCCCAGCCTCAGACCAAGTCCTGAGAACGTCCCCAGGTGGGACTGCACTGCCATGATTTTGAAGGACTCCCCAGGGTATTTGAACACACGGCAGACACAAGGCGAACGAGTCGGTGTTTAGAACTCCTGATCACACATTCTGCTCGCCACCTGGTGGTCTCGCCTGGCCGGCCCGCACCCCACAGGCCACGCACCCATGCCGGCCTTCCTGTTCATGCACCTCCGACCTCTCTGGACTCCAGAGTCCACGAAGGCAGGGACCTTGTTTATTTAATTGACTCAGCACAAATCTGCTGCATGGTAAGGCCTCCGTGTTTTACAGGTACAGACCAAAGCACCAACAGAAAAAGCTGCTCCCCTTAAGAAATCAGACCTAATGACCCGGTCGAGCCCAGGGTTTCCAGATTCCCAGACTTACACAGGTCAGCCGACTGAAGCCATGTCACCTTCCTGTAAGCCCAGGGGACCCATGTTGGCAGAGTTCATTTGGACAGGGCTCTACTTTCTCTGGAGGGGCTGAGCTTTCACCTGGGGTCTGTGGTCGCCATTGCGTGTCCTTGGCTCAACACACACTGGGAATTCCCGGCGGTGACCATGTCTGGGACTCTCAGAGATGACTGCCCCTCATTGTTAGCCTCAGGGTCCCTGGGTACTTCATCTCTGACCTGTTATGTCCCTGCTGTGTGACCTGTAATGCCCTCTCTGCCAACTGTATTCCCTTGAGGCCTGGTTCTCAGCTCTGGCCACCTTCTGGAATCACCTGGAACACTCTGCAGCCTTCTAACCCCTCTCCAGAACACTCTGGTCTTTCTGCTGGGGATGGGGCTCAGGTCCCCATGGCTACTGAAGCTCCCCAGGTGATTCCAAGGAGCAGCCAAGGCTGAGACCCACCGGGTGAGGGAGGAGCTGAATGCCGCCATGTTTTATTCACTCCTCAAATGAATTCGATGGGCAGCTGAGTGGGTAAGACTGGCCACCAGATAAAGGTCCACACGTGCTTCTGGTTTCTAATTGATAACCACACGGTCTCTGCTCTGTGTGAATCACTGTTCTCAGGGCTTCGTGTATATGAACTCACTTCCTCTTCCTGATGCCCGGATGAGGGAATCATACTAAGAGATCATACTCATTTTATATGGCGTGGGTTCAGATGCCATGCTAAGTGCTGCACCTGTGTTCATTTATGGCAGAGAAGGTAGACAGACGGGAACACAGGGAAGTTAACTTGCCAGAGGTCAAGTGTTGGGATGTGACATGGAGAGGGGACACTCACCTAGGTAACCAGGTTTCCGAACCCAAGGACTCCACCTGTGGCCACCTGGGTGGAAAGAAGGGTGGCCAAGAATCTGTGCAGAGGAGAGATCAGGACAGGCGACCTCAGGGCCATGTGAGATCTGTCACCTGCTGCCTAACCCGCTGGCTGGGAAGAGGAACGTGTCTGGGGTAGACACGGAGTGCACCTGGCGGGGTGTGCATTTCCTCCTTCCAGTTTCTGAGTGGCACTTTCTAGCACAAATGCACATACGTGGACCAGGAGTTAGGAGGCCTTCTCAGAGCGGGAGTAACAGGACTGATTTCCATTTCCCATATCTAATAGCTCATAAAGTTAATGGGGTGCAGACAGAGAAGGGATGCCCTGTTAGGGGTGCCCTTTCTTGCTTCCTGGTTCCGGTGGCCTGGCTGGTCCCCTTCAGGGGGGCTGGGGGCCAAACAGCTGAGGATGCTGGGCCGAACATGGCGTTTCAGCCTTCCCACCCTCCTTCCCCTCTCTCCTAAAAACAGCCCCTGATTTTACTTTGGAGCCACGCCCCCCCTCAGGTCCTTTGGTCCAGGTGTGCTGTGGCTCCCTGACCCCGGAGGGAGGAAGGTGAGACTCTGCCTAGACAAACCACACTTGCTCCAGATTCGCACAGGGCTGGGCTAGTGGCTGAGCCCATGTGTGCGACTATCATGGAACACCGTCCACAAGAGAAATTTATTCTTCACACTTCGAGACGCTAAAGATGTCCAAGATCAAGGCACTGACAGACGTGTCTGGTGAGGGCCCACTTTCTGGTTTGCAGAGAGCCTTCCTTCCACGGTGTCCTCACATGGTGGGAAGGGGAAGGGAGCTCCCTAGGGCCTCTTTGACAAGGGCACTGATCCCATTCACCAGGGCTCCACCACTGTGACCTCATCACTCCTCCAAGTCCTGACATATGAATCTGGCAGGTGGTGAGAGACCCAAGCTTTCCGTTCATAGCACGTAGCATCTCAGCCAGGCCAGCGCGACTCAGGTCTGAATCCTGGTGGAACCATTAATAAGAGAAGAACTCGACCTGAAGGTTCAGCCAAGAATATAAGACGTGGGGCTGGGGCTGGGGTTCAGTGGCAGAGCGCTTGCCTAGCAGGAGTGAGGCACTGGGTTCAACCCTCAGCACCCCATAAAAATAAACAAATCAAATAAAGGCATGCTGTCCATGACCACTACACACACACACACACACACACACACACACACACACACACATACACACACACATAATTTTTAAAAAAAGAATATAAGATCTCAACTTGGAGTGGTGGCTGCCATCTTGGTCCTCCAAGTTAAGGGTCGGTGGAGGACAGAGAGAGCAGAAACAGCCAGGACTAAATCCTGAGGATTGCCGCCCCCACACCCCCCAGTCTCCAGATCCAGCTGGGTCTGAGTCCACCTCCATCTCTCAGTTGTGGGAATAATACACCATTTTCTTGCCAAGCCGATTGGAGTTGGGTTTCTGACAGATAGAACTGAAAAGGTTCTAACATGGGTGTCGATCCCAGCGTTGCCGGGTTCTAGCTCTTGAACCCCTCGGGGGTCTCAGTTTTCACATCTGTAAAGTGAGAACAACCTCATCTTCCTCATGTAGCTGCAGAGGAATCAAAGACGATTCTTATGTAAAATGCCGGCAAATGGCAGGTCCATGGTAAATGTTAGCTCCCGTCCCCCAGTTCCAAATATAACACTAAAATCTGGATCTAAGAGACACAACATGTGGCAAGAATTAAGAGAAGATGGAAAAGCATAACACAATGACCCTTGCCTTAGGAGGCAGGAGATAAATTGGCACGGAAAGTCAGTCAGTAGGAATCAGAAAACTCAAAGCCAAGTTAGAAAATTAGCAAGTATTCTGAGCTATCTCGAAACTCCCACGACTTCAATGCATCAGCAGAATTCATTTACCCTGTAAAGTTACCAAGTCTTTTAAACAGACTCCAGTGAACTTTGCCTGCAGGGTGGGAAATTGCAGAAGGAGGCAGTTGGAAAGGGGAGCCGTGAATGGGACCCTCTGGCCCGTCTTCAGCTGACTTCAGTTGGATCATTTTCATGCCATATTTAACCCCCCAAGGCACATAGTCAGCGTGTGGCTTTGTTGGTCTTGTCCATATTCTAGTATTTTTCTTTCATCCAGGAATATTTTATTTTTTTCTCTGCAGATCTATACAAATACCAAGAAAGGAAAAAAAAAATTGATCAACTCTGTTTAGAAAAATATCAATGTGTAATGCACGATTTCCAATCTGTGAAAACTTTGAACTGTACAATAACTGAAGACTTGTGTTCCAGTCTCCTGTGAAGGAGCCTGCAAAGCAAATCAATGAAGACCTAAAAAGTTGTTTCGGTTGCCCCAGGTCAATTATAATCACAGCATCAACTATTAGTGATTTATTGAGCAACTATTTATGTCCAGCACTATTCTGGGAAATATGGTGAGAAAAAAAAAGGTGGCCTGTTCAACACCCTCTGGCCTGTCTTCAGCTGATTTCAGGGTTAAAATCTAGACAGCAAGGAAGACAAATTCTCACAAAGCTGATACCAGTTAAGTACTTCTCTGTGGGGTGCAGACTTCAAGTGCACTGCGAGTTCAAAGAAGAAGGAGTGTCACGCAGCCTGTTGGCATTGGCAAAACCTTATGGAAGAGGAGAGCTAAGACTCCACTTTGGTTCTTAAAGGGTGCACAGAATTGGAAGAAGCCCAGAGGAGAAGGAGCAGGTATCCAGGTATCAGTGACTGAGTAATGGAGAGCCAGAGCCTGAGGTCTGCAGGAGCCCGGGATGCAGGCCCAGTGATGGCGGAGGATGCATCCGTCACCAGGAAGAGGGTGCCAGCCCAGCCAAGGCCTGCCCGGTGACGCTGCTCCATGACAGCCCACAGGGAGAGGTCCGGGGCAGCCGGGAGCTGGCCTAGTGACTCCCATGGAAGGTCCACGGCCATCTGCCTTCCACTCCCCTCCAGCATGGTGGCCTTCCATCCACAGACTTGTCACCTCATGCCCAAGAAGGCCTCCGCAGCTCCAGGGACAACCTGCTCAGCACATTCAGTCACGGGAAGCAAGGGCGTGGCCGGTGGCAGGACAGGGACAGGCGCCTGTCCCTTGATTGAGGGGCACAGGACATTCCAGAACCTCCCCTCACAGGAAGGCCTTCTGTCCAGGCCAGAGATGGAGACCCTGGCCACCCCCAGCTGCCAAGAAGGCTGAGGACGTGTGGAGCTGGCGTTTGGGGGACTTAACTGTGGGGGTCCGCACTCTGTCAGAGGGGAGGAAGGGTGGGGGTGGGGTGGCTCCTGGGCAGGCAGCCGGAGGGTCTGGTTCACAGAGGGACGGGGCTTTTGGAAGGCCTTGGATTGAGTGAGGACGGTGGCTCTCAGACCCAGGAGCAGTGGAAGCACCTTGGAATGACCTGAGAAGGTTGGTTAAAATGCACACCTTCGGCCCCCTCCCTGGAGATTCTGATGCGAGAGGGAAGGAGGGGGTCCAGGGGACCTACCTGCTTAAGGAGCACCAGCTGCCTCTAGGGCAGGTGGCCTTGCTGTGACAATCACTGAACTAAGGAGGCAAGGCAGGGGCTGGACCATTAAGTATCAGGATGCAGAAGGCCTGGGAGCCCCTGATCAGAGTCAGGGGAACCTGACCAGAGACCTCTGCAGCCATCCAGGCAAGACAGGTGAGGTCATAAAGTAGAGAGGCCACAGGGAATCAAAGGGAGGCACGAGATCATGAAGTGAGGACTCACGGCACCTGAGGTGTGGGAAAGGAAGATGTGAAAGACACATGGAAAATCCCTAGGTTTCTCATCTGAAAATCAATCAATCAATCAATACCTACATACATAAAATACATGCACCTGTAATCCCAGCAGCTCTGGAGGCTGAGGCAGGAGGATCACAAGTTTGAGGCCAGCCTCAGCAATATAGCGAGTCCCTCAGCAAAGAAAAAGAAAGCATAGAACCTCCCCTGGCAGCAGCCAGGTGACTGACGTGCCAGGGCTCCTGCTTTGCTTCTGGGACCAGATTCACGAGGGAAGATGGATGCTGTTAGCCCCATCCGACAATCCAGAGGAACAGTGCTGCTCACCACTTCAAGGGTCAAGACAGGGAGGGGCCAAACATTTGAAATGTTCAAAGGAATTAAGCAACTGTCCCAAATCTACAGCTTCCCAGACTCTCTGGGGACGCAGCCTCCCACATGTGACAGTGATTACAATAATCACTTTTGAAGCAGCCGCGGTGGGGTCTTGTCATTCGATGCTCCTCACCTCCCTCTAGATGGCCATCCTTACTCCTATTCTGCAGAGGGAAAAACAGGCTTAGAGGGACTGAGTCACTGACTTACGTTGGAAGCCAGCAAAGTCAGAGGTGGCTCTGAACTTAATCTGCCCCACCCCAGCGCCCCCATGTCTGAAGGCCCCCCGCAGGAAGGCCACCTCACCCCTTCCTTCACAATCTCTCTTTCTGGGAAATGGAAGAAACTAAGAGAGACGTCACTCTGTTGGTTGGAAAACACCAAATCCAGTGGTTTTTGTTGGAAACTGGGCTTTTTTTCCTTCCTAACACCATTTTTTCTTCCTCATCATAGAAAGTCTTCTTAAAAACCAATGGGACTGGAGACGGATTTGCCCAATAAGTTTACGATGATTAGTCCTAGGAGGTCCTGTATGTGCTAAGGACCCAAATCTACTGAAGGCCCTCACACTGGCTTAAAAGGTAGACCTGGTGTTGGGCTGAAATTGACAGCTGGCGGATTGCAGTAGGGTCTCGCGGGTAAGCCAAAAATGATGCAGGTAAAATGTTAAAGACAAAAACGTCATGCTTGCCAGGGTGGGGGACTGGCTTGTGACAAAGCTAAAGCCCAACAGGGAGAATCCTCAGGGACCAATCTTGGCACGACCCTTGGCCTTCGGTACCTGGCCTTGCTCCTCTCAGCCAATTGCTTCCCCAGCTACCCCTGTCCCATGAGCACTAGAGACAGGTGGCCTCCAGCCCCGCTCCCCATGCCCCTCCCCAGCAAACCGATTTGCACCTTGTGCTTCCTTAATGACAGAACAGGGAGCAAGAGAGCTGGTAATCCATAACTTCATTGCTGACTTGCATTTTGGGGAGGGAAGGGGAAATACAGCATTGTTAGAGGAAGGAAAGGTATTTATAGAACTGCAGAGTGATGCAGAGATATTAATAACACCTGGGACTCACCCAGGGCTGTTGCCTCAAAATGTTTTAATAAACAAAACCAGAGAAGCTCACCCAAGCGTGGAGAGGGAGGGGCATTCAGAGGCCCGCTGGTTGTCAATCCCCAGTTCAGAGTGTCACACTGGGGTGAGTTCTCAAATGGGGAGCCCAGCCTGCACCCCGAGCATTTGAGCATTACAAACCCCTCCAAAGGAGAAGGGTTTCCGCCTGTTGAAAAATATAAATAAAGAAAAAGAGAGTGTGGGTGTAAAAAGAAACTTGTCTAAGGCCCATCAGCTGGGAAGCGGGATCCGACTCCATCCCAAACCTGCCAGACCCAAAGCTGTCCCCGGGGCACTTGGCTATCCAAAGTCTCCCAAAGACTGAAGCCATAGCACAGGACAAGGGACAAAAATAGAGACTCCCACGATCAGGGACTCCCACTGCCCCAACTCCTGTTGGATCCCAAGATAAGAAATGTGGAAGAGGGAGATAGAAACCAGGGTGGGGTCCCGATTCTGGCACTCACAGCTTGAGTGACCTTGATTGGTGAGATCCTATGGGGTTGCCAAACCTCCCTACTCGACCTATAAAATAGGGACTAGCAGAGGCTTCAAGTTCAGGCCATGGGGCAAAACTGGGTGTTGGACTCAAGCAAATGCAAACATAGAGGAAAAAGGGAAGAATAACTGCTGTCAGCCATTGACAGAGAGTGTGGGACTGTGACCTGCAGAGAAGAAGAACACACAAAATGCCCTGGTGTCCATGTCACCTTCCCGCCTAGTGCACATTCCACACTGTGGCATGAAAGTGGAACTGGAATGGAGAGCCGTGTTCTCACGGAGCAGAGGGGAGATGCTCGTTGGGTGCTGATGGAGCAGTTGGAATAGGAGGGGGAGGAAACCAGAGAAGGGTCGCTGTGCAGGGAGAAGAGTCACAGAGATCTGCATCGGGGACTTCCAGAGTCTGAGGACAAAGACTCCACTCCATGTGTCCAGGCGACATTCCACAAGGTCTGGTAGAGAACAGCTCCTGGGAACCGGGAGGTGAAGGAGGAGTTCAAAGATGGCGCAATGCTGGGAATATGGGAGGCCCAACTAGCAGAGGGAGGGAAGAATCTCAGGCATTCGTGTAAGACCCCAGGAAAGCTGTGCCCTAGAGTAAGGGCTGTGCTGGCCTGTCCTGCCGAAGCCTAAAGTCAGCCTGTGTTTCCAGAAAATTAATTGCCTGTCCAACAAAACCCAACCCTCTTGAAAGGAAGAAAATACACTTCAGAGCCTACAAAACATGGTAATCACCATGGACAGCACACAGTAAAAAATCACTAGGACCCAAGCAAAGCAAAGCAAAACAAAACCACTAGACAAGAAGTAGGAAATAGGACCTAACATCAAGAGAAACACAGTCATACAGAAGCAGAACAGGGAGAGGAAGTGGGATTAAGAGTCAAGACATCTTGAAAAGCTGTTTCAGGATTATTTAAGGATTTATAAAGAAAATGTAGATAGAATACGTAAATAGACGGGATCCTTATCAGAGAAATTAATATCAGTTTTCACAGGTATGGAATTGCAGTCCTAGAAGGAGGAGCAAAAATTTCCAATAAAAGGTTATTGACAATATAATGAGAAAAATGTTTTCCAAATCTGATGATATATATCAAACGGATACAGTCAGATCCATAAAACTCCTCAAGTCCTGAGCATTATCAACAAAAAGAAGAACAGATCTTGGGGTATCAGTAAAATTTATGAACCCCAAAGATGGAGAAAGACTTTAAATCAGGCAAAGGCAAAGGACACCTTGTGTATAGGGCAAGAATAAGGACATTAAACATGGAAAGGCAACCCCTTTTTTCCCTTCTTCTCAGAAGGAGAACAGCATTAAAAGCTTAAATTTAAACTGTAAAAAGGGCCTATCTTAATGCACCTGCATTGTTGAAATATTTGCAGAACTGAAAATTTTGGAATTAATAGTCAAAGGGAGGGTGACTTTATTTTGTGTAGAGTTGATGAAGTGGGATGGGTCAATTATATGGATATAGATCTCATATCCAAAATACAAAACTTTTGTTGTTTGGCTGCTTAAAACCCACCAGCGGCCTTCTTTGAGATGTGGTTTTACCACAGGCCCTGGTACTGAATGGGACAAAACAACCACCACATCAATTTAGAATTCTATTTCCAGCTAATATATCCTTGAACAATTAAAGTGAAACTAAGACATTTTCAAACTTAACACAAGCTGAAGAAATGTGTTAATACACTGCATCACCAGAAGCGCAGGAGGAAAGTTCATGTAAATAAAACCCGAGGGGAACTCAAATGTACACAAAAGAATAAAGAGAGGTGAAATGATAAACATGACATTTTTGTTTTTAAATTTGTTTAAAGACAATTGACTATTTAAAATGAAAATATAAAGAACATATGGTATGGTCTATCGTCTATTTAAAATTAAAATGTAGGAAAAAATAGCATAACAATGGGAAGGAAATGAGTGGAAAATGTTCTTATGGGATTTTTATATTTTACATGGAGGATAATATGAAGACAGACTGTGATATGTTAGTGTATTAATCCCTAGAGCAACCACTGAAAACCCAAAGTCAATGCAAAAGAAATGGAATGTTAAAGATCGTTCAATGAATTCAAAAGGAGAGAGGAAAGGGGGAAACAGCAAAGAAATTGTCAGCCTCAGGATTCTAAGAGGGGCCATCACTGCAAACCTTACAGACGTTAAAAAGCTAATAATTAAATGTGATGGAAAGTTTATGCCAATGATTTCAGTACCTTATATGAAATGTATAAATGTACTTTAAAAAGTACAATTATTTAACTAAGAAGATACATAAAATTTGAATTTCCCTTTATCTCCTAAAGAAACTGAACTTATAACCAAAAAATTTCCTTCAAATAAAACTCTAGGTCCACAAAATAAAAATCACTGTTGAAATACACCAAGCACCTACAGATGAAATAATACCTTATTTGTATGAGTAAATAAACTTTTACACAAACTTTTTCAGAAAATAAAGGAGTAAATTGCTTTCCAACTCAATGTATCTGGATACTAAAGCCACACAGTATGCTACAAAATACACACACACACACACACACACACACACACACACCAGGAAAATGTCACTCAAAGACATAGACAAAAATGACTTTAAAAGTACTTAGCAAATAAAACTCAATGACATAAAATAGTAACACATTACGACCAAGTGAGGTTTATATTGGGAATTCAAGGTTAATGTAATATTAATCAAAAATGTAATTTACCATATTAACAGAATCAAATTGGAAAATCATATACTCATTAAGCACATGCAGAAAAAAACTTTTCACAGTGTTCAGCATCCATTTATGATTCAAACAACAACAACAACAGAATTTCTGAAATCAGAAAGGAATTTCCTTAGCCTGCTCAAGGCATCTGCGGGCAAGCTCTACTCACATTGTACTTTATGGGGAATATAATTGTATATGGTGAATGCTTTCCCCTAAGATTGGCAACCAGGAAAAAACCACCTGTTTTCCCCACTTCTATTCAGCCTGGTATTGGAAGGGGTGTTATTGAATGGAATAAAACCAGGGGAAAAAGAAGAAGAAGACATGCAGATTGAAAAGGAAGAACTTCAATTTAAATTCTTAATTTGCAGATAGCATGATTATGTACATAGAAAATACAAAGGAATCCACATAAAAGCTACCAGAGTGAGTGAATTTAGTGAGGTTACAGGGCAGTAGGTCAATATATAAAAATCTATTTTATTTCTTTATATTAGCTTTGGAAAATAAAACCTAGGGGATCCAAGTCCATTAACAATAGCATAAGAAATAAAAATACTGTGACATACGTTTAACAAAAGATGCACAAGATCTCTACACTCAGCTCTTCAACACATTCCTGAGGGAAAATGAGATCTAAATAAATAGAATCAGATAACATGTTTGAAGACTTTATTATTATTATTATTATTATTATTATTATTATTGCTAGGGATTGAACCCAGTGCCTTGCACATGCTAATCACCTGTTCTACCACTGAGCTACACCTCCTTCCAACCCTGGAAGTCTTAAAACGATTAAGATGACAATTGTCCTTAATCCAGCAAAACGTTTTGGTAGAGATCGATTAACTAATTCTACAAGTCATAAGAAAATATAAAAGACCAAAATAGTCAGAGCAATTGCAAATAGTTAGAGGACGTATATTAGCTGGTTTCAAGACTTACTATAAAGCTACAGAGTCAATATGGTGTAATGTTCACATACAAATTAATGAAAGATAAATGAAGCAGAATATAGTCCAGATAAAGACAAACATACACATGGTCAGCAGATTTTTAAAGAGCAAGAAGCAGTCAACAGGGCTGGGGTTGGAGTTCAGTGGAGGAGCTCTTGCCCAGCACATGTGAGATACTGGGTTCCATCCTCAGCACCACATAAAAATAAATAAATAAAGGTATTGTGTTCATCCACATCTAAAATTTTTTTTTTAAAAAAATAAAGCAATATAATAGGGAAATCGAATTTTTAAATAAATGATGCTACAACTGCTGGGTGCAGTGGTGCATGACTGTAATCTCAGAGGCTTGGGAAGCTGAGGCAGGAGGATCAAAGCCAGCCTCAGCAACTTAGCGAGGGCCTAAGCCACTTAGTGAGAGCCTGTCTCAAGATAATAAATTAAAGAAGGTACCAAAAAAGTGCTAAAACTGAACTTTTTGAGGATAAAAAGTAAACCTTGATCCCTACCTCACACCACTTATAAAATCTAATTAAAAATGAATTACAGATCTAAATGTAAATGATAAAACATATAGAATAAAACATGGCAGAATATCATGACTATGGAGGCAAGCAAAAATATTTTCAATTGAACTTCATCAAAATAGAAACTTTTGCCTTTAATTGGGAGAAAATATTCCCACCACATTTATCTGACAAAAGTTCTATTTCCATGTCTATAAAGAACTCCTATGGGTAGGCACCGTGGTTCACGCCTATAATCCCAGCAGCTTGGGAGGCTGAGGCAGGAGGAGAACAAATTCAAAGCCAGACTTAGCAAGGCCCTAAGCAACTCAGCAAGACCCTGTCTCTGAATAAAATATAAAAAAGGGGCTAGGGACATGGCTCAGGGGTTAAGCACCCTGGGTTCAATCCCTGGTACCAAACAAACAACCACCACCATCAACAACAAAAAGTACCCAACTCCTGTCACTTGATTTAAAAAAAAAAAAAAAACTTTTTTATGAAAAGATTTTTGTGATATTTTTGTAAAAAAAAAAGGGGGGGATTTGCAGTTGGATTTTTTTTAGTAAAAATAGCAAAAGACTTGAACAGACACTTTACAAAGAAAAATATATACATGGTCAATAACACACAAGAAACTGCTCAACATGTTCCTTCATCAGAGACAAGCAAATTAAACCTTAGCGGTAACACTCCTCACCTACTACAGCGGCTATAATTTTAAAGTCCTACGACATTGCACATTAGTAAGAATGTGGAGCAACTGGAAATTTCATTCCTGGCTGGTGAAGGTGTAAAACAATGAAACTGTTTTGGAAAACTCTTTGGCAGCCTCTTATAAATATTAAACCAATCTCTCGTCCCCCAGCTAATTCCACTCTCGAGTATTGTATCAAGTTAAATAAAAAACACATGCCTACCCATAAAAATACCTGCACAGAATGTCCATAGTGGTTTTATTCATCATCACTCAAACCTAGAAACAATTGAAGTGTCTGTCAAATGGATGAACAAATTCTGCAATATCCATACAAAGAAATAAGACTCGGCAACCAAAGGAATAAACTACAATACATGCATCAGGCTCAAAAAACTACGCTGAACAAAAGGAATCAGATACACAAGAGCACATCCTGTGTGATTCCACTGATAGGAAGCTCCAGAACCCGACCATGGGTGATTGTCGATAAATGATCGTCTTAGTCCTCGGGGGCTGCTGTAACAAATAGCACAGCCTACGTGGCTCACAAAGAACGCAGACTTATCTCACACAGTTGCAGAAGCGGGGAAGTCCAAAATCACAGTGCTGGCAGATTCCTGTCTGGTGCAGGCCTGCTCCCTGGTTCATGGTTGACACCTTCTCCTTTCGTCCTCACATGGGGGAAGGCGGAAGGGAGCTGTCATTGATAAGGCATGAATTCACATTTTTGAGGGTTCTACCTTCATGACCTAATCACCTCCCAAGCCCTCACCTCTTAATACTATCTCTTAGGTGATCAGAGGAAGAATCTGCCCCATATCCTTCTCCTGGTTTCTAGTGGTTGGCAGTACTCCGGGGGTCTCCTTGGCTTTTATCTTCACTCTAATCTCTGTCTCCTGACCTCCCTGTGTATCTTCACACCACCTTCTGTGTGTGTGTATGTGTGTCTGTCTGTCTGTCTGTCTGTCTGTCTCTGGGTCTCTTCTTAGGACACCAATCATATTAGGCTAAGTGTCCAATTCGAGCATGACCTAGTCCTGGATAATTGCATCTACAATAACTCTATTCACAAGTAATTCCTGTTCTCAGTGTTCCAGTTAGCTTTCTGTCACCAAGACTGAAATGCCTTAGAAGAACAACCTGGAGGATGAAAAGTTATTCGGGCTCATTGTTTCGAGGGTTCCAGTGCCAGGGTCAGCTGGCTTCCAGGCACAAACATCAGGGCAGAAGGACGTGGTAGGGGAATGCGTCTCAGCTCCTGGCAGCTGGGGAGTAGAAAGAGCAAGAGAGGAGTCAGGAACAAGATATAGTCCAAGGACATGCCCTCGGTGACCGACTTCCTCTAGCCATGCCCCACCTGCCTATAATTAGCGCTCAGTGGTCTATTCAAATTATTAACCCATCAAGTGGATTAATCCAGTGATTAGGTTCTAGTCCTCATATCCTAATCATTTCACCTCTGAACATTCTGAACACCTGAGCTTTTGGGGGGACATTAAGGATCCACACCCTAACACTGAGGATCTGGGAAGGTCAGGATTCTTGGAAGGCACTATTTAATGCAGGTTCGCCAGTATTTTTCATTTTTCTACTCAGAGCCCAACGGCCCACTATCTTCCCTGGTGATGCCACCGTGATGCTCCACTAGGTGCACTTCAGGGTGGTCTTTGGAGCTGTCCTCTTTCCAGGGTGCTGTGATGTTTAAAGTCACAAAATGCTGGAAACCTTGGGTTCTGGGAGTTATTCAGGGGAAATTATTCTGTCTCTACCTGTTAAACCTGCTGGGGGGCAGGGGGAGCAAACACCTTCCAGCTAGAATTCAGTCCTCAGGCATATGGCTGGAGCCGCGGGGAGAGTAATTGGCTGCAGGAGAAAGGAGAGGCTGGAAGGGGAGCAGGAGGGGTCAGCAGGTGACATCCGGGGAGAGGCAGGGGGCGGGGCCCATGAGAAGGGGCTCCGTGTTCTGGGAAAGAAACAGCAAGAATGCCTGACCTGCCAAGCTGACCCCACACACCTTGGCTAATTTTAACCAAATGCACAAGTCCTTATTTTCAGACCAGGGCGCAGAGGGTGGCTGAGGAACAGAAATGTGATTTACTCACCTAGAATTCACAGAGCAGCTCAGATGCAGGAGAAGCGGCTACCAGCTGGGTCCAGCTGAGGAAGAATTTATTGGAGTGGTTTGCAAGACAGTCCCAGGATGTGCAAAGCCATTTATTTTCCAATTTGTAAATCAAAATGTTCTGGGTCAGGCGGGAGAGCTCAGTCTGGGGCTGAGAGCGGTGGTGTATAAATCAAGACAGAATTGGCTGTCAGGGATTTAGAAACTCAAACGTAAATTCAGTTTTTCTCCTGTTTCTTCCAACAGAATGGTGCGTCCTCTCCAGCTCTCAGCCTGCAGCATCGGTCTCTGTGGCCCTGGGGACGGCCATTGTAGAGCTCTGACAGACCTGAGTCCCCGCTCAGACCCCGGAGGGTCTGTAAGCTGAGCTCCCGGGGATGTTTGTGTTTTAATTTTCATTTGTTCTTTTTAGTTATACATGACAGTAGAATCCATTTTGGTAGATCTGTACAAACTAGGAATACATCTTATTCTAATTAGGATCCCAGTCTTGTGGATGTCCACGATGGTGAGATTTAGTGTGGTGTACTCATATATGTACATGGGAAAATTCTGTCAGATTCATTCCACATCTTTCTTTTTCATATCCCCCTCCTTTTTCTACATTCCCTGGTTTAATTCAGTGAACTTCTATTCTTCCCCCCTCCTTGTTGTAGGTTAGCATTCACATATCAGAGAAAACATTTGTCCGTTGGTTTTTTGGGACTGGCTTATTTCACTCAGCACAATCTCCAGATCCATCCATTTACTGATGAATGTCATAAAGTCATTCTTCTTTAGGACTGAATAATATTTCATTGTGTATAGAGACCACAATTTATTCATCCATTCATCTGCTGAAGGGCATCTAGTTTGGTTCCATAGCTTAGATATTGTGAATTGTGCTGCTATAAATATTGATGTGGTTGCACCATTGTATGCCGATTTTAACTTCTTTGGATATATACCAAAGAGTGGGATGACTGGGTCAAATGATGATTCCATTTCATACATTGTTCATGGGACTACAAATTCATGGAATCCCTCTGGATATGTTTTATGGGTGCCAATGCCCTGCTTCCCATTCTGAGCTTGGAGATAGAGATTCCAAGGTGTTGTCATTGCAGATTCAGAGAAAACTGAGTGTGGGATCCTTCTGACGTGCTTTGACCTTTAAGGGGTAGCCCTGCTCAGAAGTTGACAACAACCCACCCTCCCTACGCCTCTCAGCTTGATAATGTTACAGGCAAGGAAGGGAGAAGGTGCAGGTTGGCAGTAACAGCTATAGCAAAACATTGGTAACAAAAGCAATAACAACATACCAAGAATGGCAAGAGCAATAATAGCACTTATGGCTTTGCTATGTGCTCAGCATTTATCCAAGCATTTTATGTGCACAATCATTAACCCCCTTATCCATGGGGATCTGTATCAAGACCACCAGCAAATGACAGAAAGCACAGATAGCATTGAACCCCATGTGTTATGTTTTTCCCTGTGTATATGTACCTATGATAAAGTTAAATTATGAATTAGGCACAGTAAGAGATTAACAATAATAACTAATAATTAATCAGAACAATTATAATAATACTATGTAACAAACTTGCCAGCACCACTCTTCCTGCACTTTTGGACCATTACTAATTAAAGTAAGAGTCATTTGAACACAAGTCCCGCCATACTACTACAGTTGACTGGTAATGTAGATGGCTACACACTGACTGATGGAGGGGAGTAGCATATATATTGTGGATACACTGCACAAAGGGATGATTCATATACCAGGTGGAACAGAGTGAGACAAGGTGATATTTTATCATATCATTCACAGTGCCATACAATTGAAAACTTATAAATGATTTATTTCTGGAATTTTGGGGGATTATGTTTGACTGGGGTAACTGAAAACTCAAAAAGTAAAACCATGGATAAGGAGGGACTACTGTATTAGCTCATGACATCTTTGAACCAACTCTTTATGACAAATAGTATTACTCTGTCTTTACAGATGAGGAGACTGAAGAAGAGAGAGAAGTTTAAAGCATCCTCCCACTAATAATTACACACACACACACACACACACACACACACACGCACACCAATGAATTAATGAACATATATTGAATTGACACTCTCACTAATTCTTGAATCATCCATGAAACCTGGGTCTTTGGAAGGCTCTTCTTCCTCAGACACTGGTCTTGAATAGAATTGTCCTGAGATCTGAAGATTTTCATTTTTTTTTTGTTCCAACTACTATTTAAAGAGCTATTTGCCTCTGGGATCCCTTTGGTTTCATACTATCCAATAATTAAAGTAGATCATGCCCGTGACCATGCATGGGGTGGGGGTGGGAAGCTGCTTCTCTCTCTCTGTCTCTCTCTCTCTCTCTCTCTCTCTCTCTCTCTCAGAACTTACTGGGTGCATGCCTACAGGCCCCTCCCCTTAGACTACAAGCTCTCTGGAGAGATTGTTTTTTAAAGATGAGCATCAACCTGCCTCTAAGAAACAAACAGGGCAAGTCCTGACCTGTATGCCTGCACATTCACCCACTCAGGACAGCGGGTCTGTTGTGTCACTTGGAACAGCCATTTATCCCTAACCAGCAAAAAGTCCTCCACTTTGTAGATAATGACAGAAAACTCAGAAACTGAGAAGTCTTCCAGGAAGGAGTACAATGTGTCCCCATGGATGAGGGCTGTTGGGAGACTGCCCCTTGGTGTGTCCACACTTTTCTGAGGACAGAGACACCTGCTGCTTGGGACCCCATCCTCCACCCTCTGAGCTGAACGTCGCTCCTGGTGCCCAGATCTTTCAGGGAGGGGCTGTATGCTCCCCAGGGACCCGGCCCCCTCCATCTACCAAGTGCCATTCATCCATCAGGTGCCCCCACCAACATCTCTACCCCATCTAGTATGCCCACACCCCCACACTGGGAAGGGGTTTCATACCATAAAATCCATAATGTCCACCACTTTCCCTAGTGAAACACACACCACCACTAGTGAGTTCCTTAATATCAGCATTCTCCACCTGGCTTCCTAGACACTTTTCGTGAGAACAGTAACCACGTCTGTCCATGTCTGTCCACAGAGACTTCAATGCCTGATACAGGTTCTAGCACAGTAGGTTCCCAATATGTGATTGTGAACTAACTTCAACCGATGTGAACCGGTAACTTTCACTGAGCACATCCAGCAGGGGTATGTTCAGTAAAATCCCCCTCCTACAGGAAGAATAGATTCCAAGATGATGGCCCAGGATGTCTGAAACACACCTAGTACCAAAACTTACATCTACCAAATTGTTTTCCTACACATTCACACCTATGATAAGGTTAAATTTATAAATTAGGCAGAGTAAGAGATTAACAATAATGATTAACAATAAAATAGAACAAGGATAAGCATGTGGGGAGACGGTACCACGCCTGTGTGGGGAGATAAAGCGGGTGAATGACTTAGGCACTGCGTCTGAAGAGCTCAACCTTTGATCAAATCAGCGTTTTTTGATAGGAATCACCAACTCTGGTGTAGGAAAGTCCAGAACTGACATTCAGAGTCACTATCAAATGTCATCTAAAATATTGTTTTCAACCAAATAATTACGAGACCTAGGCAAGTGGTAAAACTTTCCCAAAAGGATAATGTGACCCATATTCAAGAATAAAGACAGTCAATAGTGCTTCGAGGGATAGAGACTGTCAATAGAACTGTCTAGGGAGAGATTTTAAATCAGCGAGTATAAATATGTTCAAAGAAATATGGAAAATTTCATCTGAACTATTAAAGGAGCGTCTGACAACAATGTCTCACTAAAAAGAGAAGATCAATAAAGAGACAGAAGGGTTTCTTAATGGAAATGCTGTCATGTCCCACTGTACCCCAGGCAGAAACTGCCAACCCCATACAGAGACGGAATCAACTTGTGGAAGACAAACTTGGGCCCTGTGCGATACAGGATTGTGATTCTCATTGTGACGAGCAACTCTGAACTGTGTGTAGCGCTCTTGGTTCCAAAGGCAACACTTCCAAGGGAATACAGGGAGACGGCCATTGACTTGCAGGCGACAGCCCTTTCCAGGGCACGCTGAGCTCCTGGTGTTCAGAGATCAACCCAAAGTCGCTTCTTTGAACAACAAAATAGACCAACCTTGAGCTAGGCGGGTCAAAGAGGGAAAAGAAAGAGAGAAGACTCAAATTACTAAGACCAGCCATGAACGGGGGCTGTCACTACTGACCTGGCACAAAGAAAAGAGCTTAGAAAGAAATATTCTGAACAAATGTATAACAGCGAGTTAGGTAACTTAGGTAAACTGGATAAAGTGGCAATTTCCTAGACTACCAAAACTGAATCGAGAGTAAATACAAATCCGAATTGAGGTCCAACGAATGAATTCAAATAAAGTTGCAGAACGCAAAATCAGTATGTAAAAATAAATTCTATCTTTACACACGAGCAATGAACAATAAAAAAGAGAACTAGAAAAAAAAATACCATTTACAGTAGAATCCAAAAGAATAAAACACTTAGGAATAAGTTTAACAAAAGAAATCCCACACTTGCACACTGAAAAGCAAAAAAACAAATTGTTTAAATAAATTTGAAAAGAATGAAACTCTATCTAATAATGTTCATGAATCAGAAAACTCAATATTGTCAAGGTGTCACCCTAAATTGATGTATGGCTTCAATACAATCCCCATAAAAATGCCAGCTGGTTTTTTCTTTCTCGGCAATTTATATGCTGATCCTAAAATTCTTGTGGACTCACAAGGGACTCAGAATAGCCAAAACAATACTGAAAAAGAAGAACAAAGTTGCAAGACTTGCATTTCTGATTTCAAAACGAACTACAAAAATACAGTTGTTTTGTAGTAAAAACAGATCAATGAAATTGAATTGCGAGTCCTGAAATAAACCTGAAGATTTATGGTCAGTTGATGTTTGATCAGAATGCTCTTTTCTGAAAACGGTGCTGGAACAATTGGATACTCAATTGCAAAAAATGAAGTTAAGCTGGGCCCAGTGGCACAGGCCTATAATCCCAGCAGCTAGGGAGGCTGAGGCAGGAGGATGGCAAGTTCAAAGCCAGCCTCCGCAGCAGCAAGGCGCTAAGTAACTCCGTGAGACCCTGTCTCTAAATAAAATACAAAATAGGGCTGAGGATGTGGCTCAGTGGTTAAGTGCCCCTGGTTCAATCCCTGGTATCCACCCCCAACAAACAAACAAAAAAAAGAAGAAGAAAGGAAGTTAAACTCTTACCCTACACTATACACAGAAAGTCACTCAAAATGGATCATAAACCAAATGTATAAGTTAAAACCATAAAGCTCTCTGAAGAGCACGTAGAAGTACATTTTCATGACTTTGATTAGGCAATAGTTTCTTGAATATAACACCTAAAATGCAAGCAGCAAAACCAAACCAAATCAAACAAACAAGAAAAAAATCCAGTCAACATAGAAAGTGAAGAAGCAACCCAAAGAATGGGAGAAACTATTTGCAAATCACAGATGTGAGACAGGGCTTGCATTTAGAGTACATTAAAAGTTTACGACTCAATAATAAAAATCAATTTAAACATGGATCTGCATGACATTTCCCCTAAAGAAGATATATGAATGGCCAATAAGCACACCACAGGGTGCTCAGCATCGTTAACCGTGAGTGGTTCTAACTACGACAAGAGACAGTTTCACACTCATTAGATCAGCAACGGTAAAGAAGAAAAACCAATGCCGATGGTGTGAAGAAAGTAGGATTGTCCCGGGGCAGGTGAAATGATGTGGCCACTTTGGAAGAGCCACAGTTTCTCCGATTGTAAAACGTTCAGTTACCATATGACCCACGAGCACAAAATCTTGTATTCAGATGCCTTTAGTAGCATGTCATATCAGCCAAAAAGTGAAACAAACCGAATATCCATCCACAGAGTTGAACAAGATGTGGCATATCTGTACCATGGGATGTGATTCAGCAACACAAAGAACTACTGAATCCAGAGTGTCTCCGGCTCTGCTGGTGGGTGAGGTCTGCGTGCGCTGCAGCTCCCTGCAGCGGAGGACCCAGAGGCAGCTCCCGGTAGTGAGCTGTGCCCTCCAGGGTGGCAGCAGACCCCAGTCGGCCCCTCCCAATTTCTTCCTTCTGTGTTCTTCTCCTGCAGATTCAAAGACTGAAATCCACCGACTCGGCTGAGCCGGTGCAAGAGTAAGCTCTATTCAAGTGTGATTAGAAGCAGAACCCACCCAGGGAGACGGGAGACCTCCAGGGGTTGCCACCTGGGTATGTTAGTCCAGGGTTCATGTAGCACTTGGGTTAAATGCTTTTGGTTCAAACTTCTGCTAATCAGAGTTTGGAAAAGCACCAGTGCTATTGGTCCAAAATTACACTATTTAAAGTTTGGAAAGGTACTAACGCTATTGGCTAGTCCCGAGATCCTATTCAGGTCTGTCCCACTACCTCGCTCTATGCTTGTCACCTAGAAGAAGGTTGAAGTCCTCTGACTGTGGAGGCTCAGGGGGACCGAGTGATGGCAGGCTTCTGCAGGAGCGGGCACTCTGGCCTGGCTGGAGGCTCACTTTAGCCAGGGCCTCCAGCCTGCGGTGCCCACCAGCCCACCCGGCCTGCTCCTGCATCTCCACTGCGGCTTCTTCATGTCCACCTCTTGGTGGGATTAGCGGGCTGACTGTGGGGCTGGGAGGCCGGGAGCTCTGACACTATCACACGTGACAACACGAATCGACCGTTTATTTGTAGTGTCCAGAGCAGGCAAATCCACAGGGGCAGAAGGGATTTGGGTTGTCGACTAGGGACGGGTGTGGGGTGAGTGGGGAGGGGCTGACAGTGGGTTCCATTGGGGTGATGGATTGTGGTGATGGTCGCACAACCCTGTGGTTATACCACACCAGCATTCACTGCCTAATTGAAATAGGATGGCGGTTTAGAGTATGAATTGTGCCTCAATAAAGTTGTTTTCAAAAATGGCCTAGTGATCTCGGATAAATCATGTAAATGGACCGATTGCTTGATGCAGAAGCCATCAGGCGCCCGTGATTCCGTCAGGTCATAATGCTGCCTATTCGTAAGAAACATCGTAGAGACACCTCCAGCTTCTAGACGCATTCCACCGCTTCCTCTTTTAATTTCGTGATTTATCCCTCTTGCCTGAAAGGCTCTCCAGGTCTACCATCACCACATATCAAAATAAAAAGAAGAGTTAAAAACACACACACTTAAAAAAACACCTCCTAATCATCAAGGAAGCAAAATGCTCTCTGTGGGAAGATATTGAAAGGCTCTCTAGACTATTAAATGGTCTTCTGATGGCAGGCACCGGGATCATGGGTTTCTCTCTGCATGTCCCAGGGCTCTAAGATCACGAAGGCTGGTTTCAGGCACCAGGTGTTGGGTGTCGGCCCCGAGGGGAAACAGAGGAGCTTCCTCCTTCCCCAGGGATGAGGAGGCCCGTGTGGGCTCTGGAGTGGTCTCCACGGGGGCCAGGCCTGTGGGACACCCTCAGCTGGCATGGACGGTCCCTTCTGCCATTCCCACTCACCAGGCAGCCCAGCCCCGCCTCACGTGGAATTGGGAGAGAGGTGAACCGTGTTCATCACCCCCCTAGGTCTGGAGGCCTCGGGTCCGGAGCCCCAGGCCCACACACAGTGGTGAGACACAGTCTCCAAATCAGTCACAGAGAGAACTAGGATTCTGACGATGACTTCCCCAGATGTCACTGATGCGCTCTGGAAGGGCAGGTCCCAACCAGGCCGAGGTGTCCTGCTTGGATCTGCGCTGGCCCATGCTGAGCCTTCGTAGGGTACCCTGGGCTGACCCCAATACACAGGCCGCTCAGACACTCGAGCTTCTCAGGACTCGGGGCTGGGGGGACGCAGACAGGGAGAGTTCTGCATGTCCTTGTCCCTCTTCTCTGTCCCTCAAGCTGCTGTGGTGGTGTGGGACTGTCAGGGACTCTGTCATCAGCCTGCTCCGTCAATACCGGGCAGCGTGACTCCGTGCCTTCCAGACAGTGACCGCTGCTCACTCCGGCTCATCTGCCTCTGAAGCAAGGAGAGCTGTCAACCTGCGATGGCTGATTTTGGCTGTCAACTCGAGTGAGCGGAGAGGCCCTTGGAGAGCAGTGGGACCGGGTGGGACTGGGAGGGAGTTTCCAGAGAAGATTGGTGTGCGTGCCCGTGAACAGAGAGGGAGAGACCCTCCCTGAGCGTGACCCTGCATGGAACAGAAGCTGGAAGGCAGGGGACACTCACCTGGACGTGCTCGACCCTTTGTGAACAGGTGCATTCTTTGTCATCTGTGGGCCTCAGACTCAGACGCTTCAGCCTCTGAACAGAGACCTGCAGCAGCCGCTTCCCGGGAGCTCTCCGGCCTTGGGGCTGCACCGCTCCTGCTCTGAGGTCGACAGCTTCTCCTCTGAGCAGCCTGGACCCTCTGCAGAAGGATGTCCTCAGTGAAGGCTGCGGATGTCTCTGGTGACCCTCAGTCTCCAGTCAATCCGTCTGTATGTGGGTGTATGAGCAGGGCCTAATGTGGAGACCGGGTCTTGGCAGAAGTGATCCACTGGGAATGAGGTCATAGGGGTGGGCCCTAACTCACTGCGACGGGTGTCCGTACCCCCAGGGAAAGTCGTGCACAGGGACAACACCACAGAAACGTGAGCACCTCCAGCCCAGGAGAGGGGCCTGGAGCAGACCTCTCCCTCAGAGACCTCAGAAGGAGCCAACCCTCAGACACCTTGATCGGGGACCTCCAGCCTGGACAGCAGACACAGTGCCCCTGGTGAGCAGGTGACATGCGGGCGCCGGGCCAGCCGCGTGGCCTCCTCGACATCCGGGTTTGGCACCCGGGCTCCTGCTGCTGGCTCCGTGAGGCACAGCGGAGGCTTCCCTGTTGACACTGCCCACGCCGGGTGTCGGAGTGTGTCCTGGTGAGATCAGGTGTGGACCTGGGGGAGGGCCACTGGCCCACTTGTCCTCAGATCCCAGTTCTGGCGCCTGGGGCGGGAGGCTCTGGGAGCCCAGGGGACACTGTTGTCATCCCTGATGCTGGCTCTCTCCTGCCAGCCAGAGAGATGTCAACGGTGCCCACAGGGGACTCAGACAAAGAGGCACCACTGTGGCCACCACAGGAGTGGCCTCTCCCCCTCCCCCCTTCCTGTGGCAGGTGGCTCCAGCTCTGTTTGAACCTCTGGGCGTGGGCTCACACACCCCCGGGTGTGGTCTGGAGGTGGTGTGGGTGTGTCCCCCGCAGTGCTGTCTGCTGGGAGCTTGGTGCCCAGTGTGGCAGTGCTGAGGAGGTGGATCTTGAAGAGGTAGGGTGCTTAAGTCCTGGGAGCATTTCCCTCAGAAGGGATCATTGCACCAGTCAGTGTGAAGGAGCAGGTTGTTATAAAGTAAGGCTACCCTGCTGCAGTCCGGCTGCAGCAGAATAACCAGGGGGGGGGGGTGACGAATAACTTGTGCACGTTGATACAGCAGGAGAGGGAGCCGTTTATTGTAGGGCAACAGAGCTATTTATACATTTTACACAGCTTATCTTAATTAGCATAAACTAGATACATCAGTCAACCAATAAGGAATCTCCACACTTAATGGTTCACTTTTGTTACTTCTCAAACCACTCCCTCTGACATTTTGCCAGGCACCATCCAGACTTGTTTACAAACTCTAACATTCCCCTGGCAAAATACCAGGTGTTATTTTGACTTGTTTACAGACTCTAACACTACTACCTCATGTACTTGGCTCCTTCTATCTGCAGCTATTCTCTTTCTGCTTCTCTATCAAGTTGTGAGGCAATCAGGAGGCTTTTGCCAGGACACTTGTGCCATGGTGGGCCCTTTAGCTGCCAAAGTTTAAGATGAATAAACCTCTTGGCTTTATAATATGCCCAGCCTCAGTAATTTTGTTATAGCAACAGAAAATGGACTAAGACACATAATAGCATGTAAACCTCTTGGCTTTATAATATACCCAGCCTCACTAATTTTGTTATAGCAACAGAAAATGGACTAAGACACATCATAGCATGTGCACACACACACACATGCACAAATGCACATTCACATGTCCCACAAAGGCACTTGCTCCATCACCCTCCTCTTGTACTCCAGACATTTACACCCCTCGTCTCTGTTGCCCACCCCTGCACTCAGAGTCCAGGCCCTTCCATTCAGGTGCAATCTTTTGCCAATTCTTTCTTTCCAGTGAACTATCAATCATCCCACTCCTTCTCTTCCTTAATACACTTTTGTAAAAGCCATTGGCTTTTATGATATTCAACTCCTGAGCAGCATTGGCCAGTTCTTGCACCTCCAGTCTCCTTGGCTCCCAAGGTCACCTCTCTCCTGGCTCTGCTTCTCTGACCCCTGTTTCTTCTTCCTCCCGTGGTCTGCGAATGGCCCGGCCCTCCCCAGAGTCCATGCAGAGGCTCTCAACTCTCTCCACACCCTTTGCCAAAAGTAGCCTCTTCCTTCTTGCAGCTTAAAGTAGCTAGAATGTGCAGTCTAGATGCAGCTGAGCTCTGAACGTCACATTCCAAATCCCCCTCAGATGTTTCTCCCTGGAACCTGCAAACTTCCATTTCCTCAATTTCAACCTATGCTTCAAAATGGAATTCTTTTGTATGACCTCCAAAAAAGCATTGTGGCAGAGAGGAAAGAAGTGCACACTTTCTTCTCTCCTGTCCCAAAATGGAGATGCCGTTTGCAGCTGTAGGAACATTTTGTCACTATGTCACCGAGGTAGTTTTTAAACCAGGGCCGAGTTGGGCCACAGTGCAGATCAGTTCCAAAGAGAACTAGGATTCTGACTATAACTTTTCTGGAAAAAAAAAAAAAATTGACCATGACCAAAGGCTTTTGAACGATTCTGTTCTGTTCCTCAAAGTAGCCGCATGCTCTATGACTCTTAAATATCATCCCAATCATAAAACTAATGCACGGATAGGGTGCAGTGTTATTTTTGTCACATGTCAGCTGAGTGTGGCACAGCCTTGTCTAGCTCCACGGCCATCCACAGCCTGCCATCGAATCCTATCTGCACACCGCCTCTCTCTGTCTGATGTTGATACGGACGACACTCAGGAGCACCCAATTATTCACCTTGGGGTTTATGGACCAGGATGCCAGAGAGCTGCCAGGTGAGCCTTCCCTGGGTGATATTTCCATCTGTCATCCTTATGAAGAAAGGGAGTGGCTTGGATTTCTTGTTTGTGTCAGAGGAAGGAGGAGGAGGGTAGAAACAAATCCGTGTTACGAGGCACAGTGCCTGCAGCAAGAACCACTGTAACAACAAAGGAAATTCATTTTCTCACCCTACTTGGTGCGAGATTTGTTTATTCATGGAGAGACAGGCGTGCCAGGTAGAATGTACAAAGTGAAAGTCTGCAAAAGGATTTAAAAATGATGTTTATGGGCTGATGAGAGCTCAGACCTGTGTCACAGCGGGAAGGCAAATCATAAAAGTACGCCAGGCACTTCAGGAATCAGAGAGCTTCCCTGGAGAGAAGGAAGGACGGGGAGGGGAGACCAAGACACAGGGGGAAGGTGGCCTAGGCCAGTGACCGGGGACCTGGTGGGAAGAGGTCACACATGTCCGCACCCTACGGAAGGTCGTGGGTCGGATTCAGAAACCACTAGAAAGGGCCCAGAACACAGTAGTGACTCTCTGGATGCTTCAAAGCGGGCCAGTGGTCAGCCATGTTCCAGCCAAAGTGAGACCCCCAGGTGAGCCAGGGTGCAAGGAGGGCTGGTGCTGGTGGCCATCCTGGAGGCTGGGAGCTTCCCCCTCACCACCCAACCCAAGCACCAGAATCCAGGCTCCAAGTCCCAGGTCTAACAACTACTTGGTGAGTCTGGGTGGGCAGACTCTGGGGCTGGAGGGTGACAGGACACAGCTGTGTGACGGTTGGCAGTATTGCAGGACAGTGGGCAGCACGTGCCTACCTCAAAGGGCCTGAGACAGACACAGGCACAGAGTGCTGAGGGGAAGCTCGGCCAGTCAGTCTTCCCTAAATAAACACAGATTTACTTCTCCCCTCCTCCTCCCTCTGACATCAACAAGACACGTCCCTCCATGTCCACGGCTCTGCCCTGCCCACCCCAGAGAGACGACCTATCCTGGCCCCAGAGGCAGATTCATATGATAATACATAAATGTGATAAATTTCAATGTTATCATTATATTGTGCTATAGATATGTGATTACTATATAAATCATTATATACTTCATTTAAGTTTTTATCGATTCTCCACATTGGGGATGATGGGAGAGAATGCGTTGAAGTTTCCTTCCTCTCTCTTTCTCTTTCTTTCTTTCTCTCTTTCTTTCTTCCATTCTTATTTTTGTACCAGGGATTAAACCTAAGGGCCCTTAACCACTGAGCCACACCCCCAGCCCTTTAAAAAATTGTTTTTTAATTTTATTATTATTTTTTAAATTTGGAGACAGAGCCTTGCTAAGTTGCCAAGACTGACTTTGAACTTGTGATCCTCCTGCCTCAGCCTCCTGAACGGCTGGGATCACAGGCCTGTGACAGGGCTCCCAGTGGGTTAAAGTTCTCCTGGCTTCCACGATGGGGAGGTGTCAGGGTGGGGTAGGTTGGCTCCTTGATGGCCGGGTCACAGGGCTCACGAGGGACCTCCTCGAGTCTCTCTTTCTGTCTGCTGGCTCTGATTTCTGCCCCTCGGCTTTGCTCTCAGGAGGACTCTCTGCAGGAGGAGGTAGAGATGCCCCCTCCACACCATCCAGCAGAGTGACTCCAGAGTCAGGAGCATCACTGAAGACGGTCACAGGATCCTGGGTTCCATGCAGAAAGGAAGTCGGTCCTCCTCCGAGGCTGGCAGATTAGAAAACCCCAACACCCAGAATTCTGGGGCCTGGAAATAGTTCCTATTTTCGCTCTCCTTACCTTCTTCCCCTATTTAAAGTGGAATCGAGGTTAGAAGAAAACCGCAGCCGCACACCTCCCTGCCTCAGCCTCACACAGTAGACCCTAAAAATAGGGCTCTCTGCCTCTCGGTTTGCAAAGTTCTCCAACATGAAAAACATACGTGTGTGCCACGGCACTGGAGGTCCACTCCGGCCGGCCCACTCATATCCGTTTTGCCTTTTCTTTCTCAGAAAAGAAGCCTTACCTTCTTCTCTGAAGGACCCAATTCTCCTGGTGGCCAGGGGAAAGCTCTGGCCTGGTCCCCACCTCGTTTCTTGGCTCCCTGTTTCCCCCTGGGATCCGGTCACCTCTGGAGACAGAGCAGGTCTAGCACCTTCTCGACCAGCGTCACATTTGCCTGCAGATGGGAGGCCTCATCCTGTCCCACCCACCCTGGGCAGTGTCCCAGCTCGTGAGCATTTAAAGAGTTGACCAGGGCCATCCCAGGCTGCCTGGAGTTGGAGAGCACCTAGCCCTGAGGAGCTAGCCCAGGACTGAGGTGGGGACTGCGGTGGAGGGGACCACAGAGTGACTTCACACACAAACACACACACACACACACACACACACACACAAGTTGTACCCGAGAGGCCTATTAACTAACTGTGAGCACCGGGGACGAAGCTGGGTGTTGGGATGGTGGGAATTTCGCACGGGCAGACATATTGCTGCCTTGGCATGATCACAAATCCTACCACCCTAAATAGCACAGCTTCTCTTAAAATCCCTCCTGGCATCTGCCCGCCGCACCCACACCCAGGAAATGGTGGGTGGGGTCTGTTTGCACCCACTGTGGTGAGCTAGAACAATCTCACTCACTGGGAGAAAGAGTGTGTCTACAGGAAATGACTGCACAGCAGAGGAGGCCAAAGCCCTCACGGAATTATTCCACCCTGGCTGGCTTTGCCTTCCGTGGCTGTGGCCCTGCTGAGACGGTTGCACTTGGCACAGGCCCATGGGGTGGGGCTCCCCCTCCCTCACTTTTGCAGTTGATCCCTTAATCTGGTATCTGGAGGACGACACGTCCCAGCTCCTGGGATTCTAACACTCCAGCAACCTCTTGCAAGGACCTGGCTTCCTCTCCTCTCCAGCAGTGGCCTGAGTCAATCACTGGACATGGGGAACCGGGCTGCGCAGGACAGGGTTGGATTCACCACGGTCAGCATCGTCAGTCCTGATAAACAGATCAATGCCCATCAGCCATAGGTGTCTCCAGTGCGGCTTTTCTGGATACCCTGGGCCTTGGCTTGGGCAGCTCACACCATGCACTCAGCATCTCCAGGGAAGTTACAGGTGAGACAGATTTAATAATAATAATAATAATAATAAAAATCCAGCCTCATGCTGCAAGCAAATAATTAAACTATTATAGAAGTCTTGCTTCCACCATTAATTCTCCTAACCTAGGGCTCACCTGTCTCACTATTCACTGACTTTCCAGAGACGTAACACAATTATATAGATGCCAACTCTGAGCTGTGGATTACTGTGTAGGAAACGACTCTGAATTTGGGGGCCTACAACAGCTCTTTTATTATCCTTGAGATTCACTGGGTGAACACGGCCTCAGCTGGATGTTTTTCTGTTTGACTTGGTGGGTGTCTGGACACAGGAGGCTAGGACCCCCTGCATGTCTCCACTGCATGACTGGTGCCTTACCAGGGATGCCATGGGGGCTAGGCCCCCTCACTCACTCACGGGGTGTCCCATGTGGCTGGCTCTGGGAGGGAGCCTTCCCGGAGGACAAGCCCTGTTGTGCAAGTGCTGGTCCGAGCTCTGCCTATACTTCTCCTGCGAACGTCCCTTTGCCCAGAGTCAGCCACATGGCTAAAGCCTGGAGATGCCACGGAAAATACTGGAAGGCAGGCCTCTTGGGAGTTTTCAAATGTAGCCGTCTACCACCTCAATCATTCCACAAATACGATCCACTTGGGGATGGATATTCAAGTCTGGTGCACGTCAGCCCTAGGAGTGAATCTCCGTGTCCCCTTTTTCTCCGGGAGGAAATGAGGGCAGGTATAAATTCACTTATCACCAAGGCAAGAGCTGGCCAGCTCCCTAACCAGCAAATTCTCACTAGGACGAAAGGAAGTTTGAGCATATTGTTGGTCTGCTTCTTTCTGTTGTTTCAATTTGATTAATTTTTAAAATAATATTTTAACTGAAAAAATACAACACACTGTTGTGGTTTGGATCTAAAATGTCCCAGGAGATATTTGATGTGCTCAAGACTTGCTTGACAACCTGTGGTACTACTGGGAGGTGGTGCATCCTCAGGAGTTGGAGCCTAGTCAAAGAGAGCCAGGTTGTTGGGGTGTGCTCTTAAGGGGACATTGAGACTGTGGCCCATTCCTCCTCCTCCCACTCCCCAGCTGTCATGGGATGACCAGATTTGCTCCACCATGAACTCCCCACTATGGTGTTTTGCCTCCCCAGAGACCCAAAGCAATGGGACCAAGCAACCAAGGGCTGAAACCTCTGAAAACCATTGGCCCAAATAAACCTTTCCTCTTAAGTTGAGGAATTTTGTCTCAGCAGCATAAAACTAACTAATACACACACATATCATAGTTCACGCTTTATATTCTTTAAATCCATGGATTTGATTAATTATAACTACGTACATGTCCTCTGGCCTATAATTCTCCTCATGCTCCCCTCTGCTGAGAAACAAGACTGCTAAGCTAGCAAGCAGTGCCCTGCAAACACGTCTCCCTCAGGGACACAATTGCCATCAGGAGCTGATCTCTGCTGCTGTTGTCTGTCACACAAAAACCATCCAATGGGCTCCAACATCCCCTCCCTTGGGCATGGATAGCCATGATGTCCAGCAATTGGTATTTTAAACACCTAAATAAGTCTTGCTTTGTCTTTAAGTAGACTTGGTCTGCTCCTCTGGAGTCTTACAGGAAAAAAATTATGGATTTGAAATCCTCAAAGAATAAGTTCTAGGACAATTATTTTGAATAACAGAAAGAGGTGAGGATTCAAGACACATCACATCACATTAGTACGACATAGAATAGCATAAAAAAGCAAGGCTGAGCACAAGTTTGTTTGTTTTTTAAACTTTATCTTATAGAAAATTAGAAGTAGTCCGGGTACTATAATAAATCTTGTGTCCAAAACCCACCTTCAATACAATTATTATCAATTTATAGCCAACCACAGTTCATCTTTAATTCCACCCAACATCTCTCCCCAGATAATTCTGTGGCATCTCCCAGATATCATATCATTACGTCTATAAGTATTCCAAAGAATCTTAAGATAGTGGTGCCGAGCAAAAGGACCTAGTCAAAAATAGCATGTGTCTTTTATGATTCTGTTTATTTGGAATTCTAAATATCAGAAAGTGGATTGCAGATGATCTGGGGACATTACTCGGATAGGCAAGAGGGGGGGTTACAAAAGCACAGGAAGTAGCAGTTGGGGGGATGGTCTGCTCATAAACTGTGCTGGTCTCACGGTGGCACACATGTCCCAGCCCGCCATGTCACACGATTGGGTAGGGGCAGCTGATTGACCTCAGTTATACCTTCATAAACCTGCTTTAAAGGTTGAAGACTGGGTTTTAAAAATCAGAGCTTTAAACACTGTGGTAGGTAATGTGCTTTATTCTGATTGTGTTCACACAAACATTTAAGGACATACATTCTTCTTCAAGTACTGCTACAGGCTTAGCCCACAGATGCTGTTCAATAGGATTTTTCAATTGCTGGAGTTTTCTAAAATATCTTTTATTGACCTATGGCTGTTTAAGAGAGCATTTGGGGGACTGGGGTTGTAGCTCAGTGGTAGAGCGCTTGCCTAGCATGTATGAGGTACTGGGTCCGATTCTCAGCACTACGTAAAAATAAATAAATAAAATGAATGTCTATAGACAACTAAGAATATTTTTTTTTTAAAAAAGAGAGCACTCTTTTTCTGAAAAAAAAATTAGAAGAAACATTTTTCTGTGTCTTCATTCTATTATCAATGTCTAGTTTCCTAGTATTGTGATCAGAGGATTTTACTTGAACTATTTCTCCTTAGGGTAATTTGTAGAAATCTTCATTATGGACAATTATATGATCCGTTTTTAATAGATGGTTCATAGACTCTTGAAAAGAAGGTAAATTATCCATTTTCAGGCTATAGATTTTGACATACATCAGTCAGATCAACTTTCTTAATTCCAACTTAATTTTGCTGTTTAGTGTGATGTGAATGAATAGCTTTGAAAAGTTTCCTATAGCAAGTGTGTTTCTAGTCCTCCTACTATTATTCTTTGTAATCTCCATCTTACCAGTGTTGTTGCTATGTGGGTTTCTGCAGAGCTACCCACTTACTAGGCTATTATTGTGTGCAGTGCATCCTCTAGTATTGTAATGTGCCCTTGTTTTATTATTATTATTACCTTTTCTTCATCAAAGGTAAGCTGATAGCATGTCCTTGCTGTTGCTGGCACTGGCCCAGTACATCTCTGTCCATCTTTTTCTTGTTCAACTTTTGTGTTCACTTGTTTTAGATATGTCTCACTTAAACAGCTTATCGTTGGATTTTACTTTGTGACACAATGTCGAAATCATTTGTCTTAAAGGTGAGTTAACCTTACATCTGTCACACAGATTGGTTCTCTGAATACAGTTTTTTTTTTTTTTAAAAAAAACCTTTTAATACAGGGTCTATTTGCTTTCTGGGGGGAGGAAGGCCCAGGAAGAGAAGAGAGGAGAGAGGAGAGGAAAAGAGAAGGTCTGGAGAGAATTGTGCTCCATATTTAGGAGGATTTGTACTGCTGTTCTAATGATCACCATCTAAAACCTAGGTCAGCCAAGTATTGGGAAAATAAAGCAGAAGATGTTAATAATAAAATTAGTCTTTTCTTCTCTGTCTGATATTTTCTTAAGTCAGTTATCTTATCTATTGTTAATTTTTATTCTGAACTCTTAAGTATGTTCCTGTGTTGCTATGATTTGGATGTTGGGTTCCTATCCTGGACGGCTTGTCCTGAATGAAGTTATGTGTCTTAAGAGGTGGTAGGACCTTCAAGAGGTATGGCCTCATGGCGGGTCACAAGACTGGCTTCTCCCCACTCTCTGGCATCCTGTCTTGAGATGTGATCTCTCCCGCACACCTCATCGCCCAGGATGCCATCTGCCATGATATCCTCAACAGAATCAAGCTGGTATCAGTGCCATGGTTTGGAACCTCTGGAGCTATGAGCTAAAAAATTCTCTTTTTCTTTAAAACTTACCCAGACTTGGGTATTTTATTGTGGTGACAAAAAAAAAAAAATCAGACTAATACATATGTGTGGTATTTGATGGTTGAATTTAAATGATTCCTTTGTCTCCCTGATTTTACCACGGAGGCAATTACTATACTTCCAGCCATCTTTACTGATTTCCCAGCCCAATTTTTGTTAGTTGTACATTGTCGGGACATATATTTATATTCCATTATGCTACAATTACCACATTACACTTAGTCTTAGATGTGAACCTAAATATAATCAACACTTACAGTCAGACTTTTTGGCTAAAGTTTCCACAGTTGACTCACTTGGCCGAAGTTCATTTTCTAGTTGTTTCTTCAAGAAGGATTCTCAAGAACGATACTTTCTGAGTTCTTGTATGTTCACAACGTTTTTCTGTAGCCTTTATAATTGTTGAACAGCTTGGATGATATAAAATTCTTGGTTTGCACTTTCCTTAAATATCCCTTAAATGTTTCTCTATCTTCTTCTAATGTTAAATGTTGTTTTGGTGAAGTCTGAGTTCAACCTGATTTTTTTTTTTCTTCTTGCAAGTGACTTCATTTTTGACTACACAAAAGGTACATTTTTAAAGTCCAACAACTTTACTAGACTGTGGAGACTGCCCTAAATCCGATCTTTCTGGGAAGTGGGGTGTACATATTCATTAAGTAAATTCCGTCCTGTTTTATTCTGGGCGATGTTTTGAATTACATTCCAAAACACTTGTTCCAGGCTATTGTCTTGGTTTCTTCGGAGACGCCAATTGTGCACGTGGTGGCTTTCCTTTGCTTCCCGCCATCTCTACCATGGTCTCTCTGGACTTTCCCTGGTCTCCATGGCATGGAGTCATGCGTCCCATTCCCGCCCTTTGCTTCTCTTAGGTCTGTCTGCGGAGGCCTTGCTCCCCCGGGTTCTCTGTTTCTTCCTGAGTCTTTCAGTCCTGTCTTGTCACCTCTGCTTGTCATCTTTGGAGCCCCCACATTTGAGCTCTGGTTTTCCTAAATAGGTCAGATGGGTCCTGTTAAGGTTTTTTTGTTTTATTTCTAATTCACAGTGAAACAGGCCACGTTTTGGGGGTGCCTGTTCTCCTGTTGATGTGATTTACTGCTCTTTGTGTCTTGGAGTATGATGGCATCTTAGCGATTCGGTCTTCTTTAAAATTATTTATAGGGCATTCAGGTAGGACTTCCTTCGATCCGCTTTTGGCAGGACGTTCTATCCAGGGGTGGGACAAAGGCAGCCTTCCAGAATTCTTAATGCCAAAGAGCCTCTCTTTTTCTGTTTCCACAGAGACAGAGAGCTTCCTGGGTGAGATTAACCTGGTACCTGAGAGCACTAACTCTGGGCCCCTCCCAGCCGGTGTGAACCCAGGACCAGGTGGCACCTTGACTCCAGGAAGGGGACTTCTGCTTGCACTTCTAAGATCTGCTGTGGCGGAGCCCTGGGCAGTCCTGCACCCCCTCCTGTGAGCTATCTGCCCCTGGCAGCCCTTACACGTGTTTTGGAGTCGATGGATTCTGTCTGTCTGCAAGACTCTTTGAAGCCGTGTGTGGTCTCCAGAGGAGAAGGAAGCACCACCGCTACGCTCAGATCCAAGGATGAGGATTTGGGGAATTGATGATGAGCTTCCCAGCTCTCCTGCCAAGGCTTTTGGCAAGGGACAGTTGAGCTACAAGGGAGTCATATTCTCCCTCTACCACTTTTCTCATCAGTCTTCCTGTGAGCGACGTGGGAAACAGAGTAGGGAAGTGGGACAGCCAGGAGTGGTGGGGACTGTAGGAAGGTAAAGAACTCATGTGCCATCTAAACCATTCAGCTTCACTAAGGTCTCCCCCCATCTCTAACACCCCCCCTACACACACACACACATTGTGGACCAAGAGGACACTGGCACCCCACCTCTGGCCTTGATCATCTCTAGGGTCCTCCTCTGTCCTCTTGTATTAAGAACCCAACCACCCCTCCCCATGTTAAAAAAAAAAAAAGATATTTAATTGGGAGGTCCTTAAGTCAAGGTGGCTCAGTGCTTTAATTCCCTACATAAGAAAACCAAAGTCCAACATCACCAGTAAAATGCCACTAGAGACTTTACCAATGAGAAGCCACCAACTAACCTCTAACTCATCCATTCTGACCAATCTCTCACCAGGCCTGCAGGTCACCTCAGTGGCTCTCCACCCCTCTGCCCAATCCCAAAGGCTATCCTCTAGGCTTATTTCATCCGGGGCACCATGTGACTATGGAAGAAGGTTGTTTTGCAACCTGAGCTTCAGTCCAATTTAGTCTGATCTCTGCCTTCAGCAAGTACCTTCTCATTGTGCAAGCCCACAATAGCTCTGGGCATCTGGAGTTGGCCTGGGCTCTTGGCTCACGCTGAAGAAATCCTACTTGCTTCCCTAGTTCTGCTGGCTACCCCCACAGCCCAGCCCCACATCCACACAGGGAATGTGGAGACAGCAGGGCAGGGCAGCCCCGAGCAGAGAGAAAAGCTGGGTGAGCTAAAAAATAAAGCAAAGGAAAGCCAATATGGCAGAACAGCAGGGGTGATCCGGAAGAAAGGCGGGAGACGGGCCTCATGGGGCCGCTGAAGGTCACCTGGGGCTGTGTGGAGATTCCTGGGCCACTGCGGGCCTCCTGCTGCCTGGGAACGGAGTCATAATGTTGTTGGAGAGCAGCCCCAGCAGGGGTAAGGGCCAAGTGTTCTGGACAGTTACCAGAAGTAAGCAGACTGTAATGAAATAGATCAAGAATCTCTTCCAATTAGGACAGTTGGATTTTAAAAATTAGGATTTTTTAAAAAGAATTTTTTTTCCTGAAATAGGAGAAGGAACAAAATGTAAAAATCTGTTCTTTTCTTCCAAAAGACTTGAAGTAGCAAATAAGCAAGGTGTCAGGACTGGGAAAGCCTTCTGTCTAGGCTCCGAGTAAATGAACTTGCCTTTTGGTATAGAGCTTGAGTTAAAATTAAATGGATACATATGCATGGCTTGCAACAAGAGTGATCCTACATTCAACGCCTTAAAAAGAAATCCGCACATTTTTCTGAGGAGGGCAAGCAGAGAGAATAATACAATAAGCCCTCCTCCAGAAATCCATCAGCAGCCCCTCTGCTTCCACAGCAGGCAGAGTTTCTCAGAGCAGCTTACCAAATGTCCTCCTGGTCTAAAAACAGACTAGATAGCTTTCTCTGGACTCTTCTGCACAACAGCACTTATGGCACCCCGAGTGACAAGGACAACGCCCGCTTTAAAGGACGGCCCATCCACCCGCCACATCTGCCCCCAGCCTCACAGGAGTCTTCCCAGCCTACAGAAACATCTGCACTCCTTACACCAAGGATCTGAGTTGTCCCATTTTTAGGTAACATTGAATTCAGTTTTAAATTCAAATTTAGGTTCTATATTCTCAAGACCTAGAATAGTGCCTGGCTCATGGTTGATGCTCAATATGTATAACTTCCTCTCCTAATTTCAAGTATAACTGACTCTTTGAAAACCTGACCTCAAAGAGCTTGGTTTATTTCCAGTACCGCCACAGACGCAGGCAGCAGTCTGCTGTCAGGGACCTTGAGCAGGGTTAATTAGGAGTGCTCAGATGACACCCTTAAACCTCTACTAGAAAAATGACTGTCAAGTTCCCTCTAGGGATATCGGCCCATGTTAGGAAAGCCTGAGAAGTGCAGATCTGGGACTTTGAGAATGAGCTTCTCGCAGAGGGCAGGTTGCCTAGAAAGTGCCCACGGAGAAAGGGTGTCTGCACAGAGCCTTTGGACAACTCATGGAGAGTGGCCCCCACACTTTTATTTCCACGTGCTAATGTGTCCCATGATCCTCAAATCCTCCTTCACTGCTTCTCCGGGAGGACGGACCTCTTGCACTTCACTGTAGGCAGCTAAGATCTGAACTGACACAGCCCAGGGAAGATAGGTGTGGTGCACTCTCATACACAAACACGAGGAAGAAGGAATCCTTGGTCCCAGGGCCATTTGTGTGGTGCACAGCTTCTCTGTTCTAAAGCATTGCCGTGGGAACTGGTTTCCCCCCAATTCAGCCCTGCACTCAGGCCTCCAAGACTCCTGCAAGAGCATTGCACCAACTCAAAGACGCCCGGTGCCTTCTGGTGCATATTTTGCTCCATCCTCCGTCCTGTCCCTCCCTCCCACTCTCTCCTCAGCATGGCCATTTCCTGCTTCCGGTTTCTGACTTTTTTTTTTTTTTTTTGCAGAAATTCCCCAGGAATGACAGGCCTTGGAATCTTCCCTCCCTGCTCCTGCCCTCTTGGGGGTGCAGCTCAGCTCCATGAACCTTTTCCTTCTCTGTTCTAGCAATTGCTCCCTCCCTCTGGCTTCTTTGCTGCTGTGTAGAGCAGCCCACAGGATGGAATTCCACAGAAACCTTTGGTAAATAACCGGAAGCTTTACACAGTGCTTCCCAATTATTTGCTGGGGGGGGGGGGAGGCAGAGACCAAGTTTTGGTTGCCTGACCTTCTCCCGTTTTCCCTGCAGCTTCCGGGGAGTGGCATTCACTCCTGTTCCTGGGGTTTTGTTTCGGGGGCTGAGTGGGAAGTAGCTACAAGCTGAGTGACATGTCCACTGCAGAAAGGTCTGCAGGTAAGGTTTGGAGGACCAATTTGGGCCCTCGGTTTGATATTTGCTTTAACTTCCATTCAACCTACCATCTTCAAAGAGAATGCTCTTGGATAAGAATGAATCTGCAGAGGAGATTTTTAATGGGTTTTACTGCATTTTAGCAATGTTATTAGACTAACTGCAAGAGCTATGGTTTGTAGGAACAGCACATGACGTATGAGGGAGCTGTCATTTCCATGGTTCAAACCCCGCTTGGGGTCTTCTTAGTGAGATTTAACTCTTGAAGACGGAGTTCTGAACTGCGGAGCTCAGGTCCTGGGCCCTTCTTTCTGATATAAAACTCTTACACTGTTTCCATCCCATCCTCAAATTCTGGAAAGGCCCAGATAAAAATCAATCCATCTTTTGCATAGTCACCCTTCAAAAGAGAGAAAATCTTGTGTTAAACCTAGTCTAAGTCCCACCCCAGAATCCCAAGCGCTTACATAATGTTCAATATGCTGTTTTGCACTCCACTGGCTCCTTCTGTGTCTCTGGGGCTGAAGTCTGAGGGTGGGAGCACCTTCTACAAGATCTCGGCTCTAGAAGGAACTTCCTCAGAGTTGGGCATGTGCTTGAGCCTGGCCCACCTGTACTTTCTGCGAGGAAAGAGACAGTGAGGGGACAGACACAGGACAGCAGCCGTGACAGCGCTACCCAGAACTGGCTGGACCAATGGCACTGGGAATCTCACCATCAGTCACTTGGCTATATGTCAACGGGGGATGAGTCCCCACAGCCCACAGGCCACACTGCCCACCTTCCTGCCTCAGTTTTGACTTCAGGATGAAAGATGAGGAAATATGCCCAGGTATGAGCACTACAGTAGTGACCTTTTGGTCATCATTGTTCTCATTGACACTCATAGGAGTCGGCTGGTGCTCCATTACCAACTCGCTCAAAGCTTGGTGGTCTAAAGCCACCCCAGTTCCTGCAGTCCACGGGTTGGTCAGCAGTTGCTGTGGAGTCAGTAGGCACTGGCTGTCAGCTATGGGTTCAGGAGGCAGCTCTGCTGATCTTGGCTGAGCTCCTCATTGCTGGCAGCTGGCTTCTTTGTGGCTAGAAACTTCTAGAAGGCCTGTGACCAGACCAGTGGGGCCCTCCCTCTCGTCTCTCTCACCTTCTCCCACCCCAAACCAGTCTAAGATTGTTCACAGGACAGCGTCCCGGACTCCAGGAAGCAGAGCCAACCTTTGTTAAGCATGGATTCCACATCCCCCCATTCAATCAACCACAAATTGAAAATAGTGGGGAACGATAACACAATAAGAAAAGAATACCCATTTAAAAATACTGTATAACTGGGGCTGGGGTTGTGGCTCAGCGGTAGAGCGCTAACCTAGTGCGTGCAAGGCCCTGGGTTCCATCCTCACCACCACATAAAAATAAATAAATAAAACAAAGGTACCGTGTCCAACTACAACTAAAAAAATAAATCTTTAAAAAAAATACTGTGTAACAGATATTTACATAACATTTACATTGCATGAGGTACCATGAGTAATCTAGAGATGATTTAAAGAATATGGAAGGATTTGCATAGGTTATATGCAAATACTATGCCATTTTATATGAGAAACTTGAGCATTTGGGCATCCAAATTTGGGCAGGGGTGGGGCTGGCTTAGAACTAAGTCCCCACAGCCCACAGGGAAACAGGGCACTCAGGACCTCCCCTGCATCCCACTAGCCACATCAAGTCACAGAGCAGCCCAAGTACAAAGCGGGTGAATAGTCTTCATAGCCACGCCACACTGCAAATGTCGTGGAGACACAGAACAGCAAAGAGCTGGAGACGCTCCCACTCACTCGATCACCATGTTCTTCTGTTAGAAAGAGTCAATTACCTAAAACACAATTTCCCCCCAGGGACTCAATAAAGATATTTATATTTTAATTTTTTTTTAAAGTGGGCTGTGAGTGGATCATTCTTCACCGCTGTAATAGAATTCAAATTAATTGGAGTTTTGCCATCTCCGTGGGTGGAATAACATAAACATGAAAGATTGGATCAAAATCGAGCATTCAAACGGAGAGTCACCTGGGGCCCTGGTTCAAATGAAGATTCCTGGCCCCAGACAATCTAATTCAATAAAGGCCAGGAGGAGGCCCAGGGAACCTGCGTGTTAACAAGCTCCTCCGGGGATGTGACAGAAGCCTTCATTTGAGAAACACTGGTGTGCAGCGTGTGTGTGTGTGTGTGTGTGTGTGTGTGTGTGTGTGTGTTGCAATAATAGCATCTCCATTTTAAAAACAAAAAGGAAACAGAGGCTTCTGCCTGCTTATGATCTGTCCGAGGTCACTCAGAAGGCTGACCGCAGGTCTGGGGTAGCCCCCATGTCTCGGGGCTCTGGAGCTATGGCTTCAGGGGTTCACGGAGCCCTTTTCCCTCATTCGCCCGGTCTGGCAGCCTCCTGCGTCACTGATGGTCTCCTCCTGGACATCACAGCTCACTCCCACACCCATCCCAGACACACAAGGGGTCTGGAACCACTCGGACATCAAGTGCGGGGAAGGAGGGTGGAGAATATTTTGAAATATGTGGCCTCAGCTGAAGTGGATGGACTGTGTTAGTGGCTCCCTGCTCAGTCCGGGGCCAGCGTTTCCCGTCCCTTGAGGAATAAGCCATGACCAGGTGGGAGGAAGGGACAAAGAAGGAGAAGGGAGGAGCACATCTCTAGGATGGCCCCTCTGTCTCCAGGTGTGTCCCAGCTCTTCCACCAGGATGACGACAATGACCAGGTGCCATGGATGGTGCAGGCCACCTGTGCCCATTTTACCGACAAGGAGTGAGGCTGGAAATGACCACGTGACAAGTAGGGGTGGCCAGATGTCTTTGATTTGGTGGGGTTTCTTGGGATTCTGGCACAGATTCGGATGATTTCCTCTGGAAGAAGAGGAAAGTGAGGCATCAGCTCACTTTTAAGATGAATTTAAGTCTTAAAACCTGATGTGAAAAAGACACCCAGGAGGTACAGCCAGCAGGGTATTTGTGACGGCACAGTCCCGTTTCTATCACACTTAGAGGCAAGCAAATGTTATCACAAGACACATACGCACACACCTGTGCCCAGCCCCCCGCCGGTCCCACACACTATCTGGCTGAACTTCAGGCTGAGGAGAATAAGGCTCCTGTGTTTGTCACTGGCCCTGTCTTTGGGCTGCTCTCCAGGGACCATGTGGTCACTAAAGATGGCATTAGGGGTCTCAAGAGAAATAGGATGTTCATGAGTATATTACGTTTTATCTCTCTATATATCTGTATGTATACCTGATCTACCCATTTCTCTCTCTATAGTGTGTGGGGAGAGAATGAAGGAACAAGATGGTGAGGGCTGGCAAGTCCAACGTCTTCAGGACCAGGCCTGAGGTGCAGGGAAGAGCTAATGTCGCAGTTCAAGCCCAAAGGCAGTCTGCTATCTGAGTTCTCTCTTCTCCGGAGACATCAGTCTTTCTTCTATTAAGATTTTCAACTGATTGGATGAGGATCAACCACATCAGGAAGGGTAATCTGCTCTACTTAAAGTCCACTGACTCATCAATGTTCATCACCTCTCAACATCTTTTCACAGTAACATCTGGATTGATTTTGGTCAGTTACTGGTTGCCATGGCCTAGCCAAGACGGCACATAAAATTAACCATCACGACTGCACAGCATGTATCCAGGGATGGCGGTGGAAAGCACCTGAGCAGCTGTGATGGGAAGAAAACATAGCTGGGCGCTCACATGGAACCACGTTTATATTTATATTTAATTTATATTTCACCCATTTATATTTCAAGTAGTGTTGTATGGCTGTCCTCCTGGCAGTTTTTTTTGGGGGGCAGGGGAGGCTGAATCATCCTACCTGTGTTTGGGCCACCTGGGCTCTTCCTGCACTTATCTACTGAGATGAAGTGTTACTCCATGAAGTGTACCCTGGCTGGTTCATGCTGCATACCTTCTCCTCCCACAGGTGGGAGCACCCACCCCAACTCTCAAAGAAACCAAAAAAAGGTGTCTTCAGAGTGATGAAGAATTCTGGATGATGATGATGATGATGATGATGATGATGATGATGATGATTTTGGTTGTTGTTTCTAGACAACTGTGCAGTCAGCAACTTGATCCCTCTGAGTCTTGATGACAGAAAGACATGGAGAGACATACCATGTTCATGGATTTGCATACTCCACGAGGGCGGAAAAAACAAGTCTTCTTAAATTGGCCTCTGGCTTTGACACAATTTCAGGCCAAGTCCTAGAAGAACTGTTTGTAGAAATGTAACAAGCTGACTGAAGTTCATATGAAAGGGAAAAGAAACTAGAATATCCAAAGGAATACTGACTTTTGAAGAATCCCATTAGCCAATTTTAAAAATGACTATAAAACTGCCATAATCAAAATAGTGTGACATTGGCAGACAGAGATACACAGATCTACACAGATCACTACAGCAGAATAGAGAGTACAGGAACAGACACACATAAACAATTGGTTTTTGTCAAATGTGTTAGAGCAATTCAATAGGCACTTTTGAGTATATTCAACAAGTGGTGCTATTATATACATGAAAAAGTGAACCTCTGCCTAAACCTCATACAAAACTTATATAAAAAAGTTAGCTTGAAATGGATCAGAGATCTCAATATAAAATGTAAAACTAAAATTTTTAGAGGAAAAAAGGAGAAAAATCTTTGCAACACAAAATTAGAATTTCTAGACATGACAGCAAAATGTACAATCCATAAAAGAAAAAATTATAATTTGAACTTTATCAAAATTGAGAATTTTTTTCTCTATAAAAGATACTCTGCTCTATAAAAAAAACAAGACACAGACTGAAAGAAAATATTTTCAATCTGACAAAGGATCTGTATCCAGAATATGTGAAGAACTAATTCAGCAGTGAGAAAACAATCTAATTAAAAATTTGGCAAAAGTCTTGAGGAGATCCTTCGCCAGAGAAGATAGATATATGGGTGGTAAATAAGCACATGAAAAGATATCCAACATCATTAGCCATTGCAAAAATATAAATTAAAACTATAGTGAACTACTACACACCTATTAGAATGACTAAAATAAAAAATGCTGCAAAACTAGAACTCATACATCACTATTTGAAATATAAATTGATACAGTCAATCTGAAAAACAGTTTGACAGTGCCTTGTGAAAATAAATATTCAATTATCATTCAACCCAGAAATCTTAGTTCAAGGTGCTTACCCTACAGAAATTAAAACTTACATTCACTCTAAACCTATACAGGAAAACCTATGTTGAAAGCTGTGCTATTCATAATTACCAAACTGGAAATAATCTAAATGTCCTTTAGTGGGTGAATGGATAAACAAAATGGAACATCTGTACATTAAAAAGGAAGTATCTATTGATACCCATAACAACGGAATGAACCTTAAAGGCATTCATCTGTTCAAGGGGCCAGTTTGAAAAAGTTACAGGTTTGTGATTTCATTGTAAGATTTTCAAAAAGTTAAAAGTATACTGATGGAGAACACCTAAGTGGTTTTCAATGGTTTGGTTTGAAGGAATTGTGAGACTACGGTGAGGCAGCACCCATAAGTCTCTAGAAAGATGGAATTATTATGCATCTTTTTAAAAAAATATTTATTTTTTAGAAGTAGTTGGACACAGTACCTTTATTTTGTTTATTTATTTTTTTATATGGTGCTGAGGATCGAACCCAGGGCCTTGCCTTTGTTAGACAAGAGTTCTACCACTGAACCACAATCCCAGCCCTTATTATGCATCTTGATGGTAGTGGAGTTTAAACAGTCATACGTATGTTTAAACTCATGGAACTGTATACACACACAAAAGGTCAAAATTGGAGCATGTGAGTTTATTTTTTTCTTATTTTTTAATTTGTTCTAATTAGTTACACATGACAGCAGGATGCATTTTGATTCATTGTGCACAAACAGAGAATTTCTCTGGTTGTACACGATTTAGAGTCACACTATATATACAGTCATGCATGTACCTAGGGTAATGATGTTCATCTCATTCCACCATCTTTCCTGCCCCCATGCTCCCCCCCACTCCCCTTTGCCCAAAGTTCCTCCATTCTCCCCCTACACACCCAACCCCCCATTATGGATCAGCATCCACTTATCAAAGAGAACATTTGGTTTTGGGGGGGATTGGCTTACTTTGCTTAGCATGATATATTCTCCAACTCCACCATTTACTTGAAAATGCCATAATTTTATTCTCTTTTAATGCTGGGTAATATTCCATTATGCAAATGTACCACAGTTTCTTTATCCATTCATCTGGTGAAGGGCATCTAGGTTGGTTCCATTATTCAGCTATTGTGAATTGAGCAGAGCATGTTAATTTAAAAACAGATTTTTTTTAAAGTCTTATTTCTTGGGAAAAGAGATATTTTAATTAAAAAAAAAATCATGGAAGACATTGCTATGGCCCCTAGTGTACATTCTTCCTTTCCTGCTTGGATAGTAGAGTTTTGGGACAGCACATGGCTGCCCAGCTACAGACTATTTTCCCATCCTCCCTTGCAGCTAGATAAAGCCAGTAACAGATTTAGGGCAGTGGGATAAGGACGTCCTTGAGGGAGAACCCTCCCTCTCCTCCACCCCTCTCCTAGAGGTGGTGCTGGTGAGCTACCATGGTCAACTGGAGCAGAAGCCATTCAAAAAGATAGACATCTACCTGTTGAGGGAGGCAGACAGGCCTGCTGGGACTCCGGATGACCTCATGCAGGTCAGCTCACCGTTTTGCCCTGGACAGGGAAAATACAGTCTGAATTTATGTCGATGAATGCATTTGGGGGTCACTTTGTTACAACTCATGTATGTATTAATAGGATAAAAATATAACTGGTAAAACAAAAGCCATCCAGAGTCTCACCACCAAGACACATTTTGATCTGACTCTGGTCCTTTCAGTATGCTGTTAGTGTAGCAAAAGAAAAAAGAAAGGCAATGAATATGAACTTGTCTAGTAAGGTGGTAGATCATGAAGAATCCTGGATTTGGGGGTGAAGCACAGGGACATAACCCCTTCTCAGCCCTCAGGTTGTAGTAGCTCTCCCTGAAGACTGTGCTTCCCAACCACTCCCAATTACATGCCAGAGTGAATCAGGCTTGCCTCCCGTACCCAATGAGGACATGTCCTTGCACCATAAGGAGCTAGAGCAATTAGTGCGGTTAGTAGTAAAGTACTGCATCTCTGGAGTTGGAAAGCCACAGTTCAAGTCCTAGCTCCAATTCCTACGACCTGTGCAGTTTGGAGCAGGTGTCTCCACTTCTTTGAATTTCCCTTTTCTCTTCTTTGCAGTGGGAATAAATAACAACACCTGCTCTCTTCAGGTTGTTGTGAGGATTGAAGATGATGATACATGCCACGGAATGGCACAGGGTTTGGCACGTAGTCAGCTTTCCATGCTTGGGACTGTGCAATCATCCATTCAGGCACCACACATTAAGTGCCTACTCTATGCCAGGCACCTTTCTAGGCACTGGGGACACAGCAATGAGCGAAGCAAAAAAGATCCTTGCTCTCATGAGTCTTGCTTTTCACTGGAAGAGACAGACAATAAAAAGTGGTGATAACCACACGGACAGATCGGATGAAATTAAGATGGATAGAGAGTGACATCTCTTTTTTATAACCATTTTACAGAAGGGGAAGCCATGATTTTGGAATATTAAATGACATTTAAAAGCCCCTTAGATCATAACTGGCAGCTCAAGAGCCCCGTTCTCCTTCCCCCAAAGCACTCTAAATTTCTCCCCTCCCTTGGCAGTGTCCCGACCACTGACCATTTAATTTCAACTGGGGTCAAGGTAAGTAATTTTCCCCAAAGCTTCATAGGAAAAATTACATTTTGTTTTCCTCCCGTGTTGCCCATGGTGCTGAAATAGTTCATGCAAGATAATCCCCATTCACATGACCTTATTAAGTATACATCATGCTCACCTAATGCCAATGGAAAATAATGTTATTTACCAAAAAAAAAATTTTTTAACTTCATTTTCTGGAAAAGATTGACTACATAACATAAGGCACACTTTTCTAGTTCTACTTCTAAGTTCTAAATTTAGAGATGACAATACCATGGAACAGCCTGAGTTGGTCTATCTTGACTGGTTTGCCGCAAGAATCACAAGGGTTTGGGTATTGTCATATTTTTAGCCATGCTCTTCATGCATGGAGTTGAACCCTTCCCACATAAGCTCCTGTTCATTTAACGTAGGTGTGAACACCCTCAGAATAGCAGCAAAACGCTTTCTCTGGAAGGTCACTGGCCCCATCACTTTAATATTTTCTTAACTAATGGGAAAAACTATCTCCTGGAAGAGACATTCGAATGATTTGTACATTGAATAAAAAAAAAATTCCCTTTGCCTAACCTCTGAGACGAATTTTCAAGACCCATCCCTTTCAAACCAGGAGAACTCAATTCATTAGGTGATTGATTGTTAATGCCATTCAAATCCCAAGGATACTGGCACAGTTGACCTGGCAAGGGACATTTCCTATCTTCTTCTCGGGCAGCTCAGATTTCTTCATTTCACAGCAGTCAAGCTAAGAGCTGTGTTGCACAGAGGGAGCTGCTGGGCCGCCAGCTGCCCACTGTGTGACCAGGAGATATTTCCAGTCGGACAGCAGTGGAAGGCTGCTCCAAGATGAATGAGAAGATCCACTCCCTTTGTGCTGCTGAAGGGAAGAGAACTTGACCCCCTGAGGGAGTTCACCTCTGCCGGAGAGCTGTGGAACAACTCGGTTTCCTGAGGGACTCCAGCAGCACAGCAGTGTATAGACCTCCTTCTCTTCAATCTGGGACTTCTACAGTTCCCAGAGCCCCTGACTGCACCCTTCTCTGTACCTTTGCAGCTGATCTCTTGGTCCTGGATGGGATCGACTGCAGATCAGATGCTGCAGAAGAAAACATATGTGAACTTGAAGATGAAGACATAACAAACTACTCAAAAAATATAACACAGAGGGGAAGATCTTTTAAAAATGAACACCAGTGACTTGTGATGCAAATCAGGTTGTCTACCATGGACGCAATTAGAATCCCCCAATAGAGGGAGGAGGAAGAGAGACAAGGGTGTTTGAAGACGTGATTTCTCCAAATTTTATAAAAACTATGGTCCCAGAAACCCATGAAGATCAGCACATCCCCCGGGGGGAGAGGCACACAGAAGATCCCCACCCATCACACCACCATCAAATTTCTGAAACATGGTGGTCCAGAGATCATCTTAAGAGAAGCCACATACAAAAAAAAAAAAAAACAAAAAAAACAACAACAACAACAACAAAAAAAAATACTTTCAACACAAAGAAAAAAAAAAGAAGAATGATCATAGATTTTTTTTAGTAAGAAATTTTATAAAAAAGAAAAAATAGAAGAGAATAGAACAAGAAACTCCAAGTAATACAACTACACCAAAACAGGACCATCCGAGAATCACAGACCCAACAGACATGTTCAAAATGAAGACGGATTAAAGACGCTTCGTCAGAACAAAAGCCAGGCTGGTCCTTCACGAGCAGAGCTGCACCAGAAGTGGTAAGTGAAGCTCTTCAAGGTGAAAGAAAATGAGACCAGATGGCAACTTGGAGCTACACAAAGAAACGAGATGCGACAGGAATTTTTTTTAATGTGGATAAATATAAAATGCTATTTTCTTAGTTTAAAAAACATCTCCTTAAAAGATAATTGACTGTTTAAAGCAAAAAATAATAACAATATATTTTGAGGTTTGTAAGAGAAGAGGAAAGTAAATGCATAAAAAGAGGCAGGGGAAGATGGAAGTGAGGCCCTTATATGTGCAAAGACAGGATAGTATTTAAAGGTGAGTTTTGATTAAAGCCAAATTAAATCGGCTGTAATTAAAGCTGAATATGCAAACTAACACACACACCCACAAAAACCTCAAAAGATATAGTTAATAAGCTAGTAGTGGGACAATAAGATATATTTAAAGTAAATTAAAGAGGAAAAATGAGAAAATAAAGAAAAGATAGAAAATATGTTGGAAAAAAAGGACAAGATGATAAACTTAAACCAATCCTATCAATGATTACATCACATATACCCAGTCAACCACTTGCCACTCGCCACAACGGGGCTACAGGAACTAATTTAAAGTTTAATAATACTAACAACTTAGTTCCTCAGTGACACCAGCTATATGTCAAGTGCTCCACAGCCACCATGCTAGAACATTTACAGCATCTTTACCATCGCAGAAAGGTCTTGTTGAAAAACACTGGTCTGAAACACTGATTAAAAGTACACGTCATGAGAATAAAAGTCGGGCTGGGGTGGTGGCTCCGTAGTAGAGCACTTCCCTGGCACGTATGAGGCACTGGGTTCGATTCTTAGCACCACATAAAAATAAATAAATAAAATAAAGGTCCATTGACAACTGAAACATATTAAAGAAAAAAAAATCAATAAGCATCTTCCTAAAGTGCATACACAGAGAATGATCCCAAAAGTTAAAAGAGAAAGATTCACCGTGCAAACCTCTGTGCTGGAAGCCCAGTGGTTCTATTAACGTTGGACGAGGCTGACTTCACGACAAGGCACACAACCCAGGATACAGAAGGATACTCAAAGCTTATAAATAGATCAAGTCATCCAGAAGACTCAACAATACCAAAAACGTTTGTCCCCATGACTGAGATTCACAGCCCACGGAACCCACCCACATGAAATGTTGACCAAGACGTCGGGGCAGCCCAGACCACAAGGAGGCTGATTCCTGAGAGGCAGGAGCCCGGAGGTGAGGCCCCAGCTGGGAGTTCTGAGGCATCGGTGCAGGGGTAAGGGACGAGGGTGGAGTCTGTGGGGTTCCCTGCGTGCAGAAGACCAGCTGCTGTCCCCCAGACAAAGTGGCTGGAGGCTGCAGGACAGGATGCCAGGGCAGTGGGAGCTGCCCGATGGAACTGTTAGAGGCCCTCATGGAAGACAGATGGAGGACAGATGGAGGACAGCTTACGTGCAAATGCAAGGAGCCAGGTAAAAAGGCCCTCAAAAGGAATTAGGGGAGAGATTACCTGGAGCTCACACAGGGCTGGGAACAGGGCTCTTCCAACCAGTCAGGCAGGCAAAGCCTCCTACCTGAGAAATCACTGGATAGAAGCGGCGGCTAACCTATATCGTGTGCAGCTTCCTGCCCTATCCTGGTTTCGCAGGGCTCTACTACACCAAAAATGACCAACCTGCAACTTCAATAGGCACGATGCAGTGTATATTAACTATAGCTCAATAAAGCTGTTTTTTGAAAGATAAGAAATTAAATATATAACTTCATGCCAATAAATTCAGCAACACACATAAAACAACTCCTTGAAAAATAGAAACACCAAAACTCTTCTCAAAAAGAAATAGACAATTGAAGAATTCTAAATATGTAAGAAATTGAATTCATAATGACAACATTCTCACAAGGAAAGTTACTGGCACAGATGACTGCTCTGATAAATTTTCTGAGACATTTAAGGACAAAATAACACTGACCCTACTCAACTCCAGAAATTAGGGGAAGGGGTACTTCCCAGCTCTTCTCATGGGACCCACATTATTACTCTGATACCAAAAGCAGACAGCGACATTACGAGAAAGACAATGACAGATCACCATCCCTCAGAGACATGGATTCAAAACTCCTCAAGGAATTTTGGAACATCAGTGCCAATGATATGTGAACCGAATAACACTCTCATGACCAACCAGGAATGCAACGGCTAATTTAACACTGGAAAATTCCTCAATGTAACTCACCATATCAACAATTTAAAAAAAAAATGAAAACCAACAGATGAAAGAAAATCATTTGACAAAATTAAAAACCCACTTGTGAGAAATCTCTAAGCCAACTAGGAATAGAGGAGAACTTTCTCAATCTGATTTTGAAAAATCTCTAAAAAACCGACAAGGATCATCACAAGGACGGCAGAGACAAGAGGAGGCCTCTCTTGCTCAGGAGCTAGGCAGGTGTCTGCTCTCGCTGATCTTATTCAACATCATACCAGAAATCATAGGCAAAGGAAAAAGAGATATAAAAGAAACATAGATGGTAAAGGAAGGTGTGTGACTGTCATTATTCAGATCCAATGCAGCTGTACCTAAGGAAAACCTTCAGAATCTGCAAAAAAAAAGCTACTAGGACAACAGATAAACTGAAGTTTATCCAGGTCACAAGATAAATGTCATAGGTCAAGAAATGAAACACGTAAGTATTTCTATAGATGAGGAACATGCAATTGAAAATTGAAACTTAAAAAATACTATTTACAATATCACCAAATAACACACAGAACTAGGAATAAATCTAAAGCAAATATGTTAATGAAAGATACGACACACTATGTAATACTACTGATAGAAATTAAAGAATACCTAAAGAGCTATACTATGTCCATGAAAAAAAAAAGAGTCAATATTACTGAGGCAGCAATTCTCCCCTTGTTGATCTATAGATTCAAGAGACACCCAATCAAATTCTCAATGGGCTTCTTTTGTAAATATTAGATAATTCTGAAATATATATGGAAATGCAAAAGACCTAGGATATTCCAAGAATTTTGAAAAAGAATAACAAAGTTAGTCTTACATTTCTGATTTAAAGGCTCACTGTAAAACTAACATTGATCAACACAATGTGGAGCAGACGTGTGGACCAATAGAACAGAAAATATGTGTAGATATGGATCCACAATCAGCTGATTTTTCACAAAAATAATTTAAAAGACAAAAAAAAGAGAGTGTTTTCAACATATGGGACTCAAACAACTAGATTTTCATATTGGGGGAAAAGTGAAACTCAGCACCTTCTTTCCAGCGTAAACAAATTCCTAGTAAAACTCAAAATGGACCTAAACATAACAGCTGAAATCATCAAGCTTTTAGAAGAAAACTGGAGAATATCTTGCTGATTTTGGATTATATGATTTAATAGGACAGAGAAAGTAATAACCATTAAAGGAAAAAATTGACACATTATATTTAATCAAGCTTTAAAATTTGTACCATCAAAAGAGAAACCACCAATGAACCAAGAAAATGAATAGGAAAACTACAGATTGTGATAAAATGTTAGCAGAAATTTTATCTGATAAAAGATGTGTGTGTGTGTGTGTGTGTGTGTGTGTCCTACAACTTAAAAATACAAGAGAACTCAATCTTAAAAGAGACAGAAGTAAAAGATATGAACATACACAACAAAAAAGATACACAACAGCAAATAATCACATGGAAAAATGCTCAACATATTAAAAATTAAGGAAGCCTGGCTCGGTGGCACATGCCCATAATCCCAATGACTGGGGAAGCTCAGGCAGGAGGATTGCAAGTTCAAGGCCAGCCTCAGCAACTTATTGAGGCCCTCAACAACTTAGCGAGATCCTGTCTCGAAATAAAAAAAAAAAAATATGTGGCTTAGTGGTAAAGTGCTGCTGGGTTCAATCTTCAGTACAAAAAATTTTAAGAGAATGCAGATTAAACTTGCAACACTCGCCCTCAAGTGTGGGTGGGACCTATGCTTGCTTCTAAATACAATATGGCAAGGTGACTGGATGTCATTTGTGTGTTTACATGTGTTTACTGTAGCCTCCATCTGGTCAGTCAACTCCCTAATGATTGTCTCCCTTGAATTTGATGATAAAACCACCTTATGAGGAGGTCCATGGGACAGAGAACTGAGTGTGACCAGTGGTCAACATCTAGTGAGGAGCTAAGACACACAGGAAAGTGAATCCTGCCAGGAACCTGGAAGTGAATCCTTTGTGAGTCACGCCTGAGGTCAATCTCACCCTTACCTACCGCCTCTGAGAGACTCAGAAACAAAGAACACAGTTAATCCAGGCCAAGATTCCTGACCTGTGGAAAGTACAGGACAATAAATGTATGACGTCTTAAGCCTCTAAGTTCATAGTTCTTGTTAGGCAACAACAGATAACTAACAGATGGAACCATTGTAATTGTCCACATTTGTGGTGGAGTGAAAAATGAATGGCACAACCATTTTTGAAAAACAGTTTGGTGGTTTCTTATAAACATATATTTGCCCTGAGACCTTTTGCTCTGTATGTATTTACCTAAGGAAAGTGAAACACATGTCCATACAGACACTATACATAAATATTCATAACAGCATTACACATAATAGTCCCCAACAAGAAACAATCAAACTGTCCATGCATAGATAAGTGAATGAGGCACAGAACATCCTGACAATGAAATACTACTCGGCAGTAAGAGGAAGGGACCACAAATACACAAACAGCACTGAGGAGGGTTCAGGGCATCATGTGGAGGAAAAGAGGCAAGACATCAGAAGTATAGACTACACGATTCCACTCCAGAAAGCACGCATCTCATCCATGGTAACAGAGACAGATCTGTGGCCACCTGGAACTAGGGGGCTGGGACTTAGCAGTGTCAGCAAAGGCTCACAAAGACGACTTTTGGGGATGTTAGACAAGTGTGACATCTTGATTGGAGCAGTGGTGAGGGGCAGCTGTGCAAATTCAATGAGCTCGTCACCTGAAATCAGTGAGTTATGTCACATATTAATCATTCCTCCTTGGAGCTGATTTTTAAAAAGTAGATCTCAACACGGATTAAAGACTTAAACAATGAAACTCCTGGGAAAAGACACAGAGGTAAAACTTCTCGGCATTGATCTGAGCAACGATTTCTTGGATGTGACACCAAAAACACAGGCATCCAACGCAAAAATAAATAAGTAGTGGGGCATCAAACTGAAAAGCTTCTGCACAGCAAAGGAACGATCAACATAGTGAAAAGGCAACGTATGGAACAAAATAAAACACGTTTGAACTGTGTATGTGATAAGGAGTTACCCAAATATATAAGGCACTCAAACAACCCAACAGTGGAAAGCCAAAATAAGATTTAAAAACGGGTTAAGCACTTCAAGAGACATTTCTCCAAAGAAGACATACCAATGATCAGTAGGTTCCTATAAAGATGCTCAACACGACCAACCACTGGGTAAACGCACATAAAAATCATAATGTGGTATTGCCTCACACTGTTAGGGTGGCTCTTCTTAAAAAAAAAAGTGCTGGGGAGTTTTGTAGAGAAACTGGACCCCTTTTACACCATGAAAAGGCACGTAAAATGGTGTAGCCACCATGGAAAATAGTGTGTCAGCTCCTCCAAACATCAAAAGTAGAATTGGTGTATTATTAAGGTATCCCACTTCTGGGTATTTAGCCAAATTGAAAAGATGAAAATTAAAAAGATCTCAAAAAGGAAGTTGTACAGCCAGGTTCATGGCGGCATTATTCACCACAGCCAAGGTGTGGAAACAACCCGAATGGCCACCAGCAGATAAGTGGATAAAGAAAACCTGATACCCAATGGAATATTAATTAGCCAAGAAAAAAAAACGAGGAGGAGGAGGAGGAGGAGGAGATGCTGCGATATGAAGAACACAATGAACCGCAAGGACATTACACTAAGTGAAAGAAGCCAGCCACAGGGACACTGTGTGAGCCCACTCTTATGAGGTCTGTCGAGGGGCCATTTAACTATAGGTCTTCCCTTGTCAACCCTCAGCCCTGGGCGTGCAGGACCCACGGCCAACATGTTCACCATGGTCTCCCCACTCGGCCCAGAGACGATGCTCCGTGAAGACTGGTGAATAAACGAAGCTGCTCAGCTGTGCTGCCCCGTGTGGGGTTAGTCAGACTTAAGCCAGCTGTTTTGTGGTCTCAGGAACTCACCATTAGGACCGTGCATTCCCTCCCGACTGAGTTTTCTAGACACACTTCTGTGCCAAGTTCATCCCAGTGGACAACTGGGATCAAAAACCTGGGATGCCAGAAGTGGCCCAAACTAAAAGCCATCTTCCCACTCAGGCCAGGGTGGACGGTGCACTCAGTACACTTGAAAATCCCCAGCCTTCTCTTCACCTCTCTGGAAATCAAGGTAGCTAATTTCAGAACAGGGTTTGCCCTGGCCTGCCCAAGGTGGCCACATGACCTCATAAAACTCAGAGACTTTTCAAGAAGGCAGAGGAGGGCCTCATGACAGAGACTGCTAGCTGCTTTGCAAAAGTATTCCTCTCCTTCTTTATAATGGAGCCTGGAGATTTACTAGGACACATTACCACCTTCTCCAGAGACTCCCCCCACCCATATCTAGGTCTCTTGCACCAGGATGTAGCCATGGGATTAGATTTTGACAAATGAGATATAAAGGGAAAACAGTTATGTCAGTTCTAAGATCTATTTAAAGGAAACAAGCACACCCTTCTTAATCCTTACCCACCTGCCACCTAAAACAAAGAAGTGATGGAGTTTCAGCAGCCATTTTTGGACCAAGAGGATAAAGACCAAACACAGAAGAAGACAGATTGATGAACTGCAGTGCAGCAATACTGGTTTGTGAGGATTAAGGTGAAACTCTCATCCCAGCTCTGGACACACCTTGTCCAGACCTCCTTCGTGTTAAGGAAAAGTAAACTACTGCAGTTGTTTTAGCCATTACTCTTTGTTTTTGTTTTTGTTTTTTAAGATAGCACTCACCAGGCATAATTCTCTAAATCCATCTGTAGATCTCTTCTTAAAATCATAAGTGATTAAGTTAGATGCGATTGCAGCAAGTCTGGAAGGTGGCTGGAACATGAAGTGTGTGAAATTGAGGGGAAGAAAATCTACAGACGGCAGAAGATGAGGGACTGACATCAAACAACAGTAAAAACTGTCATTCCGTCATGCTTAGGACACATTCCTACTCCTTCCCCACGACCTAAGGCTCTATACCATCACCCCGTCTTTCTCTCCAACACCTTCACCTCCACAACCCCAGCCACACTGGCCTTCATTCTGCATTTGGCAACGCTACAAGCTCATTGCTGCCTCAGGGTCATTGCAAGGGCCATACCACAGCTCAGAATGTTCTTCCCCCAGATCTTCACATGGCTGCCCCCTTCTTGTCATTCAGGCCCCAGCTTACAGAAAGGTCTGGTGTGTGTGTGTGTGTGTGTGTGTCCTTCTTAACTAAAGGCAAATTCAGCAGGTTGTGCTATTTGCCCTGTTCACCAGTCTCCCAGAATCTCAAATGATGACTAGAACATGCTTATTCTTGGATGCATGTCTGAGGAGGGGCCTTGGACAGGAAGGGCCTTCCCCCTGGGGCGCCAGCTGCTCTGCTTTTGCTCACCTCCACTTGGCTTTCTGTTTTAAACACATCTTTTCCTCTATCTCAAAAAAAAAAGTGTAATGTGCTGAAGGGAACAACCTCCTTTATGCCTAACTTGGTTAAACCACTTGTTTGCAATCCCTGGTGGCATCAAGACACCAGCCTATATTGCTTGGACCTGCCATAAATAATTTAAACATTAGTAACAATCAGTTTGTAAGATTCTTCCCTGAGCATAGCTCACCAATGAATGGGCTGGGAGAGGAATACCAAAAGAGAGAGAGATTAAGGTACATAAAGGTTACTTTCTAACTAACAGCTTTACACAACTATTACATGGGATATAAATTCAGCAACTTGAAATAGAGACTCCAAATGCCTATGGCTTATGTTAGTCCAAGTTGATAGACAGGTCTGCCCTGCAAAGGCAGCAGGCACTCAGCCCTTTTCTCTGCTGCTCTACCATCTCTAGGGTGCTATGCTCATTGGCAGAATCCAAGAAAACTCATCATAAATTCAGCTCTTGGAAAGAGTGTGGGAGAAATTCTCTGTGAAAGGTACATGGCATCTCTGCTTGCATCCTATTGGCCAGAATCTAGTCACATGTCTACATGGAGCTGCAAAGGAGACTGAGTCTTTGCTGGGAAGCCATGTGACCCATCACAAATCAGGGGCTCCACTAATATGGAAGGAGACAATGGAGCCTGGGGAGAGCACTTTGCCGGATTCTGGGGTATTTCAGCATCTATGTAACAGGTGTGGGAGTGTGAAAGTCGGCTCACCCGCAGACATCAACACTGTAAAGTCATAGGTCAGTAGAGAAGCAAGAATTAACAGTTTATTTCCAGTACAAGATGGAAGTTCAAAATGAACCTAGAGTTTTAAACAGTTAAGCTTCCCATCTTACCCATTTTCTGATTCCTGATTGGCAGCTCCACACAGTGGTCTGGCTCATCTCTATTCTGGGGTGGAAAGTTCTTTATGCTTCCATCAGAGCAGAGACACTTGTATCAGGTAAGGGGCTATGTTATGGTTTAGATGTGAGATGTCCCCCACTCCCCACCCCCCAAAAAAGCTCATATGTGAGACAATGGAAGAAGGTTCAGAGGAGAAGTGATCGGGTTGTGAGAGTCTCAGCCCAATCAGTACTGAGTGGTAACTGAAGGCGGGTAGAGTGTGGCTGAGGAGGTGAGCGTTGGGGGTGTGACATTATGTTCTACCTCAACTGGAGCCCCAAGGAATGGAGTCAGCTGTCTATGGACCAAGACCTCTGAAACTGTGAGCTCCCTAAATAAAACTTTTCCTCCTGTAAAATTGTTCTTGTCAGGCCTTTCAGTCACAGCAGCAGAAAAACTGATTAAAATAGGCTACTTTGGGGGTGCTCAGGGAGAGTTTGAGAGACACTCAGGAAGAAACAGTATCACCATTAGGCTAAAAAAACTTTCTTCCTCCCTGCAAATACCTCTGAAGTTTAGTTCAAGTGAAAAAAATGTGTATTCCCATCACCCAAGAGCGGGGTATATTGGCATACATATGGACAGGCCAAGGCTTGGTTTTCTGACTGAGAGTATCTACAATCACAAAAAAAAATTTTTTTTGTGGACTTGCTACCTGAGTCTCTTAATCTACGGTGAGACACATAATACCTTTATACAACTTGAGGCTAGAAAGAGGGTCATTGGAAATGTCAACAGCAACCTCTGAAAACTGAAAAGCCTTTACTAGGAATCATGTAAACTTGATAGGCAATTGCAGAAATCCAAGGTGACCTGAATGCAGTGGCCTCTTTCCATCTTTTTTGGCCTCCACATGTGTTAAACTGTTCCTCCAGCTCAACACCAGGCTGAGCACTGATGGGACGGAGAAGGGCAAGCCAGGCCCCTTCCTGCCCTCCCCACGCTTAACACTCACTTTCAAATTCAAACCCCCACCACCCGCAGCGTCAGGCCCAGTCCAGATCTGACTCAATAGTGATTCATTCCTTGGCTCTTGGCTAGGACTGCATCCATGTAGCCCCCAAATTTATTCAGGGGACCCTCTGTAACTGGCTGCTCTGCTTTCTGACCCCAAATGACTGTTTCAAACAGCCGAGAACAGAGGGGCTTCCCAAGATGTGTGACTTTTAGTACTAAAAGCAGAATGTCCCAGGCAATCTGGGCTGAGTGGGCCAACCTCCTTCCAGGTAAGACATACCCTCCCCACAAAGGATGCAGAAATGGGGAAACTTGAAGTAGTCACATGGACTAGGGCAACAGAGCTTATGACTCAAATGATCATGGCTTTCCCCAGCAGTACCTGGGTGTTCACATCGTGATTGCTGGGCATTTTGGTGGCTGTATCTAGATAAATTGGGCTTTCGTGATATCCAGGGAGATAGCTATAACCTTACCACTGGTGACCTGCCACACACATATAGTCCATCTAGAATCTTCCCTCATCATAGCCCTCACTCTCCCCTCTCCCCACCCTCATAGTACAGCCCAGAGCCTGCCAGATCATGCCAGGCCTTCAGACAATCACTCATTCAGCTCCCTCTGCCTGTCCTGCCCTCAACTCATAAATACCCAGGTTTTCACCTCTGCCCCTGCTTTGACTCCTGCCCTTGCTCCCATCAGTGTGTCTCTGGGAGGCACAAGGGCATCAGGGTTAAGAGCACAAGTGGGGGAATCAGACATATGGAGTTTCAATACTTTTTTTGTTTCCAGTGGGATTTGGGTAAACTGAGCTCTTCCAGTTTTCTCTCTGGAAAATGGAAACAATAATATCTACCTAATAGGATAAGACAATGTATCCACATAGAAAGTGACACAAGAGAACCTTCAATTGATAGAAATAGATATTCCAGTCTAGTACCTCCATTTATTTATGAGCTTTTATCCCTCACGTCCCTACCATTTGGCCTGAGATGTGTGTTGTGTGAATGAGGTGCGCTGAAAAGATGGGACTCTGACTTCTAGAAGTGGTGACTGACAGCAGCCTTTCAGTAATCTTAAGGAAAATCCAAAAGTAACAGGCTGTGCCACCGCATCCCACAGGGGAAACTGATGAGGACATTTTCCTGCTCTCCACATCTAAGTGTGAAGAGCCATTTGGCACATCCATAACAAAAGCTTTTAAAATGATCAATTTGACAACTGCACTTCTAGGAATGTATGCTATTGAAATAATCAAGAGATTTATACACTTGTGTCTGCCCAAAGTCACTGAGAACAGGGGCGTTAATCAGAGTGAGAATTATAAATAACTTAACCACCCAAGGCCGTTGGTAGCACGCCTGTGTAAGAGGTGCTACAGCAGCCAGGCTGAAGACCCAGGTCCTGATGGCAAGGTTCCATCCTGGACCTGCCCTTGCCAGGGATGCCATCCTGGGCATGTACTTAGCCTTTCCATGTCTCTGCATCCCTGTGTGTGAGGTGAGACTAAGATGAGGAGCACAGACCTTACAGAAGTCCCTGGTACATATTATACCTTTGCTGTGGACTAGATACTCTGATTGTAGAAGGTTAAGAGAAGGAGACTTTTCAAATGTACTAATTTTCTAAAACTGGGCCCTCCATACCTGTAGGTTCTGCCTCCATGGACTGAACCAATCGCAGACTGAAAATATTTAAAAAAAATACATTTGCTGCTGCACTGAACAACACAGACTTTTTTCCTTGTCCTTATTCCCTAAACAATACAGCATAACATTGCATAGCATTCACGTTGTATTAAATAAAATAAGTAATCGAAACAAGATTTCAAGTATTCGGGGGAATGTGTGTAGGATTCCATGCCAATGCTACGCCATTCTATATAGAATTTGAACATCTGCAGATCTGGTAGCCAAGTGGGTCCTGGAACCAGTACCCTGCTGGTAGGGAGGGTTGATAGTAAAAAGCGAATGTTTAGCTCCACCTTGATTTAAATCCCAAAAATGTTGCTTTTAGAACTAGAGAATGATGTATGGTATCCACCAATGGTAGTTACCTCTGGGTGTTAGTTACCAGTGATTTTTCTTTTCTTGTGGTTCTTTTCTGCATTCTAGTTCCTGCAATGAAGAGCTCCTAGTCACATCCATACTAAAATGGCAAGGTGGTGGCAGGGCCAACGCAGGAAACCTTGAGCTGGGGAGGGGCCTCAGGGGTCCCAGTCCCTCCTCTGCCAGCAGCAGGCTGCAGGTCCAGGGTGACCTGCCTCACCCGTGCGGAATGAGGGGCTGGGCTGGAGGCGACCCCTCTAAGCCCCTCCAGCCCCACCCTGCTCCTCTGAAGCATGAGGTTCTGATGCAGGGTTCTCCAGAAGCCAGAATGATCAGGACACTAGGCGATTTGTTAGGGGCATGGGATCACATGATCACAGAGGCCGACTAGTCCTGCCTTGGGCCCGTGGCACGTTAGAGAACCAGAGAAATAGGTGACCAAGTTCCAAGGCACAGACCCAGGGAAGCCCATGGTGAAACCTCCATCTGGGCGGAAGCTGCAGGTGCAAGTCCCAAAGTCCAAAGGCCGAGAACTTGGCACTCTGACGCCCGAGGGTGGGAGGCAACAGCGGGAGCCCCTCCCAGAGAGCCTGAAGCTCAGAATGAGCGAGGATGCACTCCACTTCCGCCCTCCGTTTCCTTCCGGGTCCCCAGCCAATAGGATGATGCCCGCCCACCTGGAGGGCGGGGCTTCTGCGCACGGTCCGCCCCACGCCAACCTAGACCCACCTTCTCAGACACACCCAGAGACGTGCTTCCCGTGCCCGCAGGCCTCCTTTCCTGCACTCAAGTTGACATCAAAATTAACCAGCATCCTTCCAACAGGCATATTAGATGGTTGCCACGGAAGCAGAGTAGAGGGTGATCTTCAAATCAACTAAATGAGCCCTGGTAGTCACAGAGGAAGACAAGCCAGGCCTTCCCAATCTAAGTGTCCTGAAGCTGTCGTTTCCTCCATGGGGAGATGTTAGGAGCTACAGAGGCCCAGCTTCTGGAAAGTGTCCCCTTTGCCAACTGCTCAGGCTTCGGGAAGCAGATACCTGCAAGAAGCTCTGTAATCACAAATTTCTTTTCCCCAGGACCGACTTTAATGCGTAATTATCCATTTGGATTTATCTTGCTCCCTTGGTGCTGGACTCGTCGTTCCTGGCCTTAAAGGAACCTGGGGTTCGATGGGAGATAGCGGACAGGAAATCAGCTGCAGTAGCAGGGTGAGAGGCTGGGGGAGGCAGCTGCTGAGGAGGCACGGGTGGGCAGCCTCGTGGGAGGAGTGCATTCCTGGAGAAATAGTCTAAGGCAACCCTGCCTCATGGAAGGTAGTCTCTGTAGGCTCATTCTTTCCCTGGATCAGATCCAACATCAGGCGAGCCCCAAACTATTGGCAACTAGGGCAGTTGGAAGCCCCAATAACAGTTAGCATCAGGGGAAGCATCCTCTCCCACCAGACCTGAGTTTCCTTTTATTTTTGAAAAAGATAGGGGATGCCACCATAACAAGTGGCCTGGCTCAGGGAGCCTCTCTGTCTTCCCATGTCTAAGGCTCCCACCCTGTACCCAGAGACAACATGGAAGCTGAAGGGAATTGGAAGGTGCCTGGCCTGGGAAGCCTCTGGTCCCTGTGGAACTGAGACTTCCATCTCTCACCTAGAGAGACTCTGCCCTCTCAGGTAGCCCCAGAAGAGCCAGTGTGAGCCCCAGGAGGACCAGCTACACCGTGCAGAACAAAATGTGACAAATGCTCAGAAAACTGAACTGTCCTTTTAAGCACAATCCTTATAAGTCAGCCAGGACCCTCATGCAAAATCAAAACACGGTGACTGCCTCCTAAAGTAGAAGATTTAAGTATGAGCCAGAGTCTTCTAACAGTGGACAAAATGTCCTCAATGCAATGGAATATCACTGGTCCGACCAAGAGCCTAAAAAATCTCAACTGAAGTGATTCTAATGTAGCAGATGTTGGAATTATCGGACAAGAATTTCAAAACCACTGTCATAAAAATGCTTTAGCAGTCAATTAGAAACTCTCTAGAAACAAATAAAAGATAAAAATCTCAGCAAATAGGAAATATAAAAATTAAATGGGGGACTGTGGGCATAGTTCAGTGATGCAGCGTGTTGAGCAACCTTGTCTCGTGCTTTCTTAAAATAGCCATTTAGTGTTGGGAGAACTGCATGAATCCTTTTAAGGTCAGCATTTCCAGTAACCTAACTATCTTCTAATAGGATCCATCTCTTAGAGCTTCTAGCACTTCAACACTGCCACATTGGGGACCAGGCTTCCAGCACATGAACACTCTCAAATCATAACCAAATCATAGCACTTAGTGTTAGAACAGAAGTGGTACCAAAAGGAGCTAGGACTGGAACACTGATATCTTCCTGTAGTTTGAAGGATAGGTTATTAAAACACTCTTCTTCCGACTAGCTACACATACCCTGGTCCCATAGAGAAGCTTTGCTCTTCAGGATTTCCTCTGGTGGGTACCTGGGACTGTCTTCCTCCTCCAGGTCCAAGAGCAGCTAGCAGGGGGTGAGGATAGAGGACATGACCTCAAGCTTTCCCCTTCCAGCAGGCTCTCTCCAGCTACGTAGCTATGCCCTCAGCTTGTTGAAATGCCAAGTGAAAGGATGGGAGGGTCACTTCAGCCCTTCAGAGAGGGTTCTCAACCTTCAGTGATCTCACAGCAAGACACTTGGGAATATGAAGGTTCTCAACCTTCAGTGATCTCACAGCAAGACACTTGGGATTCTTCTGGAAGCAACTGTTGAAAACTGGAGACCACCTCTTCAAGGAGTCCTGAGCCAGGGGTGTTCATTGGGTGTGTGGAAGCTAACTGGCTTTCCAGGAGGAGGGGCATCCCTGAGACTGAGTGTCCAGGGAGGAAATCCTGCCTAGTGGGAACCTGGACTTCTCCAGAACCAGGGACAGAAACCCATCATGCTCCTGAGCCAATCCAAGGAGCATCCTGTAGGCTTTATGCTCCATGGTAGTTGGGGCAGGATAATTATTCTCACTTTGCATCCAAGTAAACCTTGCTTGAGCTCAGTTAAACGGTTGCCCCTGATCCAAGCTGGCGTGGTTTCCTCTGTTCCCCAGAGATGGTCCCCGAGGCTTGAATCGGGACCCACTCAAAATGAAGATACTTTCATTGCAGACTTCTGGACCCCTATGGAGCTTGGGGGTGTTCTTTTCCAGCCCTTCAGGCCTTATTAATGTTTAGCTAAAGAGTCAGAAATGGGCATGTGTCAATTTTCCCAAATATGGAGCCATATGGGCTGTGGGTTTCTATTTTCTAAGTGCCTGAGATACATTAGAGAATTTTAATTTCCAAATTTTAAATGGTCCAGACAAAGGGCAGCCACTTCCAAGATTCACTGTGTTTTGAAAGAACTTGCTTATGCCAAGCTTGTAAGCAAATTTCAGATTCCTTTCTGGTGCGTGGTATAGGACTTTTTTAAAAAAAAAAATTTGTAGTTATAGATGGGCATAATGCCTTTATTTTATTTGTTTACTTTTATTTGGTGCTGAGGATCAAACCCAGTGCCTCACACATGCAAGGGAAGCGCTGTGCCACTGAGCTACAGCCCCAGCCCCTTCGTAGAGGTTTCTATAGGATGGTCCAATGTAGGTAGATTTGCTCAGCAATGTTATCTTACATGCTGTTATTTTTATTTCTTAAGAAACTGAATACCCAAGGTCTCTTCTACTGACCCTGGGGATTTTTCCAGAGATATTTTGGCAGCTTCTTCTACTCAAAGATTGTTTATTGATTTTCAAACAAACAAACAGAAAGCCAACCCTAGTCTTTTAACACTCAATTATCTTCTATCCTCACTCTCAAGAGTAGCCTCCATCTATTTTCCTAGCTGTGGTTTATGCTTTTTCTCTTTCACCATGCCCTGTGAAAATAAAACATGTTGGAGTTTTAACAAGACATCAGGTTCCAGTAGATAACATTCGTGTGAAGTTAAACTTCATGTTTATTTGTATTTTTTCTTGATACTTCTAATATTTCTCATAGTACCATATGGGCTGTGTTTATCATTTCTTCTATCCTCTGTGGCTGGATTTTTTTGTTGTTGTTTGATAATCAGCAAGCTCACAAAAACGAACAAAAAAGGATCGTCAAGTTATAAAAGTTGTTTTACTCAAGACTATTTTGATTTAGTTTGGTATTCTCTCTTCCAGAGTCTCCTCCAGGAGTAATTATATGAAAAGACTAAATGAAGTGCAGGTTTCTGTTTGGGAGGACATACCAGGTGTAAGGGACTAGACAATTACAATACTTTGAATTGCAGTAATAGAAGACTCAACTCAAATGGTATAAACAGTGAAGAAAGTTTGTTATCTCCCATTAGATCAGTCCCTAAGTAGGGTATCTCCTAGTTGGTTAATTCAGTGACTTGGTGACCTCAAAGTCATCTTCCTCTTTGCCATCCTTGGGCTCCCTTCCCAAGTATGACTGGCCTTGTTCTCAAGATGACAGTGTCCTATGGAAGGGGCCAACTCTCTCTCCGTGTCTTTCTAGGAATGATGAACCCTGTCTAAGATTAACCCAGGAAAATGTCACCTTATATCCCATCAGCCCCAAGCACCCCCAAACCTAAACCCACCAACACAAGAAAGGGATTAGCGGATTAGCTTGAGGTTGCTCCTGGACATGCAATGGTAGCCGAGGATCTGAGCTAGAACCACAGGAGGGGGAGTTGATGTGAGCAAATCCTCCAAAGAGACTGCTACCTGTAATTCATCTGGTTTAGTCCCCACAACAGCCTTGAGGTAGCTATTCTTATCACCATTGTTGTAAATGGGACACGAAGCCTACAGAAGCTTAGATTCTTGTCTTACTATCCACACATAGAATAGAGGAGCCAGGATTGTCTTCCCCATGAATTCAGATGCAACTGGAACCATTGTGCATCTCTGTTCTTAATAGTTAAGTCAAAATTAGGTGCTCAGTGAAAAGAAAGCTCCAGGCCTAGGAATCACAGGGTTGTAGGTTGGGAAGAGCCTTCGATGTCTCAGCCCTACGCCCTTCAAATGTGACAATTGAACGAAGAACCAAGCAGAGAGCGGCTGGGCTTGCCAAGGGGAGGAAGGTGCAGCCCAGGGACTGGTAGGCAGAATGGGAAGGGGTCTGAGTCCTTTTTGGGCTGCTCTGACGGAATACCCAAGGCTGAGTAATTTATAATGAAAAGGAACTTATTTTTCCCAGTTCTGGAAGCTGGAAAGTCTCGTATTAGGGAACTAGCATTTAGTGATGATCTTCTTTCTACTTGAGGCAGACGGTCAAGAGAGAAAAAGAGCAAGAGGCAAGACAGAACCAAACTCACTTTCTGTTTGTTTGTTTTTTGTGGTGCTGGGTATCGAACCCAGGGCCTTGTGCATGCAGGGCGAGTACTCTACCCACTGAGCTGTATCGCCAGACCCCAGACTCACTGTTTGACATGAACTTTTGGGGACACCATCAAACCATAGCAGAAAGTTACAGAAATAATAATACAATATGGCAGAATGTATCAAGGAGGAGTTTACAAACACATGGGGGGTGTTCATAAAAGGATTGACCCTTAGATATTGTCACAGGATCTGGCAAGAGGCCTTCAAGATAACATTTCAACAAAGCAAGATGGGTAGAAGAGAAGTGGATACCAGGATAAGAGCCACATGGAAAGCAACCATGTGGTCAGAACATCTGGAAGGTAAACATGTTGGAAAGCAAAGCTTGACTTGAAATGTTAACCAAAGGAACTTATTTTAAATTTCTGGGGAATTGAGGGAGAAATTAAGGTTTTGAGCAGGCGTGACCTGGTCAAAATGGCCTTCTATAAAGGTTAATCTGGTGACCGTAGGGGGTGTTCTACATATCCGTCAGGATGCCTGGGCTACAAGCAACAAAACCCAACTGAGTTTAGCTTGATCAGCAAAGACACTGATGATCTCATTTTTAAAAATGCTGGAAACGCTGGGCTGTTCTCAGTGGCTTCTTTCCCCCTTTCTCCTCTTTCTTCTCAGAATGTCAGCATTGCTCTCAGCACATCTACCTTGAAAAAGGCACCCTTGCAGGTCCCAAGTGTGGCAACGGTGCACAACAACATGAAAGAAAGATCTGATGCTGTTTCCCATGGCTCCTTTGGTAAGAAGATGGTGAGACGTGGTCTGAAGAGCAGCACGGCTGGGTGGACTCGTCGCTGCTTGGACATCTCCACTCAAGAGTGTTGATTCACGGCTCTGTGTGGTCCTGGAGGGTCTCGCTGCCCTTTTCTCATTGTCAACACTCTGGTCAACGACTTGAGAGACACTAGGAAAGCTTTTTGATCTTGCAAATGCCTAGGGCCAGGAAAATTGAGTCCGAGAGTCTCTGAAGTTCATTTCCATCTCTGTGTCTCCCTGTTCCTCTGTCTCTTAGTATGTAATCGCCATTGTTTGACTGTCCCCTCTAAAACTCATGTTCCCATTGAACTGTTGCTGTGACGGGCCTGGGATGTGGGACCTTTAAAAGGTGTTTAGGTGACGGGGATTCCATCCTCAAAAATGGAAGACAGCTATGATGGCAGGAGTGGCTTTGTTATGAAAATGGACTTCACTGCACCCACATTCTGTCTGTCTCTGTCTCTGCCTCTCATGATCCCTCACCATGTGAGGCCCTCTGCCACGTCATACACAGTTAGAAGGCCTCACCAGGTGGCTAATCATCAACATTACACACATAAGAATCAACCAGAATGCTGCTGTAAATGCCAGGTCTAGATTCCACTCCTTGCAGGTCTGAAGGGGCCAAGAACAGGGGCTTTGGACAAATGCTGATAAGATTCTGAGGCCACTTGTCTGGAGTCCCTATGTTGAGTGATCCTGCTTGATGTCACAACGTTGTCATACTCGTTTTGTAGCTGCTTGTCCACATGTTGACCTTCCCACGAGACTGTGAGCTCCTTCCTTACCTGTCTATTGCCAGTGTCTTGCATCACACCTGGACACATGGACAACGGATCACTGGAGTCTTGGCTTGGAGAATGTCCCTACACCTGTCAAAATCACAGAGTCAAAAAATGGAATGGTGGTGCTCGGGGGTTGAGGGGGGCGACGGGGAGTTGTTTAATGAGAAGAGTTTTAATTTGTGTTATGGTTTGGACACGTGATGTCCCCAAAAGCTCATGTGGGAGACAATGCCAGAATTTTCAGAGGCGAAAGGATTTGATTGTGAGTGTTGTAACACAATCCCTCGATTAATCCACTGATAAGGATGAACCAGGTGGTAACTGTAAGCAAGCAGGGTGTAACCGGAGGAGGTGGTTTGCTCGGGGCATACCTTTGGGGTTTATATTTTGTTCCTGGTGAGCCGAGTTCTCGCGCGCTCTCTCTCTCTCTCTCTGCTTCCTGATTGACGTGTCCTGAGCAGTTTTTCTCCTCCAGGCCCTTCTGCCATTGATATTCTGCCTCACTTTGGGCCCAGAGCAATGGAGTCATCCAGTCATGAACTGAACCTCTGAAACGCTGACCTAAACTACATTTTTCTTCCTCCACATTGTTCTTGTCAGTTCTTTGGGTCACAGTGGTACAAAAGGTGACTAAAATAGTTTGAGATGTTAACTTTTCATTGCTATGACAAAATGCCTGAGAAAATCAACTTCATGGAGAAATTTTTTGTGGTTGTTGTTCTGTTTTTGTTTTGTTTTAGGCTCATGGTTTCAGTCTGAGGTCGCTGGTTCTGTTGCTCTCAGGTCTGTGATGAGGTGGAAACATCATGACAGAAGGGCATAGCAGGAGAAAGCTACTCACAGGAGCCAAGAAACAGTAGGGGTGGAGGAAAGGACAAGATACAGGCAGATCCCCAAGGACCACTCCGGTCAATTCAGTTCTACCTCCTCTATTTTCCACCATCTCCCAATAATGCCGTCAGCTATGAATCTCTCCATGGATTTGATTATTCCATGAACGAGGTCAGAGCCCCCAGGATCCAGTCACTTCCCAAGCCCCCACCTCTGAACATGGCAGAATCGGAGACTAGGAAGTCCAAGCATGAACCTCGGGGGACATTCCAGATCCAACCCATAACAATGGGAAAGTCATGAGAATGGATCAGTGGCCACAATTGTACAGTTTTAATATACCTACTGCCCCTGGAGAGTGAATTCACAAACTATTAAACCTGGAACACTCAATGTTATGTAGGTTTTACCACAATTTTTAAAAATGAGGAAAAAAAATCATTTGGCTGCTTTCCCAAGCCTATCTCCCTTCCCCCAGAAATTTTTGCATTCACATTATGGTCTGGATTTGATAAGCAGACCCACTAAGATGAGGCTCATCATGGCAGACATCATGCTTGAAGCCCACCTTCAAACCCAAGTCTTAGGTACCACGAAGCTCCAGTAAAACAAGCACCAATAAAACGAGAGGCCCGGGCTGGACGTCAGCTTCCAAGATGTCGCCTTGGAGCACTGGTTTCTTCGCAGCTCCCTGGGCCAGTTACAAAGTAAAATTCTTCCTGATTGCGTGGGAGGAAACAGAGATGGACGTGTCTCTTGTTACTAGAACCTCGCTGCATTACCATAAAACAACCTTCAGACCTTTCTCCAGAAGTTGCCTATTTTTCTTGAAATGTACAAAGGAAAAGGAATTTTAACAAGGTTCCAGGAAGTTATATCCGTATTCTGCATGGATGCTGAGCTTTATTTCTTAAATCTATATTCAGAAATATTCCAGTCTTAAGCACGGTAGAGCTAACTTCTGGCATTCTTCAGAGAAACACTCGTGTCTGGCAGCCTCTCCCCAGCCCTAGCTGGCCACTTGGACCTCTTGTCTTCTCTCTCTCTGGTTTTTGTTTGTTTGTTTGTTTGTTTGTTTTTGTACCAGAGATTGTCCCCAGGGTGCTTAACCACTGAGTTAATCCCCACCCCTTTTTATTTTTTATTTTGATACCGGGTCTCACTAAGTTGCTGAGGCTGCCTTTGAACTTGTGATCCTCCTGCCTCCACCTCTGAGCTGCTGGGATTACAGCTGGGCACCCTGATGCCAAGTCAAAGTGTATTTCTTAAAGGTTTTGAGAAACAAGGAAATTGAAAGTCACTGCTTAGAAATAAACATTTTAAACCAGATGCAATAGCACACGCCTGGAATCCCAGCAGCTCGGGAGGCTAAGGCAGGAGGATCGTGAGTTCAAAGCCAGCCTCAGCAAAAGCGAGGTGCTAAGCAACTCAGTGAGACCCTGTCTCTAAATAGAATGCAAAATAGGGCTGGAGATGTGTCTCAGTGGTTGAGAGCCCCTGAGTTCAATTTTGGTACCCCGAATTAAATAAAAATGAATAAATAACCATTTTAGTTTGCTTTTTCCTGATGCCGTGATTTTCTCCTTAACTGGTTGGCCCTGTGTGGCCGTCTTTCCCTTCCTACCAACGGGAGAGTCATCCTGTCCGTTGGCATCAGTTACTCCAGCTCACCAAGGTCCATCACCAAGACAGCAGGCCGTTTGCTCAACAGTCAGTTATCTCAGCCATGCACCAAGCAGACAAATACACAAGGACAAAATCCTGCTCAATGTTCACTGTTTCCCTCTTACAATCATTTCTCTGGCAAGATGTTGACACAGCCACTCACGCCTCCAACCGAATAAATGAACTGAGAGTTCAAGTTAAATACGCCATCATGATGATTTATTGATGAAAGCCTTGTCCAGGAATGTCTCGTCATTCAGGAAACTTACAAGTTCACTGGAGATGATTCAAACTCATAAAATATTGACTAAATACAGGCACTTAGGGTGCCCAAACTCTGTGAATTGGGACAAATACCGAGGTTGGCCTCTTAAACCATGTTTCTTTGGGCAAAGAAAACAAACAAGTCTTTAGAAACTATTCTTCCTCCCAGGTGTCAGTGGGCATTTCTGCAGACCGTGTCCAGTTCCCCTTATCCCACCCCTTCCGGCGTCTCCATAAACCACCGCTTTCTGCTCCAGTTGAAATGATCACTTGTATGGAGTGGAGTCTGCTTCCTACAAAGCCAAGTGAAGATGGAGTAGCCCGGGGTCATTTCATCTGACTCTAGCCCAGCCTGTGACCACCCGACAATCATGTCCCCTTGAACTTGGGGCAAGGATGTGATCCATTTCCATTGAATGCAAGGAATTTCAGAGGTGGGGGAGGGGAGGGGCAGGTGCTGTTCCATGATTCTCAAGACTCTGCCATAGCCTTCAGGGCAACATCATAAATATCGGTCCTTGTCACAGTATCCCCACTCCCTTTGAATCCTTGAAGATAGAGACAGTTTTTTACTTCTAGTACCTAATGCACACAGTAGGTGTGCAGTTGCTCTCAGTGAGTGAACATTCTAGCACCCTTTATTCTGGGAAAATTCAGGCCCTGTGCCACGGATCCATCTCAGAAGGCATCTGCTACAGTTAGCCCTTGGAGCGCACCCCAAGGCCCATGTGTCCCCACGTTGGTTCTGTTGAGAGGTAGCAGAACCTTTAAGAGGCGGGGCCAGGAGGAAGGGCTTCTGGTCATTGGGGGAAAGTTATTGAGGTGGGTGCTGGGATCCCATCCCCTCACCTCCCTCTCTTTCACTTCCCCTCCAGGAGATGAATGGCTTTGTTCCACGACACACCTTCTGCCATGATGTGCGGCCTTGTCACAGGCCCAAAAGCAATGTCACAGGCCCAAGCAACCAGGGACTGGAATCTGCAAAACTGTGAGCCAGAATCAGCCTTTTCTCTTTATAAGTTAGCTACCGCAGATATTTATTATAGCAATGGAAAGCTGACTGTGCAAAATGATATCATCTTATTCTCTCCTCCTTCAGAAGAACTTGTGCATTTTGAAGTCAAATGGACGTGGATCAAATCTTAGCTCTGCTGATTATCCAGACGGACACTTCTCCGACTTCCCTGCACACGTGAAGCAGCTGGGGATCACGTTAGAGGAGGTGCTGATTTGGTAGGTCTCTGGTGAGGCCCAAGCTCGCCAGTGAGGCTCATACTGTGCATCCATGGACCACAGACTTTGAATCACAAGTCCCCAGGGTCGAAGTGGTCTTGTTCAAGTTGCTTAAACGATCTGAGCCCATTCGCTTCATTGAGGACAATCGGGAGGTTATGGAATAGACGGTCAAGTTTGCATTTGGCTTCCCCCAATAGGAACCACTAACAGTGGTTGAAGCAAGTAAGGGCTTTGTTTCTCCTCATTCATGAAAGAATCCAGAAATGGAAAGAGGAGGGCTGATGTTGCTGCTTAAGGAACCAGGTTCCTTGGCTCTTTCTCCTCCACCATCCTTAACAAATGGAGATTCACCCTCCAGGCCACTGGATACTCTGTCTGTACATCTGCCTTCTAGGAAGACAGGAAGAGGGAAGAGTAAAGGGTAAAGGACAAAATGTGTGTGCCAGTTGAGATCTGTTTTTAAAAAACAAAGAAAAGTAATAACTCACCCCAAAGCCCCACCCTGTAGGTGTCAGTTCTGGGTCAGGACACACCGCTGCAGCTTGAGCATGTGACAAGGTGAATATTCCAGCTGGGTGCATCGCTACCCTGAGCAAAAGGAGGAGTTACCAGGAGGGAGGCAGGGAAGCATGAACGCCGCTCACCGGTAGCAGTGTCTGATGCGAATATCTACTGTGTGCTGTTGTAATGGCGCCCAAGAGGCACCAGGCCCAGCACGGCATCTGCTAGAGTCCCAAGAGCATCCTCTCCAGGAATGCTGCATTTAGGGCTTCTTTTCTGTGTCTTCCCTTCCCCACTGACTCATCTCTCCTCGTCTCAGAAACTTCCTTCCCAGCTTCCTCAGGCCCTCCGCCATCTTGCCTGACTCACCATTCGTCACCATGGCAACCACCTGCCCTCAAGGGGCTCCGTGACTGCATCCTCAAAACTCAGAACCATCACCCTAAACACTCACCCAACAGTTTCTTCTCAAAGCCCTTCTCACAGAACCTCTGGGGGGTCTCTTAAGGCCAGTGCACACTCCTCTTTAAAACACCAACCTGGGAAGGCCTGAATGGGATTAAAAGGTTGGCCCCACGCTGACCAGAAGAAGGAACGCCTCTCTCCCTGGCTCTCTGGAGTCTTCTGCCTTCTGAACCAAACTCGGACTGGAATTTACACCCTTGGTTCCTCTGGTTCCCAGGCTTTGGACTCAGACTGGAACTCTACCTTTAGTTCTCTGGCACATCCGCTGCAGATGTTGGGCCTTCACGGCCTCCATGCCCACAGGAACCAATCCCTTATAATACGGTGTATCTGTCATGTATATTTTATATATCACATGTATGCCATATCGAATTGGTTCCTTTTTCTCTGGAGAACCTAAACTAATACCATGCATAAGGAATACAGGCCAAAGGCTGTAATACTTGCAGAGCTAAACCCAAGATTTCAGGGCTAAGCTGAGTGGCTGACTTGGTTCCATTTCTTGCTTCAACCCATGTGACAAGATGAATATTGATTTATTGATTTAAGTTGATAACAAGTCAATGAAAGAAAGAACAACACAGTATATGCAAAGGCGACTCTCATGAGACGGCAAAATCAGTACAGATGTAATTACTACTTTGCATAATGTCATTAGAAAGTAAGACTGAATATATTAAAAATATATTTGGATTTTCTGGGAGTTATCATGAAACTCTTCGCACGCAGACGTTTTAAATGATCTTGTTATTCCTTTTATTTTTTAACAATTTCCCCAAACAGAACATTTTTTTTTTGTACCCAAATAGAACATTTTTAAAAAATTAAAACTAGTTCGATGTTATTTAAGAGAAACCATAGTGCATTGACTTTTAGAAGTTAGTATCGTACACACACAACTCAAGCAGATGAAAAAAAAGAAAAGTAGGAATCGAAAACACAGCAAAGACCATCTTCCCCAAATATTTAAACTTACATCATTGACTTTAGTATATTATGTTTTGCTTTAGATGTAAGACTTTAAACTTTTTATGCACTAAAAAGAATTTATCAAAAAGAATGCTATTTGGCAGTGATAAAGGTGTGCGTCTGGGTATGGCAAAATAAGCTCTGGCTGTTTAGACTGGGAACACATTAAACTAGTCTGGGCTTCTGCCATGCCTGGGGCTCACAGTCCTTGGCAGCACTCGGGCCTCCCTTCACCCAATCAACCTGCCTCTCCTCCCCAGCAGCCCTCCCACACAGCTGTCACTCACCCAGCCTCTGATCCCCCTGATCAGCCAGTGGCCCCCGTGGATGCAGGGAGGCTATTTCTTTGCCATCTGAGCTTGACACCAGGGCACCTCTCCGTTCCTCGCAGGCAGAGTGGCAACGATAGTAACCTCTGTAGAGCTCTCCTGGGACCTACAGGAGGTAGCCGGTCCTCGGAGGAAGCCTGGCCTGTACCTGACAGAGCCTTGGTGTGTGGGTTTCTTTTCCCTTCGCGATTTCTCACCTGGACAGTTGCAACCTTGCCCTAACAGGTTTCCATGCCACCAGCTCCCCGTCCCTCCTCCCATCCAATCTACCCTCCTTGGGGAAGTCTCCAGGATCTTGCAAAATCTAGACCCGTTTCCAATTTTCTCCTTTTGGAAAACTCGCTGTGAGTTCCCCATTGCCTGCGGAGTAAAACCTGAGCCCCTCACAAGAGCGCAGGAGGAACGTCTGTGATTCTGGACTCAGACATGCTCCTCTCTAGGCTGTCTCTCCATAGTTACCTCTTGGCTCTGGTCTGGGCTTCTCGATTTGCTCACCTCCAGCCTTTGCGCGGGGCCCTTTCTCAGCATGGAATGCCCAGATTCCAGGGTTTCCTCCTCTTAGAAGCCACCTCCCTTCCTCCAGTGTGGTGTGAAGAAATCTGTCGCTGCTCGACACACGATGCACCATGGTTTGAGGGTGTGCTGGGAGAGGAGTTATGGGTGAGTGGTCCCTGCCCCACGGCACATGCCCAGGGAAGACAGGACTTCACTTCCTCATCTCTGTTTGCCCAGCACCTGGCTCAGAAGGAGAGTCCCTCATGAGTGACATTTAAAACCTGGGGAAGAGGGAATCTTGATTAAAGAAGGAGAGAAAGCTGCAAGGCAGAGAGATGCCTTGGCTATTCCACAAGAACAAGAATCGATAGCCAAGGTCTTAACCATCCAGGGGCAAGGACAGGCTGAGGTGGGTCTCCACGTTGCCTCCCTCAGTGAATTCCTACCGTCTCATGATTATCACAGTGAATCCTATTGGATTGGGCTTCGGCCTCTGTTGTCCCTGGAATAGAAACATCTAGTCCTGTCATCATAACGTCCTCCCTGGTGATCAAAGTCACAGGCCCTTTAGAGGGACCTGCTTCTCCTTTTGCTGCTCCAGACGCTCCTGCATACGGCAGAACATCACCTTTATCCCTGTGCATGAATTATCACTTGGGGACAGCCTTCATTTAGAGCATGGTGGTCTGTCACAGATCCTAGGACTAGAGAGCCAACCAGGGCTTTTCAGAGTGCTTGCCATGGTAGTAGACCTTGATCTGGGGATGTTTTATAGAGGGAATCATTCAGTGTCTGTCCTTTATGTCTGGCTTTGATCCCTTAGCACACCGTTGCAAGGTGGGTTGTAGCATTATCATATCACATCATATCATATCATATCTACCCTGTCCTCTGAAAGTCTGCATACCCCATGGTTTCACTTAAACTGATTTCATTTGATGAAAAAGTTTATTATCTTCCTGTTTTGAAGACATGAACGACAGTCGGTGGTAGACTCTTGGAAAATATCCTACAGAGACACTGGAAAAAGCAGTCCATGTGGACAATTTTATCTGTCCTTTCATTCATCAGATTCCTGGGCATTCGCTATTTGTCAGGTAAGTGCTGGGTGTTGAAGATACCAAGATGAACAAGATGTCCAGGGCCTCGCTGTGCTTTCCTCCTGGAAATTCTATGGAGAGTCATGAGTCCTTCAACATCAAATCCAAGGGACCACAGAGCAGATGATTCGTAATATTTGTGGAATGAATGAACACAGGATGACTCAATGCAACACGGAGGGAAGAATAAGTACCTACTTATGACACGCTGTGTGTTCTCTCCCCTGTCTCTAGCCTAGGCCAAGTGAAATCCTGAGCCTGGACAGGGGACCATCGTGATGTCACACCCGGGTTGTAATACCCCATGACTATAAAGTCTTTGTTATAAGGGGACACTAGAGTTCATCTCCAGTGAGCTCCTGATTGTGAATAACTGTAGTTTCAAACACTTTAAAATTTGTCATATCTTTATTTCACCCAATAAAATGTGTGTGTGTGTGTGTGTGTGTGTGTGTGTGTGTGGCGGGGGGATATGTGGTGGTATCCCCACCCACTAGTCAGTGGATGCTAAGTCAGAGCCAAATGCAAAGGAAAATTTGAAAGATCTTAGTAGCAACCAAAGCTCCAAAGCTGGGCTCCTTTAGGCGGGAGAACTTTGGACAGGACTGAAGTTTGGGTGTGAGCACATCCTAGCTAGAGAACACTGGATGGGAGACCGTTCAGCTCATGAATAGGCTGCAAATGCTGGGACAGTTCAGGCAGCTTCCCCAACCAACCAGAAACAAAGCAGAAGGCCAAGAACCCAGCCTGCTGCTCCTGGTCCCTCCCTCCCTGCTCCTGGTCCCTCCCTCCCTGCTCCTGGCTCCCTCCCTCCCTCCCTCCATTCTTTGGTCTCTTCTCTCACCCATATTCCTAGGCTGTCCCAGAATCTTAGTCTCTATCTGACTTCCTTGCAAGAAAAGAGGACCCTCCTCCACAAAGCAGAGTGGGCCCCCGGGAGCCTTATCCACTGGACCCCAGCCATGACCACCCCAGGACGGGAGACCCCAGGATCAGCTCAATGGCCAGCTCTCTGGGATAAGATGGGCTGGTCTTCACACACACCCAGCACACTTCCCAGTGGGTACAAAGCATCCTCATCAAAGACACAGAACAAGGACCCCCACACACACACACACACCCCGCACACACACCTTCCTCTCTTTGTGCTTCGGTCCTCCCCCAGGGAAGCCAGAGTGGGCCACTCCCACCAGCGGCCTCTCTGGGCCAGCCAGGTGGAGGGGTCACTTGGATTTCCCAAGCATATAAATGAGCTGCCTGATCCATGGACTGGTCACTCAAATAGGCACTTCCTTCCACAGAATTTCAACTTAAAACCCTGACACAGCCATCCTCAGAAAAAGGTTCTTTTGTATTTCTCTCTTCCATTTCACTTAATTAATCTGCAGTTCTCCTCACAGCTGTGTGATGGGGGAGAGTTTCTGAGAATTGAGTTTCTTCTAAGAACACGAGCTCATTTGCTCATTGGATTTGCCAAATGTAGCAAGGGAGTGTTTTCTCTCCACCTTCCCAAGATTTATTATGGGACTACTAATTTATTCTCTGTTAAATTGGGCATCTCTAACCTGGGAATCTCTAACTGTTAGGGAATGAATGGGAGAGAGTGGTACGCCATCAGAGTTCACTTGAACTGATGGGGACAATTCACAAAGTCCTCCCGGGTTTTATAAATACCAAGGAGCAAGTGATGGAGTTGGAGCAAGAGATGCTACTGCCACCAAGAGAGAGGTCTCTCTGTCTTCTGGGACACGCAGTCAGCAAACTCATTCCACCTTACTCCACCTTCTCCTGGCAGACAAACAGTAAAGTTTACTAAGACACAGTGAAGGATTTCTCCAGGAGGAGAAGGTAAGGTCCTGGCTGCATGAAGACCGAGTCACACGGCCAGTCGTCTCCTAAGAAGAGCAGAGCTGATTCCTCAGGTCTCCTCCACTTTGAAAAGTACTGAAGAATGGGAGCTTGGAGCCAGACTGGCAGGGTGCAAAGACAAACTCTGCCACTTTACTAAGTAGTTTTACCTCCCTGTGCTTCTGTTTCCTCCAGGGGAAAAAATAGAGATAATAATGGCATTCCCCAGTAGGGTTGTTATGGAAACTCCTTAAGGTAACCATGTGGAGCAGTTAGTGCCCAGAAAGCTTGTACAGCTGTTCCCTTTATCTAAGTCTTTGCCCATGTTTTTATTATCCACAGTCAATCATGGACTGAAAACAATAAATGGAAAATCCTAGAAATTAAACATTTTGTGAATTTTAAACTGTATGCCATTCTGATTAGTGTGATGAGACCATGTTTCATCCCATCTCCAGATGGAATGAATCATTCTTTTGTCTGGCATATCCACACTGTATACACTACCCTCCCGTTGGCTACTTAGTAGCCATCTTGGTTATCAGATCAATTGTTGTGGAATCACAGTGCTTGTGTTCAAGTAGTAGCCTAAGTCTATGTCATAATTCATCATTTACCTTACTTCATCTTATCATGTAGTAATTGTATCATCTTACATCATCATAAGGAGGATGAGTACAGTACAATAAGATATGTTGTGACTCTCAGACCATATCGGAATAACTTTTATTATAGTAGATTTTTATGAGTGTTCCATTTTATGATGTTGTTCATCTCTAGCTACATCTAACTTTTAAATTAAACTTTATTCTGGGTGTGTGTGTGTGTGTGTGTGTGTGTATGTGTGTGTGTGTATATATATATATATATATATATATATATATATCCTACTATATAGAGAGGACTCAGAGCTGTCCTCAGTTCCAGTGAGCGATTCTCAGTTCCAGGCATCTACCGGGGGTCTTGGTACATATTCCTGGAAAGCTTACCCATTCCCTGGGAGAAAAAAAAATGAATCCATTAATGAGGGTGAATTCTTGAGGGCCCCACTACCCCTCCACACTGGGGCATTGGAGACCAAGCCTCAACATAAGCTTTGGTGGGGACAAATCCTATTCAGACCATACCATGAGGAATGGAGGCCACCAGGGGTGTCATGGGCTGCAGGTGGTGGAAGGATGGATACCTGGCTAAGAACAGGCAGAAGGGAGTTAGAGAGGGAAGGAGCCCTTAAGGACCCCCAGATGCACTGAAGGAACTATATCTTCCCTGGTCTGGGAGAAGCCAGCAACAGCGCTCATGATAAGCCTCAAATCTGGCTTTTGAAAACTCCGCCTGACTTGAGAGTAGCTGATAAATTGGAAGGGCGGCAGGGTGGAGAGAGAGAGGGGGAGACAGACTTGCAGGAAGCCGGGCCCAACAGCCCCGGAAAGAGAAAGTGTCTCGTCCATGGTAATCAGAGGCTGTTAGGTGGAGAATCATTCCCTTAACACGGGCGTCCTACTTAAGAGAACATGTTTTTGCCTGTCAAAAGGCGGTGTTCAATTCTATTACCCAAAGAGTACATCGTTCCTCTGATAAAAGATCCGAGAGAGGAAGCGGTAATAAGAACATAATAAGCCCAGAGAAAATGCACTTCTCCAAATCCCCCGAGTCTTGTTTCATTGGATATATTTGAAAGTTCTATTGTTAAAATAAGTTTAAATTGTATGATGGGAAGAAATGTCACTCTCATCACCTACTTTAATGGAAAGTCTCATCTTAGAGGCTTTGACAAATGGGTGAAAGCAGTTTGGTGTCTCTGACTTGACAGGGGCTCAGGGTGGGGCTGGGAATTCTCGCAGGCCCCACGCTCTGGAAGACTCGGGTCTGTGCTGTTCCGGATCAACCGCTTCACGGCTTAAGGCCACCATTTCTTTTGCCCCTAAAGGCTGATGAGACCCTGGATGCTTGTCACACACACACTTAAGCAGCCTTGTGAGGATTAATGAACTGCCTTTGGTAAAAAAACAAAAAAATACAGGATGATGAAGGTTTTAGTCAACTCCCACCATTCTTTATGAAAAAATCAGATTCCTGGAGAAACCATGAAACTCACCAAAGGAACTGCATGGAAATCGATGGAAGCGTTCTAGCTGCCGTCAGGTATGGAAATAGGATTCGGAGTGTTGGAAAGGGTGGAAGTCAGCTGTCAGGAAAACACTGCTAAGTGGCCGGGAGCCCTGGCAGGGTCCTGGAAGCCCAAGCCCTGAGAACCTTCATTTCTTCCCTGTCAGAATCTCTCTAAAGAAAAAGGTCGTCCGTCCCACCAGGGTTTCGATGGGCTGTGGTCAGAAACAGAAAGCCACCCGAACCAATTCAAGGAAGAGAATCGTGGGTGGCAGCAGTAGCTCAGTGGTAGAACCGGCCTCGTACGTGAGAGGTCCTGAGATCCGCCCCCAGCCAAACAAAAAAGAGAAAGAGAGTTCAAATGCATTGCCATCCTCCCTGACATTTTTAAGCACTTAACATGTGTCCGAAACTGTGCGAAGCCCTTTAAAGCTCAGTTCTCATTTAAGCCTCACAATGACCCCACGAAGCCGGCGACCTCCCTCCATTACACAACAAAGACTGAGGTCCAGAGAGGTTAAGGGACTTATTTGAACTCTCACAGCCCCAACGAAGCCGTCCCTGTCCAAATCCAATTGTTAGCCACCCTGAGGCCAAACTCTAAGGACTTGATTAATTTGCCTTAGATTAGAAACTGCACAGGCCCTGAAACTGTTCTGGCCCAAGGCAGAGCTAACGGTTCTCTCTCTCTCTCTCTCTCTCTCTCTCTCTCTCTCTCTCTCTCTCTCTCTCTCTCTCCTTTTTTTGGGGGGCTGGGGGGTGAGGTACCAGGAATTGAACTCAGGAACTCTCAATCACTGAGCCACATCCCCAGTATTTTCTTTAGAGACAGAGACTCACTGAGTTGCTTAGCTCCACACTGTGGTTGAGGCTGGCTTTGAACTCGAGATCCTCCTATCTCAGCCTCCGGAGCCACTGGGATTATAGGTGGGCACCGCCATGCCCTATTGGATTGTCTCTCTTGACCTTTCTACTTCCACCGCCCCGAACACTAGCACTTCTCCTTCCTTATAGCTTTGACGAACAAAGACTGGCTCTGGCCCCACGCCTCCCTGAGCCCTCACAAGCAAAGCCTTGCTGCTGAACCTGTCCTGTCTCTTTAAGACCTGCTGGGGATTCAGTTTCATTTTGGTGCAAATGGATTTCCAGTTTTCCCAGCACCATTTGTTGAAGATGCTATCCTTCCTCCATTGCATGCTTTTAGCCCCTTTATCAAAAATAAGATAGTTGTAGCTTTGTGGATTGGTCTCTGTGTCCTCTATTCTGTACCATTGGTCCACCCGCCTGTTCTGGTACCAGTACCATGCTGTTTTTGTTACTATTGCTCTGTAGTATAGCTTGAAGTCTGGTATCGCTATACCGCCTGATTCACACTTCCTGCTTAGAATTGCTTTTGCTATTCTGGGTCTTTTATTATTCCATATGAATTTCATGATTGCTTTATCTATTTCTACAAGAAATGCCGTTGGGATTTTGATTGGCATTGCATTGAACCTATAGAGAACTTTTGGTAATATCGCCATTTTGATGATGTTAGTTCTGCCTATCCATGAGCAGGGTATGTTTTTCCATCTTCTAAGATCTTCTTCTACTTCTCTTTTTAAGGTTTTGTAGTTTTCATTGTATAAATCTTTCACCTCTTTTGTTAGGTTGATTCCCAAGTATTTTATTTCTTTTGAGGATATTGTGAATGGAGTGTTTTTCCTCATTTCCATTTCAGAAGTTTTGTTGCTGAATCCCCTCCTCTCGCCATGCACAAAAGTTAACTCAAAGAGGATCAAGGAGCTAGATATCAAATCAGAGACTCTACGTCTGATAGAAGAAAAAGTTGGCTCCGATCTACATATTGTGGGGTCGGGTTCCAAATTCCTTAATAGGACACCCATAGCACAAGAGTTAATAACAAGAATCAATAAATGGGACTTATTTAAACTGAAAAGTTTTTTCTCAGCAAGAGAAACAATAAGAGAGGTAAATAGGGAGCCTACATCATGGGAACAAATCTTTACTCCTCACACTTCAGATAGAGCCCTAATATCCAGAGTATACAAAGAACTCAAAAAAATTAAACAATAAGAAAACAAACAACCCAATCAACAAATGGGCCAAGGACCTGAACAGACACTTCTCAGAGGAGGACATACAATCAATCAACAAGTACATGAAAAAATGCTCACCATCTCTAGCAGTCAGAGAAATGCAAATCAAAACCACCCTAAGATACCATCTCACTCCAGTAAGATTGGCAGCCATTCTGAAGTCAAACAACAACAAGTGCTGGCGAGGATGTGGGGAAAAGGGTACTCTTGTACATTGCTGGTGGGACTGCAAACTGGTGCGGCCAATTTGGAAAGCAGTATGGAGATTCCTGGGAAAGCTGGGAATGGAACCACCATTTGACCCAGCTATTGCCCTTCTTGGACTATTCCCTGAAGACCTTAAAAGAGCTTACTACAGGGATACTGCCACATCGATGTTCATAGCAGCACAATTCACAATTGCTAGACTGTGGAACCAACCCAGATGCCCTTCAATAGATGAATGGATAAAAAAAATGTGGCATTTATACACCATGGAATATTACGCAGCACTAAAAAATGACAAAATCATGGAATTTGCAGGGAAATGGATGGCACTAGAGCAAATTATGCTTAGTGAAGCTAGCCAATCCCTAAAAAACAAATACCAAATGTCTTCTTTGATATAATGAGAACAACTAAGAACAGAGCAGGGAGGAAGAGCAGGAAGAAAAGGTCAACATTAAACAGATACACTAGGTGGGAGGGAAAGGGAGAGAAAAGGGAAATTGCATGGAAATGGAAGGAGACCCTCATTGTTATACAAAATTACACATAAGAGGTTGTGAGGGGAATGGGAAAATAAACAAGGAGAGAAATGAATTACAGTAGATGGGGTAGAGAGAGAAGATGGGAGGGGAGGGGAGGGGGGATAGTGGAGGATAGGAAAGGTAGCAGAATACAACAGTTACTAATTGGGCATTATGTAAAAATGTGAATGTGTAACAGATGTGATTCTACAATCTGTATTTGGGGTAAAAATGGGAGTTCATAACCCACTTGAATCTAATGTATGAAACATGATATGTCAAGAGCTTGGTGATGTTTTGAACAACCAATGAAAAAAAAAAAAAAGACCTGCTGGGGTTTGGGAGTGTTCTTCCCCACGGTTGGTTCTCGAGCTGGGCCAGGTCCTCAGTGGACGATGGAAGAGGGATGGAAACTTTAAGGCTGGTCTAGCACAAGGAAGCTAGGTCATTGAGGGATTGTCCTCGGGAGGTACTGGTACGGGTCCTGCAGAGTGAGTGAACCATGGATAAAAGAAAGTTGTCAGAACAGGGAGCCAGACTGGCCCCTCCTGCTGTCTGGCTTCTTGTCTCACCGTGGGACCTCTTCATCTGCCCTCCAGTCCTTGGGAGGCCATCTGCCACCAGGCCCTGACCAGAGCCAGCCAAAGCCAGGACCCTGTCCTTGAGCCTCCCTGAGCTAAATTAACCTCTTCTTCTTACAAATGGTCTAGCCTCTGGCATTTTGTTATAGATACAGAAAACAGACTAAAACAAGGCTGCATTCCAAATTCTTGTGAAAAGAATCACCAAGACCTCGCGCATCTTCCCAAGTCAGACTCCCAGGAGGTCGACGCTCTCCAGCCCATCAGCGCTGGCCTCCCTAGGGTCAACGGGGCCGTCCAGCAGCAAGGCCAAGGTGAGCAGGGTCAGTTGGGCAGAGAGGCAAAGATCAGGGGCCCTGGCACACACCCGAGGGAGGGGGCATTGCAGATCAGCACCTGGTCCCCAGCCCTGGGCTCCTTTTCAAGAGGTGGGGACTGAGGGCCTGCCTGGTCTGCTGGGGACCAGATGGCAGATGGTCAGGAGCAAGGATCACGGACTGTAGAACTGATCAAAAATTACCAACACCAGGGCTTGTTTATTTCCCTAGACCTAAAACTTTAGTTTCCTTCATTCTCTTCCTTCCTCGGCCTCAGTTTGTTTGTTCCCCATTCTCAGAATTTACAGCTGGTTCCATCTCTTTAGCTGTCCACTAAGCCCAGTCCACTCTCCAGCTGCACCAGTTGGACAGACGATCACACAGCCATCGCCACGATTTTGTGAGAAAGGACTGTTATCACCTCCTGATTGCAGATAGGAAAACTGAGGCCCAGAGAGCTGAAAGAATTGGTCCAGAGTCACGCAGCTCAGATGCAGAAGACCAGGACTCAGAGTCATGCAGATGTCTCTGTGCTCTTGAGCATGTGCCTGAAGCCTACTGGGTGCCACCTCCCGCCCACCTACAGCTGCGGCCTGTGCAGATGCCTCGGCTGGTATCTGGGAACTTGGTTCCCCAAATGTCCCCAGTCAACAGGGCACTGATGAGGGTGGCTTCCCGGCCCCCAGACTGGGCAAACAATGTGATTTACGCTGAAGACTCGCCTTCCCTCTAGGGGTGTGGAATCTGGGTAGATGCTAAGCAGGGAGCACCCAGGTGCTGTCTGGTGAGAACCCTGGACACTACATCTCTAAGGGGCTCTCCTGCGCAGAAGTGTCCAGCTGCTGGGGAAGGAGTGGGCTCAGGGGGACCTCGTGTAGGAAGGAGGAGAGCACACGGAAGCCCCACCGGGGTCGCCGCAGGCTCTGCCCCTCTTCCTGGGGAGGAGTTGTGGGTCCATGGCCCCTCACCCACTGTGGCCAATGAAGTTGGTAATTCATTGTCTTGGTCCATTCTAAGATTGGGTTATTTTTTAAAAAAAAAAAAATCACAAATCTGTATTTCTTACCTTTCTGGAGCCTCAAACTAAGTGTCCCACATGTGACAAGGGCCTTCTTGCTGTGTCACCCAGGGTGCAAGGCAGAAGGGCTAGGGAAGAGAGGGGAGGGAGATCAGGAGCAAGAGGGGGTTTAAGTCTCTTTTAAACTCCCCGCCTAGCAGATGGGGTCCTTCATCAGTTTATGAGGACAAAGCCCTCGGGCCCTAACCACCTCTTGGAGTCCCTCCTCTCAGTTCTTGGCATCAGTAATAATTTCCAACACGTGAGTTTTGGGGGACATGTTTCATCCACAGCAGTAACCCCACTTTCATCCCTTTATTCTTTAGGTCTATCTTTTTAAAAAAAGAAAAAAAAATCAATGGCCGGTGAAATCCAGAAATCTGGCAACACTTAATCAGGAGCAAAGTCCAAATTCCTTCAGCACCTGGCACTCTGAAGTCTCGCCTGTACTTTCATCTGTCTTTCCAGCGCTTTCTGCCCCCAGTCCCCAGGCCTCTGCTCCTGCCAACAGGGCCATACCTCCTGGCTTCTGACTCCAAGTCCTTTCCTTGGGCCAGCCCTGGTTGTGGTTTAGATATGAGGTGCCCCCCCCCAAAAAAAAAAGCTCACATGTGAGATCATGCAATAAGGTTTGAGGTGAAATGATTGGGTTCTGAGAGTCTTAACCTAATCAGTGCATTAATCTCCTTCTAGGGATTAACTGGGTGGTGACTGTAGGCAGGTGGGGTGTGGCCAGGGGAGCTGGGTCAATGGGGGTGTGCCCTTGGCCTTCATATTTTGCCTGTGGTGAGGGGAGTCTCTCTCTCCCACACCCTGAGCTGCTTTCCTCTGCCACACTCTTCTGCCAAGGTGTTCTGCATGGCCTCGGGCTCAGAGCAATAGTGGTGGCCATCTAAGGACCGAGACCTCTGAAACCCTGAGCCTCCAAATAAACCTCTCCTTCTGGAATTGTTCTTGTAAGGACTTTTTGTCGCAGAGCCTTCTGGGAGTCCCAGGCAGCATGCAGACCCCCTTCAGACCCCGATTCTTGCAATCAAGTCAGAAAGATTTCAGACATGCCACTCAGAGGAACAGGCAGGAGTTTATTGAAGGGATAAGGAAGAGCGAAAGGGGACACTCTCAAGGGAGAGAGTGGGTCCTCTCAGGGAGGAGAGGGACAAGATAATTCTCCTGCTCTCCAGTCTTATCAGGGGTCCCAAAGAACTTTCCAGAGAGCCCCACCCAGCTCCACCTCTGAACTTTTGACTGACAGCCACATGACATCAGAGTTTCAAGTCCCCACCTCCACGACAATCTAGGTCACTTTGGTCCAGGCGGACCAGCTCAATTGGATTCTTAGCCACGAGTTCTCATGAATTTCATGGATTCCCGTGATGGACATGATCTCAGGCTGGCCTTTCTCCTGCAGGTTCCAGGGAGTTTGCTGAGGGATGTGACGTCTCCTGTCTGGAGGCCAAGCAGGGTTACAGGTAAATGGCTTCTTGGAAAAGAAAGCAGGTGGGGGTCAGCACCGTGGCCCATCTTATGGAATTATTCCCTTAACCCTGACTTCCCCCCATCGGCATCTGTCTGTCCGTTACCATTTTGATCACAGCAGCAAAAAACATGACTCTGACAGCTCCCCCCTTGGGGGTGCCTCAGCCTACCACCCCTTCCTCCCCCAAACTGCCCCCTCTAATCCACGCCCACCTGTCTTAGATGTAGAAAAATGAAAAAAAAAAAAAAAACCCAGATAGTGTGGCCTGGGAAAGGGGAGTGAAAAAGATAAGCCAAACACAGATAGCTTCCATCTCCTTCAAGATGAATCCTCTTCAGATGCTGGCCACTGGATGGGGAGGAAGTGTCTCACCAAACCTGGATGAACCCCGTGCTTCCTAGATTAGGAAACACTAATCTCTTCCGAGACAAATCCTCTCCGTGTGCGGCCACCGACTCCCAACCCAGAGACCCAGACTCCTGAGACCCACACTGACCGGCTCTCAGGGTCACCTACAGAAGGAGCTCACACTCCTCCTTGACCAGGAAAGTGAGTCCCTGCCCGTGGACGTCATCCCGCTCCTGAACAAAAGGCTGAGATGACCCGTGAGGTCTGCGTCCAGCCTGGTCCTTTGGTGCCAACCACTGGCCCCAGCTCTTCTCGTTTGTCCAGGTTAGACCTTGCTGCATTGCTGCCCTGGGCAAAGCCTGTCACTGCCCAGCCTTCGGGGCCTCAGAGCCTGTCCCCAAGCCTGGCAGGAAGTGCCCACGGAACAGGGTGGATGCCTCTCTGCTGCCCCACTTGAGTTGAGCTGATGTTAGTCCAGGTCACCCTCCATGAGCGCCAGGAGAGGAAATGAATGTCAAGGCTTAAAAGCATAAGCCACATGGCTCTCTTTTGTGATCTGGTGACTCTCATCTGGAACCATGAGGCCACCTCATGAGGCCACAGCTGAGGCGGAAGCCCAGCTAAGGCCGAGAGATGGCCATTCAGGGGCTCCACCTGTCAATCACAGATAGAGGACTGGAACCCGGTTCAGAGGGTCCAGGGCAGTGGCCATGGTTCTGGGCCAGGATGGCAATCGCGTGAGTTACAACGATGCCACCCTTCCTTCAAGACGTGGAACTCGGGGTAGGCTGCTGTCAAGGAATAGAGAAGAGCTCTTCCTATTTAGACCTACGTGTCCCCCCGACCCCAAGTCTTTCATTGTTCCCCAAGTAGCAATGTGGCTTTCCCAAGTAAAACATTTTAAAATGAAGTCGGTAAAAATAAACCACGGCCCCGTGGGTCGGCCAGGCCACGGGTGCCCTCCAAAGTGCAGGTTCGGCCTCAGCTGGGGGGAGGAGGAGACCACAGTAAACCCTGCACGATGGGTGTTCTCTACTCCCTCCCCAAAGCTGCTGCCGAGGGCAGCGTCGCGGATACCCAGCGTCCTCTGAGCGCAGACTCGCGGATAGATTCTGCTCCCGCGATCACACCAAACAAGATGCTTTCTAAAAAGCGTTAGGCCAACCCTCCCCAGCTGAGACTCTCCGGAGCCGCTAGCTCCCTGGCCGGTCAGCAGCGTCCCCCCCAGGGCTGACCCCACAGGTCTGGCCGCCCGGGTCCCCACAGTCCCCAGGCTGCGCGCCTCTGCCCTGGCCTCTCCCTGAGCAGCCACCCTGGGTCCAGAGCTGACCTCCTCCCGGCGCCCTGTAGACTCCAAGCCCTGGGGCCTCCGCGTGTCCCCGAGGGATCCCGCCAGTCTCCCCGCTTCAGGGACCAGCTCCTCCACTCCCTGTGTTCTCTTTGCAGCCCTGGCCTCCTCTGTCATCTGTCACACGTCACCCAGGACCAACCTGTAGGTCCACCTGCCAGGCCCCTGCTGTCCAGGGTGGTGTCAGCTGGGCCCGCCCTGGTCCCTCCTGTTCTGAGCCCGGCAGGCTGGGTGGCTCCAGGGTCAGCTCGTCCAGCTGGGCTCAGCCACGGGCCAGGGAGAGACGAGGGTCGGGCACGGTCTGGGGCACAGCTCTGGCCACCAGCCTTTCATGGCTCCAGCCTCATAGGACACACCTGCGGAGGGTTGGCCTGTGACCACCACCTTCTCCTTCATGTCCTCCTCTGGGGGTGGCAGTGGCTTCCCACCTCCTGCCCGGTGTCTACCTCCCCAGCTCCTTTCTCTGCAGTGTGATCCGTCTTGGCCTTCAGTCCTCTCCTTTGGCGACAGATGCCATCCACTCCCTCTGGCCTCTCGAGCTGTCCACCCTGTCCTCTCTGTGACAGCCTCCTTGCTGGCCTCAACTTGCTGCCCTCCCACCTCCCCAACACAAATGGCCGCATGCCTGCTCTGACTCGGACAGTATCACTTTGCACATCGTCCCTGCTTGCTTATTCATGGAGAGCTCGTCATTCATTCTCAAAACGATCCCCGTCAGGATGGTGATGGTGTGGGCAACCTGCCCTTCACCTCATTCTCACATGGTGCCCAGAGGGAACTTCCAAGCACACAAGGTAGATGACATCATGCTCCTGCTTAAAACCCACCAAAACATACCGTCAGGAGGACACGATTATCATTTAAAAAAGAAAGGCAGAAAATCAGGCCAGGTGTGGTGGTGCACGCCTATGATCCCAGCAGATTGGGAGGCTGAGGCAGGAGGATTGCAAGTTCAAAGCCAGCCTCAGCAACTTAGTGAGGTCATGAGTAACGGAGCAAGACCCTGTCTCTAAATAAAATAATACTAAAAAAGGGCTGGGGATGTGGCTCGGTGGTCGAGCACCCCAGGGTTCAATCCCCAGGACAAAGAAGGAAGGAGTAAGTTCTGGTGAAGATGTAGAGCAACTGGACTCCGTGCATGGCTGGTGGGGATGGAAAATGATGGGAAACCACCACAGGATCCCAAAGACAGGCTGTTGCACCCCAGAACCTTGAGGATTTGTGGCTCAAGGTTATAAGTGAAATAAGCAGGCCCAGAAGGACAGACAGGAGGACAGGCACGGTGGGATTCCTCCTGTGGGCGGCACCTAGAGGAGCCAGCTCAGGAGTGCAGGTCGAAGGGTGGGGCATGGACATAAAGGGTCCCCCAGTCCCGGAGGTTGAAGGCGCGTTCCCAGCGCTCTAGGGTGACGATGTGGGAAAGTCACGGGCCCTCAGGGGCTCGACCTCCCCAGTGGGTTGATCCAGGATGGGTTAATAATCTGATGGCGTAGTGATGGAAATCTTAGGAGGGGAGTCCCCTGGGAGGAAGCAGGTGATCCTGGAGGGATGTCCCTTGTCCTCGGCCCCTTGGCACACTCTGCCTCCCAGCTGAGCAGCTGTCCCCCACCGCACCCTTCCGCCATCATGTGTCGCCTCATCCAGAGCCATGGAGCCACAGATCGAAACCCCCAAAACTGTGAGCCAAAAATTCATCTCTCCTCCTCCAAGTAGTTTGTGTCAGGTGTTCTGGTCACGATGACAAAAAGCTGGCCAACAGGGATTCCAGGGGGTCAGGGAAGAGGGAGTGGGGAGCTGGACTTCAGTGGGGACCAACTTTCCCCCTGGGCCAGATCTCCTGGATGGCTGGGGCTGGAGGTCTCACCACAATGTGACTGTGTTTAGTGTCACTGAACTGCACACTTAAAGTGGTTAAAATGGCAGTTTTTATGTTATGTATATTTTGCCAATGTTTTTTAAAAGACCTCCAAAGTCTTTTCGTCAAATTTGAAATGAAGTTCATGGGGAAAACCAAGCCTAAAGGGCCTCCATGGGTGGCCCTGCCCCTTCTCTCCAGCAGGCTCCCACCTAGCCTTCAGATCAAGCTAGCTGCCTGCAGAACTTACCTGGACTGTGAGTTAATCTATTGAGATAACTGCTTTACCTGGACTGAGACAACAGACTGTCATCTACAACAAATTGTAACTCGGTATCTTTGCTAACGGTGTCATTGCTGGTATGATTTTTCCAAGGGCTTCTTGCATGGAGCCATCAATTGGCTTGGTATTGTGGCATTTTGTATTCTCCCCTTCTGCTTGTAGCAGATTGTTTGTGGTGTTTATGTAAAAACCACTATGGTCGTTATTTAAATTAAACAAAAGGGGGAAATGTTAGAGTCTGTAAACAAGTCTGGATGGCGCCTGGCAAAATGCCAGAAGGAGTGGTTTGTGAGGTGGCGCCAGAGAGCCATTAAGTGTGGAGATTCCTTATTGGCTGACTGCTGTATCTAGTTTATGTTAATTAAGATCAGCTGTGTGGAATGTATATGTACCCCTCCTGTCCTACAATAAAGGGCTCCCACTCCTGCTGCATCAATCTCCACAAGTTGTTCGTCACCCCCCCCCTCAGTTTGAGGTGCCCCCTCCTTGCCTGCTTCTTAGGTGAAGGGGTGGCATCTGGTGTGATTGACAAGCTCATGTTTCTGGTTTCTCTATGGTTTGATAAATCCATGTGTCCGGAGGCTCCTGATTTAGTTTAATGGTTCTCCAGGTGGGCATTTTTATTAGCGTGAGTAAGTTGTTTATCAGCCTGCGCCTGATGATTGTTTTGTGCAACGGAGGGTTGTTATTCTCCACCACATCCAACATCTGAGGATCATCTATGTGCTCCGGCAAGTTAGCACCTCGTTCTGCCTTAGCACTGGCGCTCAAGATGAAACAGCTGCTTTTACAACAGAGGAACTCTGGGCTGGGCACAGCCTGAAAGCTGCTGCCCTGTGCACACCTGCCCTGACCCTGCTCATGCCCAGAACAACATCCACGCAGCCAGCTCTGCCGGCTCCACCCTACTCTGTGGCGCTCTCGAAACAGCTGATCAACGTGAACCAGCAGATCCAGGATGGCTGCCCACACGACCTCTAATAGACCCCCAACCTCATTTCCACGCCAACTGCCCTGCCCACCAGCGCCATGAGAGTTCCTCGTCACCGTGGCTGCAGCCGGGAGGGACTTCAGGAGGAAAGAACATGGGCAGCACCTGGATTCCAGGTTCCTAGAAAACCTACGCCCCTTACCTGAGGACTTCTGCTGCCCTCCGTCGATGCCCTCACAGCCCCTGGGGAGTCCACTCCCACCTGTCCCACCTGTGGCCCCTGGACAGAGCTGTGCTGCTGACGGTCCGAGTCTGTTTCATCACTGTCTTCAGGCACCTGGACAAGGAGAGGGCTCTGTCTCGAGGGTCTCTCCCTGAAAGAGAGGGGCCAGCAGGTCATTGTCACATGATCCGATGATCGCCTGTGATTGGCCGGGGCTCAGCTACTTGCTACAAAAGCATGTTCCTGTTAGGAGTTCACTGAGCCAGAGGATGGACCGAGTTCCCTCGTTGCCGTTCTTGGTAGAAGGACACACGCAGGAGACGTCCTCAGGCCTCGAACTGAGTTTAACACAATTCAACAGCCCAGGCACGATGCTCAGAAGCAGGAAAGGAAGATGAAAGTGGGAGAGACGGGGTCTGGGACACAGGCTCAGGAAAGTTCCGGATCCAGGGCTCTCTGGGAAGATGGGACTCCTGGCAGAGCTGAGTTTCCACTCCAAGTCACTCTCCCTGTCCTCGGGGGAGCCGCGACGAGGACGATCCATCCTGATCCACTTCCGACTGACGTATTAATGCGGTTTGATGGGATCAGCATCTTCCTAGATCTGACGACTAATTGGGAACATAAAGAAAGTGAGAGCAGGAGCCTGGTCCACGTCCTACTGAGCCAGGCAACGTTCGTTACACATGCCAACAGTTCAGCTCCAGAACCCAGGCAGCAGACCAAGAGGGAGAATCAGCACCAACGCGCTCAGCTTCTCTCATGCGCCGTGGCTGCTGTCCCTTGGCTCTCCCTCACCCCAAAACCTCACGAGGCGCGTATTTTTGTGATGCCGCATTAGAGATAAAGGAAACTGAGGCTCAGTTAGTAACCTTGCCCAAATTCTGACCCCAGGGGATTGTTCCCTGGATCCTGGGACAAAGGTCTCTATCAGATCCTATGCACAGTTCTTCTGGCGACCAGAGATGAATCATCATTTTGGTTGATTTATAACTTTTAAAGTGTGAATGGTTAGTCACAGAGGCTGAGCAGAGGCAGGGACTCGGGGAATAGGTTTCTGAGCAGAGAGGGCATTTAACCAGTGTCTCCTGTGTGCAGATCCACACCAAGAACTGTGCACCTCCTGGAGACATGAAAGCAGCAATTCCTGACCTCGGGGGCTTCAGTTCTGGTCCTAATACCCTTTGGATGTCTCCATCACCCCGCGCACCCAGTGGTCCTCTGTTCGGTGGCCAATGCCAGGCCACGCCCGGGTGCTGTCAATCATGCACTCACAGGGCGGGGCTGCCCGTAGGCTCCGAATGCACCAGTAGCTTCTGTCGCTCTGATCAGAGATGCCAAGGGGCTGAGGATCTTTGCCCTGCCTCTCCGGGGCGTGGCAGAAGGACAAAACAATGTAATGGAGGTGAGACACCAAGTGAAATCATGCTCTATGCCTGCAGCGCTACCTCTTGTCCTTATCACTGGAGAACTCCACTTCTGCCTGGTTACCTGGTCACCGGGCTGGCCTGATCCTGGCTGGACCGAGGATTCATTCTGCCACGGCACCATCCTCGCCCCGGTGTGTGGCACTGAGGGCTGTGCCAGGTGCCTAGACTGACGGTATCCTCCGATCCTCACCAGAGCTGATGATCACAGCCAGTTTCCATCTCCTGGGTTTCACAGTCTCAGGTCCAACCAACCACACATAGAAAACATTTTTTTTTTTGAAATGGCGTCCCTACTGAACATGGACAGACATTTTCTTGTCATTAGTCCCCAAGCAATGCGACGTAGCAGCCATTTACACAGTCTTAACGTTGTATTGGGTGATATAAGTGTAGGGTGGGCCAGGTGTGGGGGTTATGTGCAAATACTACACCATTTATCGAAGGGTCCCAAGCACCCTTGAATTTTGATATTCCTGGGGGATGCGGACCCCAGACCTCCACGGATACTGAGGGATGACTGTATTCCTAACCAGCGATGGAGAGGCTGGGATTCAGACTGTTTGGTGAAGGGCAGAGCCAAGGCCCAACTGCAGTTCTCTCTGAGTCCAGAGCTCGTGAGGTGTCCCCAGGACTCAGGGGCCAAGAAGAAGCCCCTGCTTTCAAACTGTGGGTGGACAGGTGATTCTACCTACTGGACACCTCAATGCTCAGGTAGGCCAGAGGTCCTTAGCTGTGGGTGCTGGGTTGAGAGGACTCCCTGGCATGGGTGATTCTCCAAATAGAACACCAGAGGTGAGCAGGGATATTTGGAGGTAGAAAAGCAAAGCTCAAATCAAGTACATCAGCCCTAGCACCCCAGGGACCCTCACCTGCAGATGCACATGGAGGCTGCATGGCTCCTGCCATCTCACCAGCAGCCTGTTTTCTTGTATCCCCTTTGATGGTTGCTTTTGTTGACAACCTGGGTGTGGTCATTGATACAGATGACCACACCGTCCTCTCAAATCAGTGACATTTTCCCATTTCTTAAAGGTGATCTGCACAGGTTCTCTGCAAAGCTCCACTCCCTGCTTCTCGTCTGAAACGGTTCGGCTGTAGAGAAAGATTCCTCCCCAGGCTTCCAAAAAAGAAAACCAAGTTGATATTTTGCTGGATTTGAATAGCAACCAGAAAAGAAGGTCAAGTTTTAAAAGAGGCAACAGGGGAGGGGATGTAATTAAATCTGCTCTGGGCTGGGGAAGGGATGATTCATCGCCAGCGCACAGCGTTCTGGAAAGCACGTGACCCAAGGTATTTTTCTAAATAACCTCAAGTGCCAGTCAAGCTATTCTTTACATCGCACGCCAGCGACATCTCCCAACTGGTATTTCACTTGGCAAGCACGGAGCTGCCACCGCAGCCCGGATCTTCCTGCAGGCGGAGCCCAGCCCCGGTTAGACCGTGGGGCCCGCCGCTTTCTTCTTCAGCCTGGGAGACCCACGTGCAGCTGCGGGGGGGGGGGGGGGGGGATGCGCCCATCAAAGGCACCTCTGCCCGGGAGCAGGTCTTCTCTGTGGCCCATGGAGATGGCACACCAGGGCCCTTGGTGGGCAACCGTGAGCTTTGGGTTTTCTAGAAATGACACCCTGCTGCAGTGGCACCTCCCCCAGGAAGCTGGGGACCCTGGGAAACCGCCGAGGCACCCACCTTCCTGCAGTGACCGTCCCCAGCCCCCGTGACTCAAGGGTATCCCATGCTTAAGTCCCACCGGACCCTGTTCTCCAAATGACTTCCCTTTTTCCTGCAGGCTAGAGCAAGTGGGGTCCCTATCACTTGCCACCAGACAGCTACCATAATGTCACCATTCACTGGGGTCTCCGCCGTGAGTCGTGAGAACTCTGTATCTGCACCTCATCCACCTGCACAGCACCTCCTCTCCGGGTGGCCTGGCTTTAAGAAGGTGGACTGGGTTGAAATCAGGGGATCCGTCCTGGAGGAATGAGTGAACGTGCATTTGTCACCCCTACAGATTGTTGGTCTGAAGAGAAGAGCGGACCAGAAGGAGTTTGGTGGTATTTGATAGTTCGCACAGTGCACCAGAAATATTCTTTTGGCATCAAGGTGTCCATCCATCAAAGGGATTAGGAACATAAAACATAACGCACCACCTTATCAGTGTGTCCAGGCCGCCATGACCAAGTGCCGCGGCCTCCTGGGTGGCTTAAACCACAGGCTTCCTGTCCCCCACTCTGGGTCTGAAGTTGGAGTCCAGGGTCGGCAGGCCTGTTGCTCTCCGGGTCTTTCTCCGTGGCCCTAAATCCCGACTTTCCACTTTCTCCACGTTATCTCCTCTGTGTGTCTGTCTCTATGACCAGATTTCCCCTTTTCATAAGAATACCAGTCATTTTGGATGAAGACCCATCTTAATGATCTCATTTTAACCTGATGACCTCTGTAAATACCCTGTCTCCAAATAAAGCTGTATTCTGAGATAATTAGGATTTCATTTCTTTCTTTCTTTCTTTCTTTTTTTTTTTTAAACAGGGACACAATTCAACCTATAAAGCCACAGTGTAGAATATCATACAGCCAGGACAAAGAAGATGACTGTCTTCTTGTGCCAAGGGTAAAAAAAAATAAACAGTCTTAATGCCTATGTATCTTATCTGTGTATTTTATTTTATGGCCATGAATAATTTACCCATGTAAATTATGTGTGCACAGACACGATCGCTTAAAAGGCTAGGAGTATTTCTTTACTTTCTGGATGGAATCAAGAAACCAAATCAGGTCACTGCCTTTTTGAAGAGGGAATTAAGGGGAGAAGGGAGAGAGACTTGAACTTTTCATTGATGCTTTATCTACTTTCTATTTCCCAATTGTCTGAATCATTCACGTGTGTGCAAATATTTGCTTCTTTGTATCCTTTTTCTTTCCCGTTTTCTACTTTAAGTATAAGGTAAGGTATTGGCTGAAGATAGGAGTGGATTTCTACCCGTGTGCCCAGGCAGCTCTCATGGGCCACACAGGCCCGGGCTGCGTCTGTCTGTACTTGCTCTCAAAGGTGATGTTTGTTCTAGCTCTTTCCTCCAAGGCCTGGCATGGCCCACCCGGAAACCAAGTCCCTTTAGGTGTTCTAGAGGACGGGGCGGGGGAGAAGGTGAAGAAAACCAGGCCCGTCACACCCAGAGTTGGCCCCAACTTGATGGCACGAGTCACAGGGCAAGGCCTCTGGCAGGGGACCTGGTTCTCCACGGCTGTCACTCATTCTGATGCCGGCTGTGTTTTTGTCCTTCAAGAAGGACGAGGAGGAGGAGGAGGGGAAGAGGGAGGAGGAGGAGGAAGCGGAGGAGGAGGAGGAGGAGGAGGAGGGGGAAGAGGGAGGAGGAGGAGGAAGCGGAGGAGGAGGAGGAGGAGGGGGAAGAGGGAGGAGGAGGAGGAAGCGGAGGAGGAGGAGGAGGAGGGGGAAGAGGGGAGGAGGAGGAGGAAGCGGAGGAGGAGGAGGAGGAGGAGGAGGAGGGGGAAGAAGGAGGAGGAGGAGGAAGCGGAGGAGGAGGAGGAGGAGGAGGAGGAGGGGGAAGAGGGAGGAGGAGGAGGAAGAGGAGGAGGAGGAGGAGGAAGCGGAGGAGGAGGAGGAGGGAGGAGGAGGAGGGGGAAGAGGGACGAGGAGAAGGAGGAGGAGGAGGAGGGGGAAGAGGGAGGAAGAGGAGGAGGAGGAGGAGGAAGAGGGAGGAGGGGGAAGAGGGAGGAGGAGGAGGAGGAAGAGGAGGAGGAGGAGGAGGAGGCTGGGCTCTGTGCATTGCTTCTACTTTCTAGAACTTTCTCTTTAGAGCAGTTCTTCTCACCCCGGGTTCTGGGAGAAAAGCAGAGCCGAAGGTGCAGGGAGGTCCGTGGGCTGCAGTGTCCCTGTGAAGAGTGTCCCCAGCTCTTGGGAACCCCTGAGAAGAGCTTTGGGGGATTAAGCCCCTCCCCTCACAGAATCTGAGTTACAAGATCTGCAGCTCCTCGGGGCTCCACCCTGCATCTTCGACCCTTTGGGGAATTCTAATAAAGAAGCCAGGGCTGGCCGTGGCCTGGGTCACCAGCCAGCACCCTCTGGAGAGTTCTAGGCCCATCCAGAAGGCAGGCCTCCCTGGCCTGGCTCTCCACCGGGAACCTAACCTGTCCAGTTCCAAGTGGCAGCCTCTAGCCAGGCGGCTGATTGGACTCAAATTCACATAAAATTTCACATGTGATCTCTCAGTCTCCCTGTGGCATCTCAAGTGTCCAGGGGTCACATATCGAGTCGCACAGATGAGGGAATTTCCCCGTCACTACAGAAGCAGCAGGGGTCAGAATCTCCTGTGTAGGCCTGAGCAATATTCCACTGTGTAGTTTGAAGAAGTGACATTTTGGATTAATAGACAATATGGCCACGCCACGTGCCAGAAGATTCTTCTTGCTGCTACCTCCTCCCCAAACACCCAGCTCCTTCCAAATGGCTCTGTGCAGGCAGGACACAGTCCAGCCAGGGAACCCCCACCCCCGACCCCCAGTGTCACCAAGTGAGCTTGGGAGCCCTCTGGGCTGGGGCTTTCTCTGTTCCTGACGCTCATGGAACCTTGACCCCTTGGACCGCTCTCAGTGACTGGGCCAGAGATCCCGGCCAGGCTGCAGCTGGGGGCCCTGGGCATGGCTGACCGGCTGGAGCCCCACTGTCGCCCCCTGCAGGCCATGAACAGCAACACCACTTCTGAGGCTGGCTTTGAACTCACGATCCTCCTGTCTCAGCCTCCCTGGCCGAGCCACTGGGAGGACAGACGTGGCCACCGCACCAGGCTCCGGAACGACACTTCCTAACTCTGCTGTAACAAAGTGCCCCCGACCAGGGGCCTTGAAGCCAGCGGGAACCCTTCCTCCCGCAGCTCAGGGGGCCACGAGTCCAGGGTGGCCACGCTCTGCCCTGCCTTCTGTGGCCCAGGCGAGGCCCGGCTCCCGGCTGCCGACCTCCACCTCTGCCCCCGTGGTCCCAGGGCTGCTCCGCTCTCTGGGGTCCACCCTGACGCCACGTGATCCCATTTCAAGATCCTTAATCTCGTTGCCTCTACAAAGACCCTTTCTTCCAAAGAAAGTCAGTTCCCGGGTTCTGGGGTGGGAACACTTTGGAGGAAGCCACCACGCGACCCCCACCGTCACTCCCTCCCTGTCACTGCCAAGGTGACTGCAGATGGGACCAGGCCCTTCCCCAGCTTGAACCCCAGGGGCTCCCAGTGACAGTCAGGAGGGGCTCATGCGTGGGGTCACCAGCCCCCCCCCCAGCTCTGAGTGTCACCTGTCCCCTGAGGAGCCCCCCTGGGTCTTTGAAAACAGAGCCTCCTTGAGAAGCTTGGGGTGTCTGCTCCGGGAGTAGGAGCATGGGCGAGGCGAGCCTCCCTCGGCCCCCAGAGGCCCTCGTCCACGTGCAGCCCCGTCTGTGCCGAGTCTGAGCCCCCAGAGTCCACACGGCCAGTACCGTCGTGGACTACAGTGTCACTTCCTCAGGTGAGAACATCTAAAGTGCTTTCTTCATAAGAAATGATTCAGTACGTTGCCATCATGTAGAGCCACCCGACTGCGCCACGCCACCCCACACTTCTTGCTCCTTTTTAACTATGACTTAGTACCCAGTGACCAGCCTGTCCCCACCCCTCCACCTAGGACACCTCTGGTCTTACACTCCACACGAGATCTCGGGCTGTGGCCTTTCCGTGGCTGGCTTATTTCATGCCACAGGATGTCCAGTTCCACCCATGTTCTCACCACGACAAGATCCCGTCCTTTTTCATGGCTGAAGAGTCTTCCATGGCCTAGACCTACCAGCAGTGATGCCAGCTCTGGGGCCAGGTGGGAGGAACCAGGCGAGAGGGGCCGGGAAGAGCATTCCGGGGGCAGGAAGAGCATGTGCCAGGGCTTTGCGCTCAGAGGAGCACAGTGAGGGACAGGAAGCTGGGAAGCCACTCTGGCTGGTGTGTGGGTGTGACGGTCGGCAGCCGGGGGACAGACAGGTGGGAGCTGGTGGGGGTGTCTCCCTGAGAAGGGGCAGGTCCCTGTCCTGAGAGATTCAGAGTCTGAAGGGCTGCGGCAGGACGGTGTTCAGCAGGGCAATGCAGGGTCTGGTCTATGCTTTTAAAGGCTCCCCTGGTGCCGTGGGAGGGAGACTGAGGGCCTGGCTAGACCCGAGTGGGACTGGTCACTGAGGGGAAGACGGACAGAAGCAGAGACGGCAGGAGGAGGGCAAGCTCCAGCCCACGTCACCCCGACACAGGGACAGTGGCCCCAGGTCTGTGTTCAGCTGCCCCGTGGTGCTGACCAGGTGACCCTGCTCTGTTGAATGACCCCCAGCTGTCACCCTCAGAGTCCCCAGAGCCGGATGAGAATAACGAGTGTGGGTTCTCCGTACCCCAGGTCCTACCGCGGTTTCCGCCAACTGGGGCTCAGGAGCATTCAGGGGACGGCCACCGTGTGGAGCCCGACAGCCCTTCTCCTCTTGGGCCACTGTTTCCTGAGCAGTGGAGTCTGGGGGCCATGAACACAGCGGCGCTGTCGGACAGCCCTCGGGAGTCAGCCGGGGAGGGTCCACGGGCGGGAGGCTGCCCTGCCAGGGGCCTGTGCAGTCTCCGATCAGGGCATCTGAAGAGGATCCTGAAGCCGCGCTCCTGTGGACATGGGGGACTATTACATTGGGGTTGGGGGGTCTCTGGGTCACACTGTTTTTCTTCTGAGAAGACTCAGCAGGGGGAACCCGATGAGGATCCCTCCGCACCTTGTGTGGGTCAGGCTGCGTAAGCCCAGGAGATGGTGATCTCACTTGAGGAGGAGGCCTGAGCCAGGAGGTAGCTTGGCTCAGCAGCTCAGCAGAGTCCTGAAGAGCTCTTGACTTCCCTGGACGCTCAGCCGTGAGGGTCTTCACAGACTTCCATTTAGGGCTTGTGGCTTCATGGGCCCAAGATAGCTGCCAGGGTTCCAAGCCACACCTGTCATCTCCACAACATCCAACCCAAGAAAACGGGCATTTCTGCTCTTCAGTTACCCAATCACTCAACAAATACTTGTAGGACATCAGTCACCAGCGCCTGGTAAGTGGCCCTGCCTAGTCTGGCTGTCAAGAATTCTAACTCCTCCTCTACCTCTTCCCTCAAACCTCCAGAAGAACTCTCAGGGCCTAGCCTTGGGAGCTTTAGGAGCTGGGGTCTGGGGGCTGGGTCAGGGAGGGAAGGAGAGCTGGTCACGCTTGGCCTTTGTGACTTAGGGCTCTCTCTCTCTCTGTCACACACACACACACCAGAACCTCCTTCCTGGTGCCCTTTCCAACCGATGGTTTCTCCTTTGGGATGGAGAGAAGGAAGGCCCCAAAATCACTGTAACCCCAAAATGCTCCGAGTAGGTCCGAGTTCGTCCCTAAAATGTCTGCATGTTTCAAGTTGCTCCTTTAAGAAAAAAGCCAAATGTGTGGGATCCTCACCGGAGGGCAGAGCGCTCTCCCCTTGGGCCCCTGCGCCCCACCGTCATCGGTGAGTCCTGGACACCTCCCAGGTCCCGGGGGCCTGGACTCAGGGAAGGACGTGCCCTCTGTGAGGCCCGGGCTCCTCCGGAACTTCCCCTGGGCTCCCCCAGGCCTGAGGTGATGCTGGAGCCCGACTGAGAGCTGATTCCTCGGATGAATAAAGCCGGCCAGGAGCACCAGGCCCACAGAGGGGAGCTTCCAAGAGGAAGCAAGAATGACTCTGAGGAAATGCAGGTGGCTGAGGCCCTCTCCCCACTGGCCTGGGGCCCCTGACCACTCCGCCTGGACCCTGACATGGAACGCCATGTCCTTGTGCAGCACTTGGTTATCCCGGCCTGTCCAAGTCTACATTCTGCTGCTGTAACAAAAAGCCCCCGACTGGGGAATTTTATAAACCACAGAGTTTTATCTGGCTTGTGGTTCTGGGGGTTGGGAACACGAAGATGGAGGGGCCACGTGCCATACATTGGCAGAAGGCATTGTATTGTGAGATCAGATGGGAGAGAGAGGGAGGGAGAGAGAGAGAGAGAGGACTGAACTCTTTCACACCTGATGCAATGGGGTGATCACAGCTCTGCTGTGTTTATGGGAGCGAGTCCTCCCGACCTAATTGTCTCTTGAGGGTCCACCTCCAACACTGTCGCCAAGGTACGGAGTCTCCGTGTGACTTTGGAGGGGACATTGCAACCACCATGGGGTGCACCTGAACTGAGCGGTGGGGAGGCCCGGCAGAGGCCAAGCGGGGGCTGGAGGCAGGCAAAGCTTGGCTGGCCCCTCTCTCAGGTTCACTCAGCTCAGGCGCGGCGCCTTGGGTTCCTGCAGGTCCCGCCAGCTTCTCGCCAGCTTCTCGCCAGCTCACGGTGGAGGGAGTCAGCAGGCTCTCCAGCCTCTACCTAGGGAGGCTCTGATGACGCCCATGCAGGCTCCACCCTCGAGACCTGATCACCCCTAAACCCCGACACCTGAAGACGATGGGGGGGGACACACATTCAGACCCCTGCACCCACCAACGCCCACCTGGGGACCGTCCCTGGCCCCCCACGCTCATTCTTCTCTGTGCAGCCTCATTCAAGAGGCCTCCATCTCCCAGGACCCCAGCTCTGGTCCCCACCAGATGCCTCCCACCAGGGCCTCCGCCCCCAGCCTCCCTCCTACACCCGCTCCTAGCCTGCCCACCTCTGGGCCCCATCTCTGAGGAGCCTGAGGACCACATCTCCACCACGAAGATGGCACCTCTGCTTCACCCGGGTTCCACTTGGCCTCCACCCGGCCTCTCCTGTCTTCTTATTTTTTGGTGGGGAGGTGTAATCGGGGATTGAACTCAGGGGCACTCGGTCACTGAGCCCCATCCCCAGTCCGATGTTGGATTTTATCTAGAGGCAGGTCTCACTGAGTTGCTTAGCGCCTCACTTTTGCTGAGGCTGGCTTTGAACTCGAGATCCTCTGGCCTCAGCCTCCTGAGTTGCTGGGATTTCAGGCGTGGGCCACGGCGCCCAAGCTTCTGTCCCCTCTGATTCTGGTGTGGACACCTCTTTCCTTCATGGCTGTTGATTCTTCCATCAAGCATCCATTTGGCACCACGGCTACAAGCCTTCTCCCATTCTTGAAGCCAATCTGCTGCCCAACCCTCTGTTTTCAGACACCTCTGCTGGGCCTCCAGAATCCTCTTTTTTGAAAAAGGAAGGCTGTCCACCCACCTGTGCAAACACATAGCGTAGCCTCCCCACTCCAAGTGAGGAAAACCTGAAATCCTCAGTCCGACTCTCTACTGAAGAAGAAAATGAGCCTTAAACCAAAGAGGGAAATGTGAATAAATCACTTGAATTGAAAAGCACCTTGATTATTTGAACACTGTGCTTTCAAGTTCCTTTCAAGTTCCAGCCCCTCCCTCTTTTTTGCTTCCTGCTTCCATAAGGTGAGCAACTTTACTTTCTCCGGTGTGCCCAGCGAGGATGTGCTGCCTGGCCACAGGCCCAAATTAATGGGGCCAGGTGAGTATGGACAGAACCTCTGAAAACACCTTGAGCCCCAATAAACCTTTTCTCCTATTAAGTTGATTATCTCGGGCATTGTGTCACAGCAATAAAAAATCTGACTAAGACATAACCTCATGAACTAAAGAGCTTTGTTTAGCCAAGTAAACAGTTTTAAATGCCAGACTTCAAATCCGATTCGTGCTCTATTTGCCATGGTCAGTGACACACTTTTTTTTCCCTGTTGTGTTTTCTCTTCTGTTCAATGTCAAATGATAAGGACTCTCTTGCTAGTGAATTATTTTTTATGAGACTATGTTTACTTGCCTGAATGAATAATATATTGTTAGAGATGTCAAGATTCATGATATAAGCTTCAGATAACGGTGAGAAGCCAGAAAACACAAGTTATTAATTTTGCAGTTATTGTAATCATTGCCTCACCCGTATCTGAACTTAAAATGAATTCACTGAATGCATTTTTTTCTTTTTCTTACCTAAGTATACCTTTTATCTTTCTACTTAGATATAAATAACTATAAATCACTCCGCTGTGACTCCTAACATTTGAGACTCTCCCTTTCGCTCTCTTCATTGTGCTTAAGCACTCATCATGTTTTTTGTTAGTTTTCACTGGGTGAATTATGTCCCTCCAAAAAGTTATATTCAAGTCCTCCCCCTCAGTACCTGTGAGTGTGCTCTTATTTGGAAATCAGGTCTCTGTGGATGCATTTAAATTCAGATGACCTCATACCCATCATTAAACAAAGTTCCTTAATTCACTGGGTTCTGTGTTAGGCAGTTTTCTGTCACTGTGACGAAATGCCTGAGACAGTCAACTTCCAGTGTGGAAAGGTTCGTTTGGGCTCATGGTTTCAGTCCATGGTGGTTTGGCCCCGTCACTTGGGCCTATGGCAAGGCTGAACATCATGGCAGGAAGCCAGGCTGCTAGCCTCATGGGTTTGGAGTGGTCCCTCCTCCAGTGTAACTGGTGTTCTTCTGAGAGAAAGGAAAGGGAGACTGGACACGGCCACTCACAGAGTGAAGGACAGGATACAACAAGAGTGACACTTCCACAATCCAAAAAACTCTCCAAGGATTACCAGCAGCCACCAGGGGTTAGAGGAGGCCAGGGAGGGTCCCCCTGGAGCTACCAGAGGGAGCAAGGCCTGCTGAGACCTGGATCTTGATCACCTCCAGACCACGAGAGAGGGATCTCTGTTGATCAAGCCCTCCAGTTGGAGGAACTGCACAGCCTCGCTGTTCTCTGAAGTCTCAGCCTGCAGTGCGGCATGAAGAGTGCTGGAAACACCACCCACCTGCTCCTCCAAATCCCCCTTCCTTCCCACCCGCCTCCTGGTGCGCGGAGGGTCCCTGGGGGAGTCCCCTGGCCCACTACAGCTCCCAGGGCTTCCCATGAGGCCCAGGGCTGGGTGGGAAGCCGTGGAGAATGCTTGCAGGATGGCGGGGGGCGGGGGCAGGTTGTCAGGTCCCCATTGAAACTGAGCATCCTACCTGCCACGCACCGGGATCCCTTGGCCCTATGTGTAGTTCCTATTCCACCTGCATGAGACAGACAGACAGACAGACAGACAGACACACACACACACACACACACACACACACGAGCTCTGCCAGCCAGAGATGACCTTCTCTCTCTTTCTCTCTCTCTCTCTCTCTCTCTCTCTCTCTCTCTCTCTCTTTTTTTTTTTGTACCAGGACTGAACTCAGGGGTGTTTAACCACTGAGCTGCATCTTTTTTAATTTTTTTTTATTTTTTACATACATGACAATAGTGGAATGCATTACGCTCATTATCACCCACTCACAGCACAATTTTTTTGTATCTCTGTATATAAATTATGCCATTATTCATGTACTCTCTCTTTTTTTTTTGCATTACAATTCTTCATACACATGTACACCACAATGTTTCATATCTCTGTTGGTATATAAGGTATGTTGACTCCAAATTCACATCTTCATACATGGACTTTGGATAATGATGTCTATCACCTTCCCCCATCCTTGCTAATCCCCTGCCCTCTCCCTTTCCCTCCCACCCCTCTTCCCTATCTGGAATTAATCTAATCCTCCCATGCTCTCCCTCCCTACCCCACTTTGAGTCACCTCCCCCCCCCCATATCAGAGAAAATATTTGGCATTTGTTTCTTTGGGGATTGGAACAATTCACAATAGCTAAACTGTGGAGCCAATCTAGATGTCCTTCAGTGGATGAATGGATTAAAAAAGAGTGGCATTTATACACCATGGAATATTACTCAGCACTAAAGAAGAACAAAACCATGGCATTTGCAGGTAAATGGAGGGCGTTAGAGAAGACTATGCTAAGTGAAGTCAGCCAATCCCAAGATGGCCTTCTCAAGCAGCACAGGAACCAGCTCTGATCTTCTTTCAAGAGACGGCCCCGCCCCTCCCCAGGAGAAGACCTGGGCACAGACACTTCTAGTACCAAATGCAAATGAATACAACCAAGATTTCCAAAGAGCATCACTCTCCTTCGCCTTGGGGTGGAAGATGAGTCAGTGAATTTATTTAGAGGCCAGTGAGAAGGAAAAAAAAGATCACCAAGATAAAGGAAAGTTAGACCTGCAAAGACTGGTTTTCCTTTCCCTTTCCCCTGAAGTTAGGATGCAAACAGGATTCATCCCTCTTACAGTGGGAAGGCTGCCTGCTCTTGGGAGATTTCTGGAACTCTCCAGTGCTCTCCTTTCATGGCAGGCAGAGCGCAGGCCAGCCTGGGTGCCTTCCAGCGTCCCCAGCATCCTGGGGGTCACCTTCACCATCTCTGTCGTGCACACAAAGGTGATTTCTTCTGCTGTGGCTGCATCCATGGGGCAAAGTGCTGCTAAGTGATTCTGTGAGAGTCCTCCTTGGTATTTTTAGGAAAAGCATTTTGAACGCTTCAGTGGTGTGAGGCAGGCATGACCCTGTCCGGCCGCCTGCCTGCCTTCGAGTTGTTTCTGAGTGGAAAAGAGGTTTCTGTCCTGGGCCCTGGCCACACTGAACTGCACACGATGGGATTTGGAAAAGGTAACCTGGGGGAATGCAAGACCTGGGACCCAGCCCTCAGGGCCACATGCCTGCGTGGAGCCTGCGAGTCCACTCTCCGGGTTGTCCATGAGCCTGGCGAGACGACTGTGGGATCTGGGGGCTGAGTCGTCCGGGCTGCCACGACAAAACACCGTAGACAGAGGTTCTGGGGACAGGAAGGCAAGCTCAGGGGGCCAGCAGGGTCTGTTTCCAGTGAGGGCCGGCTCCCTGGGTCAAGGAAGGGAGGGTCCGGGGGTCTCTGGGGATGCTTTTATAAGATGATTAGTTCCTTTCTTATGGGCGCCACTCTATGGCCCAATCACCCCTTCTCAGCCTCAGTTCTTTTTTAGAGGGTACTAGCAACTGAACTCAGGGGCACTCGGCCACGGAGCCACACCCCAGCCCTATTTTGTATTTTCTTTAGAGACAGGGTCTCAGGGAGTTGCTTAGCTCCTCATTTTTGCTGAGGCTGGCTCTGAACTCGGGATCCTCCTGCCTCAGTCTCCCAAGCCACGGGGGATGACAGGCGTGTGCCTCGATTTGGGGGTGAGGATTTCAACACACATTGAAATATCCCACTGTGCCCAATTCATAGGTTCAATTATGACACAGTCATAAAAGAATATTTTAAGAAAAATAATTTGGAGGCAACATGAACATTTCCACCTTAGCAGCCGATAGAGACAGACACATTTTTTTAATCTAAATAAAGACAAAATAAGGACTTCTTTCTCTGAAAACCTAACTGGTCTTATGGGTTTAAAACTGGATAAAATTCTGCTTACCATTAGGAATTTAATATTAAAAATTGCCAAGCCACTAACAATCATAGCAGAAAACTACCATATGGAAAAGTTATCAACATTTCTTTTTTGGAAGCAGAAAATCACTTGCAATGATTTTGAGTATAAAAAAAATCCATTCAACATATTTTGGGCATTTTTCCTCCTATTGGGGTGAGAACAGCATTTCCATCATCAGCAGGGTTAACGGCTCCTGTTCTCAGGAGGGATGAAGGCGACATGCACAGGAAGGGTGTAAATTCAGCCCCAAATCCCAGGCACAGCTCCCATGTCATGCAGGGGCCTGTTCCGGCCAGTCCAGCATCTGGTGGAAACGCCACTTCTCTATTCCAACCGCCTCCTTGGTCGCCCAGGCCCAGCACAGGAAGAGGCCAGATCACTATGACTTCCCAGGGGTTACTGGAAAACGTCTCCTGGATCCCACTGCTGGGGAGGGAGAGGTACAGGGATCATGGGTCTCTGTGGGTATCACAGGACTTAAACTTTATTTTTTGGTGGGGGGCAGAGGCAACCAGGGATTGAACTCAGGGGCACTGGACCACTGAGCCATGTCCCCAGCCCTATTTTGTGTTTTATTTAGGGACGGGGCTTGCTGAGTTGCTTAGCACCTCACTTTTGCTGAGGATTGCGAGTTCAAAACCAGCCTCAGCAATTTAGCAAGGCACTAAGCAACTCAGTGAGACCCTGTCTCTAAATAAAATATAAATATAGAGCTGGTGATAGGCTCGGTGATTAGGTGCCCCTGAAAGAAAGAAAGAAATCCAGTCCAAGAAAGAGAGAGAGAGAGAGAGAGAGAGAGAGAGAGAGAAGGAAGGAAAGAAAGAAAGAAGAAATACATCAGAATGTCCACTTCTGTGCCACTGAACCAGTGCACTCAATACCAGGCCCCTCAAAGGACCCTCCAAACCACTCCTTTGGGCTCCAAACCATTTTCCCGAGGTGCCTGCTCCATTCCTCAGTGGCTGCGCTCCAGGCCCACTAGCTTCAGCTGCTTTTGCACAACTCACTTGCAAAGCCTCCGTCATGGTGATCACAGCAAGGAACTCTCCTGTAGGTTGGAAGTCCACCTCCTTTTTCTTGCAAGATTCATATTCTGTAGTTAGAAAGTTTATTAAATATTCTCGATGAGGACTGAGCTTCAGAAGAGAGAGAGAGACAACGGGAAGGGGAAGGAAGAGATGAGGGAAAGGGCGGTAGGAAACAAATTCACTATCAACACAAGTGCTCCCCGGGAGCCATTGAGAAAAGCTCCCTTTTCACCCAAATCTTGCAACAAAGCATGCAGATCAAATAATGCTTGCCCGTGCAGGAAGTGCTAGTGTGAGGCCTACCCGGGGAGGGGAGGGGCTATAAATAGCTCCTCGAAGAACATTTTTCTATAATTAGCTTTTCACTTCAAGTGAACTATGTGTCATGAATTTCATATCACTAGATGTTCTTCCTGGGCAAAGTACAGGGCAGATTATGCAATTGTTAGTGCAGAAACTTAACTATTCAAACAGCATCGCCAGGAGTCGGAGAATTTCAAAATGAGACCGAAATGGAAACCCGAGCTGGGAAAGGAACTCAAGATGCCCATTTTGCGCATATGCGTTCTTACGCACAGATGCGCGCAAACACGTTAGAACTCGGAGCCGAGTTAAACGGGACAGGAGCCAAGCACAGGCAAAGACATGGGCCCCTTGTGTGTCAGCCCGGCTGTGCCCTGTTCTCAAGGGGTGTTCCTTGCACTTGCTGGAAAAGCCCATGTCTGGACGGGCTTGTCTGCGCCTCCACCAACGCAAGCTGGGAGCAAACGCCCCACGCAGTCAAGCGGTTTCTTCGACCTGCGTGGAGCTGGAGCTCCGACTCCACCATTCCTCCTGAACCCCCCTCGCCCATTGCTGGAGAAACCACCTCCCATCCTTCTGGTGCTTTCACAGTTCACCCACATTCGCTGCCCTCCCACCTTCCTCCCCACGCCCAGCTCCTGGCGCCATGAACACAAAACACTTTTCTTCCCTTCTGTTTTGCACTTGCTGAACCCCCCCTCCACGTTCCCCAGGGTCACTCTCCATGGCTCTCAGTGTGCAGTGGGAGGCAGAATGCCAACCATCTCTCTCCCTCTAGCAAGAACGCTGTATCCCTGGCCACCACAGTGACCAGCAGGGTGGCCGAGGTCACAGCTCAACCAAGCACCCTCTTTGGGCTGACTTGCTCTGGTTCCCTGTTCTGGGGTCAAGAGAAGGCAGCTCAACCTGTACCCAAAGTCTCCCTTTAATGAAAGGAACTGGCAACCAACCTCAGAACCCAACCTGGGGTGGCTTGAAAATCACATGTTTACCCAAGGACACTCCCATCCAGCCGATTGCCAGAGTCCAAAGAGCCCCTTGGTGAGATGCCAAGATGCCAATAATGCACATATTGACCCCTGGACTTTATTTCCTTCCCTCAGGTATCGGGATCAAGTGTTGCTCTTCTGCCCACCCCAGTCCTCCATCCCAGGGTTCTCTTTCAAGCACTTGGAAGGCAGCTGCTTTAAGAATGGAGTAAACATATTAATAACCCATGCATCCAGAGAAGGACAAACAGACAAGACAAGTGCAGGGTCGTGGCAGGACTGCTTTGGCAGCTGGTGTCATCCCACAAGCCCTCGTGGGTGGAGATGAGAGGTGCCATGACCACATTGGACATGTCCCAGGGGTGGGCTGGCTGGAGGGAGCTCAGAATTCTCAGTCATCAAAGCCAGGTTCTAGCCCTTCTCTGCCACGTATTTCCCAAGTGACTAAGGGCACCTTGAGGCTCTTTAAGTCAGATTCCTCATCTGCCAACTGGAAATAATCAATCACTTCTGTACAGGACATTGCAAAGATGGATCGAGGTGATGTAAACACCTGGCAACTAAGTATTAGATAAATGTCACCTTTTATTACTGCAAGCATTACTTACCTCGATATCATTTTAAAAGTCCTCTTGTCCAGGTAATAAAATATTATTCGGTGCTAAAAAGAAATGGGCTATCAAATCAAGCCACCAAAAAAAAAAAAAAAGACAGAGGAAACTTAAATGCAGATTACTAAGTGAACAAAGCCAATCTGAAAAGGCTTATCATGCAGTGTATGATTCCAACTAGAAGACATTCTAGAAAAGGCAAAACTAGCCAGGCGCGGTGGTGCACACCTATAATCCCAGCGGCTCTGGAGACTGAGGCCGGAGGATCGCAAATTGAAAGCCAGCCTCAGCAACTTAGTGAGGCCCTTAGCAACTCAGGGAGACCCTGTCTCAAAATGAAATATATTTGGGGGATGTATCTCAGTGTTAAGAGCCCCTGGGTTCATCCCGTTTACCCCCCCCCCCCAAAAAAAAGGCAAAACTTGATTGGGAAGGGAGGAATAAAGAGCTAGAGGACAAAGGAAGGAAGGGCCATGAAGCGCTGTGTGGCGCTCTAAGGGCGGTGCATGTCATTGAAACTTGGACTCAACCTACAGAATGCTCAACACCCAGCGCTAACACTAAGGGCCACTTGGGGCTCTGGGTGGCGGTGACTTGTCAATGCAGGTCCATCAAGTGTAACAAATGCATTGTTCTGGTGGAGAAGCTGATAGTGGGCATCTGTGGGAGATGGGGAACGTGGGGATTCTGTACTTCTGCTTGTTTTGTTGTGAGCTTAAAATTGCTCTAAAAAAAAGTCTGATTTTTTTTTTTTAAATAAACCTCTTAGAAGAGAAGTCAATGGGACCAAAAATTCAGATTCCTTATTAGAGAAAATGGACATGAAGGGCTTTCTCAAGGGACTCACATATAAAGAAATATCATTCTCAAGTGCCCATATTGACCAGAGTGTCACCTCCTCTTTTACTAACTTGTGTGTTTATGTAGGCCGATACATACTCACACTCACACACACACACACACACACACACACACACACACACAAATACACACACATATGCTATTTTCTCCTGTGATGCTCAGAAGCACTGCAGTTCACTGGTGGGACATTAACAGGGGCTCTAGGGCTTAGTTACCTTCAGATCCCTCCAGCCCAGTTTTCCTCCCTGGGTCCCGCACGCCCATTACCCATTCTTTAGCTTGCTGACCACATGATGTGATCCGCATGGATCAAGCCAAGTCTCAGCTCTACCAAGAAGATGCACAAGGCCTTGACTGTCCCCTGTAGCATCCCCAGGCCCTGGTGACAGCCTGCTGGACCTTGAACTTTCCTATGAAGCTTTTGAGGAACAAGAACTCTCTTATTCTGACCCTGAGGTTTGCAACATGAAGGTGGGCATTCTTTTCTTAAAAAAAAAAAAAAAAGAGCCTTTAAAAAAATATATTTAATTTTTAGTTGTAGTTGCACACAGTATCTTTATTTAATTTACTTATAAATTATGTGTGGTGCTGAGGATCAAACCCAGGGCGACACTCGTGCTAGGTGAGCTCTTTACCGTTGATTACTAGTTGGTGCTCATAGGCCCTGGCTTCTGAGTCAGTCTCCAATTTGGGGCCCTGAGGCCTCTTCCTCGGGCGTTCTCCTGCCTAGTTTACCTTCTGCCGCCCTGACTACATTTTCCTTTTCTAGCATAAAGCTACTGTACCTAACAGAAACTGCTTTTGTATTTCAAAATACAAAATTTTAAGTTAAAATGGAGAAAAAAAAATAGATCCTAGAAAAACTGTGATATTATCCAGTGTGAACTCTGTTCTTATTGTCTAAAGCTACCAAAATGGGTCCCAAACCCTCCTGATTGTAATTATTATCATGGCCACACACTCTCACCCATATGAAACAGTAAAAACAGACGCTGATAAACCACCCAACACTTATGTTGAGAAATTAATTGGATAAATATTTTAAATCAGGATATGCCACAGATTCAACTTCTGTTATGGAAAAGAATATCTGATTAGACTGTGAAAACTTTTTATTATTCCACTAGACCTCTGCAGATTGATACCAGGGACTATAAAAAAAAATTGATTCTCTTCGCCATTTTGATTCTTTGAAAAATATCTGGGGTTCCTTGGGGACACCATTGCAGTACTCAATCAATAAAGTCAGGTTCTTTCAAAGGGCTAATGACTGGGACCACATGACAATTTCTCATAACTGACAATGCAGTTTTGAAATGGTTCTTGCATAGATTAGGATCTAGGTTGGCTTTATTATCTGGTTAATGAAAAATCCTAGCACCCATTCCAGTTCTTCCAAGAAGCCCATTCTGAGTGCTTCCTTTGAACTGCCTTGGCACTTTGTCTCTGGCACTTGCCCTATTTAGCTCATATTTATCCCTGTCTCAACATTGTAAACCCTTTGTGTACAGAAACTGCCCCAATGTTCCCTTGATCCTTTCCAGGCCAAGCCCAGCCTGACTCATGGCAACCCTTCAACAACTGTCAGTCAAAAAGAACCAAACTGTCATGCACCGAATGTACGGGAGGTAGACCTTCCTCTGCAATTCCCCTCTAAATCTGAGGTCCCTCTGGGGACCCTGTGGTCTACGGTCTTGAAGTCAGAGAGGTTCTCCTTCCTACTGGGTGGGATTAGCACTAGCAGATGGGCTGGAGTTTGGAAAGCACACAACAACCGCCTACACATCAGCTCTGTGAGAAATGGGCAAACACCGCATTACTGGACAATAGATTGAAAACAGGACATAAGAAAAATACTTGTTGCACTGTAAAATTATTTGATGCACCATTTCAGAGATCCTTTAGCGACTGTTTTAAGTTCCTTAAGGGAGAAGGAGAGGCAGTTGGAATCTCTTTCAAAGCAAAGAAGGAGGAGGAGAAGGAGGAGGAGGAGGAGGAGGAGGAGGAGGAGGAGGAGGGAGGGGAGGAGGAGGAGGAGGAAGGTGGCTCTAAATTCATTAAATTCTCTTACACAACCTCATCCTATAGCCAATGATGGCCATAGCCCTGCTTTGAGGGCAGGGTCAAACCGGATCGCCTGAAGGAGAGGAGGATCGGGGGAACATAAAGCAGAATAAAGTAAAAATTTCTTTTAAAAATGTTTTTCTCCTTTTGGAAAGGGAGGAACTTCAACTCCTGATGTGGCCAAATGCCTCTTCTTTCTTGAAAAGCCCTCCAAGTCAGAGCAAGCCCAAGAATAACGGCGGCTCTTAGGATGCTCAAAGCTCTTTACAGCTGATTATTTTTCAGGAGGAGAATTAGACAAAAATAATACAAGTGGGAAATAAAGAGAATGACCTACTTTACAGGGGGGAAAAAGGAGCTCTGTGTGAGCGTTTTGATCTAATTGACGGTGTGGGGTTGCATGCCCAAATAAGGCGCTCTGGTCGGGTCTGCGCGGGAGAGGGCCTGCGGAACTCAGGGAGCCTGGGAGAAAGCGAGGCCCTGGAACCGCGTGGGGAGCACCCTCCTCGTCCCCTGCAGGGGACGACTCTGGGCAAGGGCCTTAGGAGACCCCCCTGGCCACAGAATAGAGTATGACCAAAATAAAGGAGAGGGGGTGAGGTAGAGGGGACGCTTTCTTTTCCAGGGTCCCTTGTCAGCACGTGTAAGCGACCGAGGGACGTCCCAGAGCGCGGCGCCAGGAAATGTACCTAAGTGATGTCAGGGAGGGGGTAACCTTTGTGGCAGGGGGCGGAGATTTCTTCCCTCCTGGGGCTTCTACCCAGGTGCCAGCTGTGGTCGCCGCCTCAGAGCAGGGGCGGAGGAGGCTTGCGAGTTTAGGGGAAATCCGCCACCGTTCCGGACCTCGGCTGGGCGCGCTGTCCCCCTTCTCACCCCACTCGCTCTCGGAGCCCCGCAGAGTAGCGAACAGCAGCTCCCGGCTCCTGGGGGCTCCGTGCACGCAACCGTCTCGGCTCGGTGTCTGCCTGAGCTTGGTAAAAAGCCTCCCTGTTTTCTCGCGCGCGTTGCTGCCTCTCCAGCTTCTCTTTTTCTTGGATTCTCGCCTGTCTCCTCCCACAGAGGAAAAAAAAAAAAAAAAGGTCACGTATGTTTGGAAAAATATGTAGGTCAGTGGAACATTTCCTGCACTGGTGCAAAAGGAGAGGAGGGCAGCGGGGGAGGGGAGGGAGAGGCAAAGCCCGGCTCCGAGTGTGCGCTCCTGGCCGCAGCCCCCACCCCACTCGCCTCTGCCTGCGAAGTGGGGACAATTAGCTGGTTCCTTGCCATCCTTGACCCATTTTCCGGACGGGCTACGTTCGTCTTGGAAGAGGCACTCATTATTTCTCTCCAGCAGCTGCTGCTGACCTCAAGTGGACAGTGTTCACCCACATTTCTCTGGGCCCCCACCTCCCACCTGCCCCCGCCCTCACTCCCGCCGCTCCAGGAGACTATCGTGGTGGTCCCCGCAGAGATGCGCCCGGTGCCCTGGGGGTCGGGGACTTCATATAGCCCTGCTCCTCGAGATCAGGGTGGAGGGGGTGACTGTCGCGTGCTCGCCACCCCCCACCCCGACGTGGGACAGCAGGGTGGCAGTAGGCGCTATGAGGGTCTGCAGTACGCGGGGACGAAAGAGTCCTTGCTGCCCCCAGTGACAACTTTAACGGGACCTCGCCGCAGCTGCTGGCTTCCCCTGTCCACTGGTTCACCTCCAAGCACAACGCCTCCTTCACCGACCCTAGTCCCGACCCCGCGCTCCAGGCCGGACCGGGCCGAGGGTCCCTGGCGGCACCGCAGGGCCGGCGGCTGCCTAGGGGCGCGCGGGTGTCTACACCGCCCAGGGAAGCCCGGGTCTTGGGGTCGGTCTGCCTTCGGCACGCGCCGGGTGCGCGTCCCAGGCTGGATCTCGGCCAGGAGAGACCCCGCCGGTGGCGACGGCACAGCGAAGGAGGCGGAGGAGGAGGAAGAGGAGGAGGAGAAGGAGGCGGTGGGAGGGAGCAGGGAGGGGGAGCGGCGGCGGCTGTCCCCGCCGGCTCTGCGTGCGGAAGAGTTTGCCGCGCGAGCTGCCGGCCTCCCGCAGGAGCCCAGGGACCCGCTCGGCCGCGGCGCAGGAGCGGCGGCCGCGCAGCTTGGAGACCCGCGGCAGCGGCGGCGGCGGCGGCGGCGGCGGCGGCGGCGGCGGCAGCGAGAGCAGCGCCTCCCGCCGCCGCCCGGGAGGAGCTCGCCGCGCCCGCTCGCCGCCTCGGCTCCCAGCGGCGGCGGGAGGCGCGTCTTCCCGGCCCAGTCCGCGTCCGGCCCCGCGGGGCCGCCCCGGCCCTCTCGGAGGTAAGGGGCTGCCCCTGAGAGCGCGGGGTCCTGCGGTGGGAGTACGTGCGCGTGGGTCGCAGGACTCAGTCACCTGCTCGCCAGCGCGGGGGACGCGCGGGCCCGGGAGGGGCGCTCTGGCGCGAGACTGCGCGAGGCTGCGCAGCGCCGGGGACCCAGGGCGCCAGGAGGTGGGTTCCCCTTCGCACACACAATCCGGCCGCCCCCAGCATCGCGTCCTGCTGGACGACAGTGACAACCCAGATGGTGGGCTCCGGGCGCGTCTCGCTGCGGGAGGCAGAGGACTAGGCGCCCCAAACCTCAAAATTTGGGGGAAGGGGTCTTAAGAGGGTAGACCATGGTAGGTAGGGGCCGGGTCTCCGGAGGGCAGATTTGAAGATTGCGCGCTGCCCTCCCAGAGCCGCATCACGAGGTCCCTTAAGCTTGGGGAGCCCGGGACCCCTGGAGAGCGCGGCGTGCGCGCCCCAGGCGGGGGCTGGCAGTGTCCCCCCCCCGCCCCCCCGTCCCTGGATCGGGATTGGTTCTGGGTTGGATTGGGGACCGGGTCCTGTGAGCTTGGAGGGCGAGTCGTCTGGCGGCCCTGAGCGCCCCAGCTTGGATGCCAGCGTGTGGCTTGGTGGGGAGGTGTGCCCCCTCCCCGAGCAGAGGAGGGGCGCACCTTTGACCTTTCTGAGGAGCCACGCTGGGTGGGGGAACCTGAGGAAGGAACAGGTACCAAGGGGCTAAATCCAAACCAGCCTCACTTCTCGGCCTGCCACTCCTTAACTGCTCAAGGTAAGAAAGTTTGTTTTCATCCCTGTGATTCATAAATAATTAGTAACCAGTTTTGTTGATTAAGCAAGATGGAAACCTAAAATATACCCAGGAACTCCCACTAAGTCTTAAAACCTCTCTTCAGTTCCGAAAGTTAAGAGCCCTGGCGTTCAACAGGTGTGCAGGAGGGGGTCCTAGAGGGGAGAAGTGCAGCCTTTCCTCTTTACCGGTTGCTTTGGTATCCGCCCCAGGATCCTTAAAGTGGTTAGCCTGTGGCTTTACAGGTAAAATACTGAATGGTTATTAAATGACTTAATCAGCAGAGGCGAGCTAGTCGGTCAGAATCATTAGAGCCCAAACCTTCTTTTCCTTAATAGGAGGGGTTTTCCTATTTGGACTTCCCAGGAAATTAATTCTGAACCAGTGACTGGCCAAACTCAGCTCTGTCAACACCTCTGTCTCTTTCACAGCAACCAAAGTCCCCATCCAGTGAACTGACCAACTAATTATGGCTTGCGTTAAAAAGAGAGCTGCCTTGCTTGGAAGGCACCCTTCAGATTCAAGGGCACACACTAGCTCTATCTTCCTGCTGCTCAGATTTCCTTAAAGGAAAACGTCTGCCAAAGATAACCCCCCAATTTATTTTTAAAATAATCCCCAAATAAATATAAGTGTAATGTTGAAGAGTTTCTCTGACCTGGGCCACTGTGTTACAAAAGCGAAAATTCAGTGTTTCCTTTCAGCTCAACCAGGACCAGTAGAAGTGGCAGTCTAGTTAAAGATTTAAAAATAAAGTGTGCAACATAAAGACATTCAGTAATTATCTTCCATCTTACAAAGAAATGTGGAATGTGGCTTAGAAGAATTGTAAATGTGCTGTGTTTAGCCATTTTCTTCTCAGAAATCGATGCCTCTATTTATTTGCGGATCTGTCCCACTGTGCACAAATGCAGGAAGGGTTTTATTCTTACTACTCCCCAGAGAGACTCCTATGGAGGTGAAAGAAGGGAGTACACTCTAGAGGAAATATGTTATTAATAAAACACCCCCCCACCCAGTGAAGCATGCCAAGAAAAGAACCAAGTGAGACTTTACTAATTAGTGTGATGAAAAATAAATTCCTGGGTAGGATAAGAGAGTATTCAGATGGTAAATGAAAAATTGATCTTTATATAGAAAAGCCTTGTTTTCAAGTTCGTTTGTTTTTGTTTTTAAATTTGGACCCTGTTTTATATTTCTGGCTATCTAATTGTGAAAATGATTTAAAAATAATGAAAATGATAAATAACACACATCACGTGATGTGTCATTAACAAGTTGAATCCATCTTATATTTTGTATAGTCGTTTTTAGTTCTTGGAACCTTTATAGCTCATTCTTAACACTTACTTGTTCTGAAGTGAGAGATTCAAAGTTCTTGAATGTCTTAAGATTAAAATAATGTGTGTGTATACTTTTTGTATCTCCATCTTTAGGTTTGTTTTCTTCAGTCTTGCTTTTGATCCTTAAAAGCCAAAGGGCTGTCTTCTTTCTTAGTTTTTAAAACAAGCATGTGCTTTCTTCCTGACATGAATGGCCAGTTCTTCCAACCCGATGGAGAATCTGACTGTCCCATGTTGATACCAGGCACACTGTGACATCTTTCCCAAGACAGGTCAGACTGCAAGGTGTTGAAAATAGCTTGGTGACTCAGTATTCTTGGCTGTTTTATGCCAATAGTTTAATTGGCTGCATCATAGCACACATGTAATTGAGTTTAGCATTTAAATAGCGAAAATGGTACTTGATGCACTATTTACTTACAGAAATGTTTGATTAGCATGTTCCTGGTCCTCGTTCTATTTGTAGCAAAGACAAGAGGTCAGGGACATTCATATCTCACCTCTTCATCTCATCCCTTTGAGGTCTTGTTCATAATAGATGCTCAATAAATAAGTGTGGGAAATGAGCTGAATTGTTGGTAAGCACTATCCAAAGGTTAGAAATTTCTGAATGCTAATGGAGTACTTAACTGTGAGTAATCCTATTTAAACCTGATGATTAATAGTACCTTAGAGAACTAAATAAGCATTTATTAAATATGAGCATATGTTTAAAAGGGGAATTTTTCATGCAGTCTTTAAGGCACGACTGCTTCTAATTTGAGTTCTTTGACTGAAATTAGGGACGGCTTGGTATTTTAGGCAAAGTCATTTCTCCGGTAAATTTTCCCCAAACACCACTTGAACTTTTGCCGCTCTTAATATGTCGTTCCATTTGATGATTTAGAATAAAAAGGAGGGAGCGTGCCCCCTACTCCGGTGTGGAATAAACACCGTGGAAAGGGGTGAGGGGCGTGGGGCATCACAGTGCTCCTGAATCACCAGGGCCCTGAATCCAGGAGTTCTGGGCCGGCCGGGGTCTGGGCTCCTGCAGTTCTCACCTGAATTGCAGTATGGAAGTTGATCTGATGCAAACTAGAATGAGTCTTCCAGGTGCCGCAGCCCAGTCGGGGTCTGGGATACACTTCATCCAGTCCAGCACACATTTATGGGGCATGTACCACATAGCAGGCCCCAATGTCCCAAAATAAAGATGGGTCATGTCTGCCCCTGGGGAGATGACAAGACGGAAGAGAGGGAGAGAGATTGATGGATTATTTTTAGACTGGAAAAGAGGTCCTGGGATGCCCCACTGCAGGGTGGTGACCAGGGAGGAGTCAGGGAGAGGGGATTTCCTGGGAGGACTCCATATTGCTGACCTGTTGTGTATGAATACACAACAGAGCTTTTGTGAGTTAGCAGGAAATAAAGCGCAGATTTTTAAGTCAGACAGATTTGGAGAAGATGCCCCGCTCAGCTGCTCTGTGACTTGGAATCACTTTTTAACTTTTCTGAACCTAAGCATCCTTCTAAGAAAAATAGTGCTAAGGATGCCGACCTAGCCAGGTTTCCAGGATTGTGGGTAAAGGGTAAATGTCAGGCCTAGCCAAAGCGATGGCTGTTATGGTCCTACAGAAGAGAGGGGGCTAGACTCCAAGGAGGAGGAAGCATTTCCTTACATGTTTTTCCATGTAGTTCACCAATCAGAGATTCCATTTTGTTGATCCACGAACTCAGGGCAGGAGGTGGTAGGGAACGGGGCAGGTAGGGCTGCCAAGCAGGCAAGGATGGAGGTTAATCCAGATGCAAACTAGAACCAGTGGGAGCTGCTCACCTCTCCTTCTGCCCCAGCCCCCTAGCTTGTGGCTAGCTTTCCTTGATGGCCCGTCGAGGATTATATTCATCTGAGTCTATGCCTGGTACCTGTCCTGTAGGTACCGCTGAAGAGACCAGTGCCCGGGTCCTCATGCACTCCTTAAAAATACTGTGCAAAGGGAGAGGCAAGCCCCTCTCCACTTGGAATGACATCACTCCATTCCCTGGTTGGGCACTTGTAAGAATTAAAGCCATCAATCCGTTCTTCTCACCTTAGTATAAGTTCCCCATCAACGTTGCATCTAAAGGTAGGCTGGTAACTCTGTGTGATTTTCCCTGACTCTACTGAACCAAAAATGTCACAGTTACAGTCTCACAGAGAATTTTTTATGCCCATCGATGGTCAAAATATTAAAAGCGGAAGATGATTTTCAAAATTACCGGGGTTTTTGTTTGTTTTTCAAAGTGCATCTCATAGTGATTGGGAAAGACAGAAAACAATTTTAAAAATGAAGACTGCCCGATATTTTGAGGTGTATCTCTTGGCCTCCCTTCTAGGCATTAAACTATTTTTATATTGGATTTTACAAAATGCATGGGTGTGATCTTATATAAATTTTCAGATAACACAGTACCCATTCTGGACAAAAAGCTTCCCTTCCCCTGTGCAGGCAGGTTATCCCTGCTTCTTGGCCTGGCAGAAACCTAGTGATGCTGGGGAGTCTTCCCTCTCCCACCTGTCTCAGAAGATAAATCCTGATTGGCCAAGCAGTTGGGTGGGCCTGCTGCCCTGGTCTGTGATTGGCTCAGGAATGAGGATATGGACTTAGGCCTACCCAATAAAATGTCAGGTGGGTTGCTCAGTGGTTTCTGGGAGTTTCCCTGGTCTTAAAAAGAGGCAAGAGAAGAAAAGGCCCTGTTCTTCCCCTCTAGTGTGGTACATGGGCCTAATGCCTGTGAGCTGGGCACCCACCAGAACAGCCTGGGCTGGCATACAAAGGTGAAGAATGTGGCATCGGGGTGTCCTTGAGCTTCTGAATGTCCCCAAAAGTCTGCCTTGGGACACTTTGAGGATCTTGATTTCTGTGTGCAACAGGTCCAGTTAGGTTTTTTTGTTAGCTGTAGCCAAAAGCATGCTAACTCATACCTCCCATAACTCTCTGCCCTTCTCCAGAGGTAGCCACGGGGTATGTTCTGCTAGTCGTTTTCTGGTGCGTTTACATACATACATTTATGTGTTTTAAAAACAGAACTCATTCTATGCATAATATTTAGTGACATTTAAAAAGAACAACACTGTGGCATTGAGACGTCTTTGCTTCATGACTTCCCATCTCCTTCTTTATTTTCAAAGGCTGCAGAGTATTATTCAGAAGGGATGGGAAATAACTTAGTTCATTCCTATTGATAAACGTTTTGTTTCCATTTCTTCACTGCCAACCGTGTGTTTATTAACTTCCTTATCGGTCTATCTTTGTGTACACTTCAAGTTTTTCTAGGTCAAGGATTACTAGGAAGGGATTTCTGGGTAAAAAGATGCATCTGTTTGAAATATTGATAGATGCTTCTTAATTGACAACCAAAAGAGCTGCCCCTTTGAATTTCTCCCATTTGGTATGTAAGGATGGCTCGCCTCCATCTTAACTAATGCTATGGGTTATCCATTTTCCAAGTCTTTTCTGAGCACCTTCACATGCTTGAGATAATACTGCTTACAAATCTTATTCTGGTTGCTTCCCTTAATCTGAATATAAGCATTTATTTCCCTAGTCATCAAAAATTACATGTAAACATAATTTTAATGACTACCTCTACAGTCATCCCTCAGTGTCCACAAGGGGTCATTTCCAAGACTCCCCTCCACAATCCACAGATGCTGCTGTCCCTGATGTAAACAGCATGGTGTCTGCATAGAACGTATTATGCACATCTAGTATACTTTAGATGATCTCTAGATGACTCACAATAGCTAATACAGTGTAAATAGTTGTACAATGTATTTCTTAAGGGAATAATGAGAGGAAAAGTTCTGTACATGTTTGGTACCGTTGGACTTTTGTTTAAAAAAGTATTTTCCACCTCAGTTTAGTTGAATGCATGGATCCAAACGGGAGGGTGGGAGTGGGTTGGGACAGATGTGATTGTTTGGGGAGTGTTTCAGCGATGTGTGAAGGCACAAAAGGGAATCTTTGAAATTGAGGAGTGTCATGAAAAGTAAATAGACATAATCAGCCTTACAGGAACCTTGAAAAATTCCCTGAAAATGATGTTAGGAGACACACCCCTCCAGTGATCTGTTTCCAAGAAAACCCCAAGGAGATGGCCTTCCAGAACCTTCTAAATCCAGTCAGATGGTGAACTGCCCCGGAGTTTATAGTCTGACAGCCTCTGAACCCCGTTCTCTGAAGGCGCAGTGGTCACTTAAACGTGTACTTTGTGTCGTCCATGAGGCCCAGCTGTAAAGACAGTTTCTTGGAATTTTTTTTTTTTTCCACTTCTGCTAGAGAAGACAGGGGGGGAAACGGGATGGATGGAACTCATAAGAACTGGCCATTGCTTTTAGGGAATGACACATTTGCCAAGGTATCAATCACTCTTATACCAGGGAAGGCTGACCGTATGCTGTCCTCTGATAGGAAAGGAGATGTTAAAAAGACAAAAAGACATCAAGACAAAGATATCTTCAAAAACAACCCGTAGCCTTGCTGGGGACAGTGTAAAGCACCTAGCATAGCTTTTCGGTCTTGGTTGTCTGCACAAAAGCATCCCATATATCTTGATGTGAGTAGAATGATTAGTTATTACATATCTGCAATAACCTCAGAGGTGACAAAAGAAACCATTGAGACTCCCAACAAATAAGAATGCCTCCATTTAAACATTTAAAAAAAAAAAAATTAACATCTATATTTTTGACACACAGACATGAACATTTTGGTCCTCCTTAATTCTATTTCAAATCCAGCCTGTAATCACAGGCACTCGGGAGCAGGCCTTGTACTGTAGTTTCACAAAGAGTCCACTTTAATGGAATTCAGATTTGTCTTTAACTGTTATGTAGAAACATCCAGATGATTAGTCAGCTTTCTGTGGCTGTGACAAAATGCCTGAGATAAACAACTTAAAAGGAGGACAGATTTATTTTGGCTCATGGTTTCAGAGGTTTCATGAAGTTCATGGTCACCTGGTCCTGTTGGTTTAGAGCCAGTGAGGAGATGGTACACCATGGTGAAAGCACTTGGTAGGAGAGCTGTGTTTACCTCATGGCAACCAGGAAGTGAAAGAGAGAGGAAGGGGCGGGGCTCCCAGTCTTTCTTCAAGGGCCCGCCCCCAGTGACTTCAAGGCCTTCTGCTAGGCCCCACCTCTTAAAGGCTCCTCTACTTCCAACAGTGTCACAGGATGACAGCTCATCTTTTAAACACACCTTTGGGGGACATTTAAAATACAAATGTTAACAAGTGTGTTTTCCGTTTTGGAACCTGTTGGCTGTAATTTTCCACTGTCCTATTTTGTGAGGTTAAGACCTGTTTAGAAATAGCTTCACGGCTGAGCTGGCCAGAAGGTGAACCGCTCTGATCAGCCTGCTGTTGACAGAGCCGTGGGGACAGGCTCTGCCTGGGAGCTGCAGAGGTGATTTTGAGCAGGTGTGCGGGAGAAAGGCCATGGAGGAGTCAGTCTGGCTGCTCCACGGATCCCACCAATCCTGCACTCGCCACTTGGACACGTGGGTCTGTGCAGTCTACATGGCCCTCTGTGTCACCATCGGTTACTGCAACAGATGCCTGTTTCCCTGGAGACCAAGAGCTCATAAAAATAGAAGGAAAACTTGAACACCCAACTTTTGGGGTGGGTGTGGGTGGCGGGGGCTGGACTATGGCTGAGAACCGCTGCTGTTTAGCTCTGGAATCAGTTCTTCCAATGACCACAGGTAGAGAGCCATCTTTACGTGACCTCCCCAAGGCCTTCTCAATGGTCAGGGAGGATTTGACCTCCGTGGCCTCTCCCGCTTCTCCCTCCCAGTGACTCCTAGAGAGAGGAATTCACGCACAGCAACTCAGCATGACACATTTGCGGTAGTTAAGGTCCCTCAAGCTAGAGAACTTCGGCTTCGCCTCAGATGTGGGCCTTGACTCACAACAGTCTCTTGGCTGGATGGCTCTGGTCAGGCTGATTGCAGTAGAGATAACAGAGCTGCTTATTTTTGAGCTGCTTCTGGAACTTTCCACCCATAGCTTTGGTCTCTCCACTCTCCAGTGAGATGGCCTGTTTCCACTTGGTCCCCGGATGACGCAGACGCTTGTCACCTGCTTTACTCTCTCCTGGAAGCTACCACTCATTCCCACACACGGGTTTTACCAACAGGGGTCCCACAATCTCCAGGCCATGCCTATATTCTGTACATTTATTTGATCTAAAAAAAAAAAAAAAACAAAACTGCATCTCTTTTGGAGATTATGTGCAGGGGAGACACAGACCCTGGATTTGGAGTTCAGGGTGGCCGTCGTGAAACTCGACGCCTCTCCTGCCTTGCGTAGCTCACTCCTGACCTTGCACCGTCCTCTGACCTGCATGTCTAACCCTTTTCACCCGGATCTTGCTGTCATTCACCCCTTGGCATGCTGACTCAGCTCTTGGATCCCTGAACCTGGCATTGGCTTTTTAGCTATTCCCAGGATGCTTCCTGGCTGGGCTCAGCCACCGCTCCTGGACACCATTCCTGACATCGTCAGTTTCACCCATACCTCTGCGCATCACTCCCTTGGCAAACTGGGCGCTGGCTGGGTCTGTGAGCACCCCTGCCCCCAGCACCCACGCAGGACAGGCCCATGGGCATTCTCTGGTGTTCTCTGAAGGAAATGAGAAAGCTCCCCACCTCCCAGCAGCAGATGGGCCCCCTCAAGGAGTGTCAAGGGAATCCATGACACCTGACTCTTCTAGGGGCCGAGAGAGCACCTTGTCTGCCTTTCCACCGCCAGCACCATTCATCAGTCATTCTTGTGTTGAGAGCCACAGCGCCAGGGGCCCCAGCGGACTTCCAGCTGCCAGCTGATGATTGGCTCACAGCGGCCTCCGCAAACTTCTAGCTGCCAGCTGATTGGCTCCTCTGCAGTGATGCTCATTGGGCTGTTTCGCCGCCCTTTCAGACCATGGAACTGCTCATTGGAGGACTTTTTTGGCTCTGCCCATGCGACCCAGCCAATCGGCCTTAAGAGCAGGAGGAGTGGGGGGGTTGAGAGGCTTGGGGGAAGCGGGTGGTGGCAGTTGGGCTCTGAGGGAATTCCTGAAGAGCTGTGTGGTGCGGTGTGTGTGTTCTAAAAATAAAGTTCGTTTCTGCTTGATAAGTGGCTCCTGAATTGTGCCCAGCCAGACTGCGGCATTCTTGTCCTCTGATGACTTAAACCTGCTGCAGACGCTCAGCTGGTCTCCATGCTTCATTGCCCTAGAAGCTGCGTCCATTCTCCCATCCGCTGTGAATCATCTCGACATCTCTTACAACACCCGGCACTGTGTAAACACCTGTACATAGCTGTTATCTGCTGTGGTTCATGGCTTCGTGACAGGAAGGAGTGTGTCTGGGATCAGTACAGATGCCATTGTTTCCTTGAATGCTTTGGCTGTGCTGTCGCTGAATCTGCCCCGTGGAGCCCACAGTGCGCACACAGCCCGCGGTGTGCGGAGCTACCTGGAGGACTCCTGTTTCTCCTCTGCCATGTCACAGCTCTGCTCTCTCAGGTCTCTGTGACCAGGATAGCGGCATTCTTCCCACAAGAAAGTTGCTGCTTGCCAGCCGAGGGGCCCTGGGTTGGCCTCTGCTTGGCAAAAAAGCTAGGAGATGATGGGGTGTCTAGTGGCAGACTAAATGCTTAGGGTTTAAAAAGAACAGTTCGTCTCGTCTTTATGTTTAAAAGAACAGTTCTTTGGGTGCTCCCGGTGTCTGTAATGTTCTGCTTATTCGCACAAGTTAGGCGTTCACAGGGGTCAGGGGTCAGCCATCTGACCTCTACTCTCTACACAGAATCTCCTTAGGTTTCGGCTTTTCTGAGTGTCTGCCTAGCTCTATTCAGCAGCAGTCCCGTTCCCTGTTGGGTGTTCCTTGGGTGCCACCCTAAGCACGTACTTCCTTGAGGCTGTGTGTGTGTTTTCTGACATCCTGGGGTTTGGCCTTTCTGTGTGCCTGGCCACCTGTCTCCTTAAGATACCTATGAAACAGTCCTCCTTGGCCAGCACTGACCTGTGGCCTCGTTTTCAATCACAGCATGTGAGTGGCTTTCCTTGTGTGTGTCAGCGACACTTTCACATGGTTTAATGAAGTCAGCTTGTGCCTGCATCGGAAAGGGTTGGCACCCCGACAGGACCACTTGAACTTGGCACGTCCCACATACCCCAAGCCTCGGTTTCTTCATCTGTCAATCAATCCTCAAAGGTAAACACCGATAGGAGGGAAGAGTTCTATTAAAATGAGAAGTCAGGGTGCTGTTTGATTTCTTGCTGATATGAACAGGTCATAGATCAAACTCTCACACACCCAGCCAGGCCAATGCCAGCCGCAAGGTGTTTTCTTCTTAAATGAAGTCCTTGATTGTTTTCAGACAAGGTCCATGCTAGCAATTTAAAACACAATATATTCCCAGTGGCTCGGGAGGCTGAGGCAGGAGGATCTAGAGTTCAAGGCCAGCCTCAGCAACTTGGTGAGGTGCTAAGCAACTCAGTGAGACCCTGTCTCTAATAAAATACAAAATAGGGCTGGGGATGTGGCTCAATGGTTGAGTGCCCCTGAGTTCAATCCCTGGTACAAAACAAAACAAAACAAAACACACCATATCCCAGCGTTCTCCTGAAAGCTAATGTAATGGGGGGAAATGAAATGCTTGAACTACGGAAACCGCACATTTACAGTGTCTTGGCAGTTGCTTGGGGTCACACAGTTTTCTTTCAAAAGCATTTGCCATTCAGAAGAACAAAGTACCCTCCTCACTGTTTTGTGTCTGTACAAATCAGTACAAATCAAATAGACTGTGTATTCCCATGGATTCTGCGATTTTTATGAGGTAGCCGTGTGGGGCCACTTTGCCAGGACAAATGTGACAGGTGCTATTCGTGTGACCTTTCATTTCTTTTTCTAGAGAGGATTGGCTTCAGGAATTGAAGCTCTGTTTTAACCACCCTAGAAAAATGCTGTTATTATCATCATTTTTTTCTTCTGTGTCACAATCCACCAAACAGTAAGGACCCCTGATCTTCAGTGGGACCAGCTTATTCTTTGGACGGGGACACACATTCACGCCCCTCTGGGGGTTAAGTTGGTTGGAGGTGAACGGAGAGGAGCTCATGCACAGTGCAATTGGATGATGTTTTCCAGATGAAAACTGGAGATGCACAGAGCAAGGGGGCCTGGTCCTGTGGGCCCAGCAGGCCTGCTGTCCCCTCTCGGTGCTCAGTGCTGCCCTCTCTCTGTGGAGGACTGAGGAGGTTTCTTCACCTGAACTATCAGGGGCTTGGGCTCAGGTCTGCAGGAGCAAGGCCACCCCAGCTCACAGTCACCCCCAGAAACTGTGAGAGCAGCCTGCTGCCGACTTTGGCCTGCGATCGCCTTATCTGTCTGCGCTCTCCACAATCTGCGCTCTGACATGAGCACAAGATAAGGCAGGCGGCGTTCTGGAGGCAGCTGGGTACGGGGAGAAACGAGGACAAGGCTGGATACAGATTGTCCGGCTTGGCTTCTGGGAAGCGGCTCGCTCTGGTAGACTGTGTCATGTGACTTCCAGATAAACAAAGTGAGTGCGCAGAGCAGTTCACTCAGATCTGTGATAAAAAATAAAAGGCTTGCTTTTTTTTTTTTTTTTGCAGTACTGGGGATCGAACCCAAGGCCTTGCCCGTGCTAGACAAGCACTCTACCACTGTGCTACGCCCCCAGCCCTCTTTCACTTAAAAAAATTGACAGATGATTGTGCATCTTGGTGGGGTACCATATGCTCCTCTTGTATGTTGATTTTTTTGTGCATTGATCCACCAGGGAAACTCAGCTTATCCATTATCTCAAACATGTATCGTTTCTCTGACAAAAACATTCAGAATCCTCTCTTCCACCTCTTTGCATTAAATGATACAATATTGTTAGCTGTATCGTATCATATAATTCATATAGTCACACTCTCGGTAATAAAACACCAGAACTTATTTTTCTCATCAGGCGATAACTTATTTTATCAATTTGGGGGTGGGAGGTTACCAGGGATTGAACTCAGGGCCACTTGACCACTGAGCCGCATCCCTAACTCTATTTGGGGTTTTATTTAGAGACAGGGTCTCACTGAGTTGCTCAGGGCCTCCATGTTGCTGAAGCTGGCTTTGAACTTTCGGTTCTCCTGCCTCAGCCTCCTGAGCTGCTGGGATGAGGGGGATGTGCCCTAGCGCCTGGCTATTCTAAGAGTTTTTAATAGCGCTTCTCAGGCATGGCACTGGAGGGCAGGGTACACCATGGGATTCTGTCACCTGTCCTTCCTGACCCCATAACCGTATTGCTGCCACTCCTTTAGCATGTCTTGGTCCTTGTTCCATAATCATCAGGTCTCAGGGTGGTTCGGGAGGAGGACACCTGTCCACCTGTCCCTGTCACACACAGTCACTCTTGTTCCTCTTTTACCTATAAGACGCCGAGGTTCAGAGGAGTTAAATGACTCACACCAGGGGAGCCAGCCCAGAACTCCGGTCCTTTCAAGAAGGACCAAAAATAGATCAGCCAGTGTTTATTTACTTTTTCTGAAATGCCGCTTCCCAGAAGATAGAGGAGGTGTCTAGAACCTATTAAGCCTTTGGAACACGACTTCTTTGGCTGAAGTGGTTCTCTCTGGGGTGGGGTTGTCGTGAGGCCACCGGGCACCTGCCATGTGGTGTCCGGGCCCCGCCTGGCCCTCCAGAGGAGAAGGCCCGGGGTGAAAGGGCTCGGAAGAGGGGTGCCTTCAGGAGAGTCTTTTTTTTAGGGCAGAATCATTATTCGATTCCTTGCCATCTTTTAGTAGCTCACCTGCTTTTCAAAAATTGTTTCTGTGACTGTAATGAGGGCTGTTAAATCGGGACACTGGTTCTGTCTCTCCTCATTATTTGGAGCCAGGTACCTCTCTCTGCAGCCGAGCTCAACGGTGAAGTCGGTGCGGGAAGGCAGGGCCCACCTGGGACCACGTCTGTGAGCCACTGCTTCACCCGGCTGCCTCAGTCCAGGGCGGCCAGAAAACGAGCAACGGGCTGATTCATGGAGAAGTTTCCAGAAGTGCCTTCTAGAAATCCCTCTGGGTGACCCTGAAAGGTCCCCTCCATGCACGGGCAACGGCCTCAGCACTCAGTAAACCCTAAAGGACAAAATGAGCCAATGAGGTATCAGAGACTTTCCCAACAGGGTTTTCCTAACTTGTATCCTCAGCTGAACCCCCGGGGGGCATCCCCACGCTGTTCCGCCTAACTCCCTCGGGCCAGGTCACGACACCCACACCCCTCTGCTGGTTTTGGCAGCTGTGGGCAAAGTTCTTACCATTTAGGACAACAGACAGACTGAAAATGAACCTCACAATAATGTGGTCTGCCCAATGACGTGTGCACGTTTATACACTCAAAATCAAATTTCTTTCAACTATCTTAGATTTGTACCTCCGAGATGTAGAGTTCTCAGAATTGGCATATTACCTTGTCTTGAGCAATTAAAAAAAAAAAAAAACCAGAATCCTTAGTAACATCTATCTGAGTTATTCTGGGTTGTGTATACTTTCAGAGAGTTCTAGGAAACCAGTGCTCAAACTGAGTTAGGGAGGCTGGTGGATGGAAGAAATGACAAATTTGTGCTTTGAATAATGGTGATGGGAGTGATAGGGTTTGGATTACTTGTTGTCAGAGCCAGACATGAAACAATGCAGTCCGGAGTTGAGGATGATTGTAGGGGTAACTCAAGAGTTCTGATTATGCACATCGGGGGTGCACAATCACCCAAGTCAGCTTTCCTTTATCGTAACAAAATACCCGAGGTAACCGGCTTATAAAGATGAAAGGTTTATTTGGCTCACATTGCTACTTCTGGTCAATTATTTTGCTCATGACACCGGAATCATGCAGGAATGAATCCTTATCCTTCCAGAACTTATTTCATGTTCTAGAGTTAGTCATAGACAAGGAGATTCTGTTTCAACCAAAGTTGAAGATTGGATTTGAGTTTAGGAAGAAGAGGTAATTCATTCAGATATCCTGAGACCTAGAAAGGATCTATTTTACATTCTTTCCAAAAGTGAAAATTGAAAAGGACAGATCATTCTAACATCCCATTTTCTGTGTTATGCCGAGCTATGGATTGCCAGGTATTAGGAAAATACTCTGGACTTTTGCAACATCCTTTTCCAAAACTTCCAGAAGCTCTGGATGGTATGTGTAGTGAGTTTCCAGTGTGAAGGAAGGTAAGTTGGGTTTTCCTGGAGTTAGTCTTTTGCTCCTCTTCCAGCTGAAGTGGAGAAAAGTGGGGCATGTGTTAGGAAGAGAAGGGACGCTGGTGTCCTCAACCTCGAATACCAGGAGCGGCTCATCTCCAGGGGAGAGTGAGTCAGGGAATGGCCATGTCAGAAGAGGCCTCGGAGGCCAGGAAGCCCGAGCTGTCGTGGTATGAGGCTGAGGCCCAGCAAGGCCGGGCCCAGGGAGGAGACCGGCCTCCAGCTCCCATCCCAGGTCTTATGAGGTTCCTCTTGGCCTCCTCACCTCCTTCTCTGCCCCTCCCTTCTGTCTTGCCCTGTCTGTCTTCAGGAAGACGTGTGTGTTGGTCGTTTTGGAAACAGGGACCCAGTGATAGCTGCAACTGAAGAGAAAAATGCAGTGTGTTCTAAGCCCCCTGTTTCCATAACCAGTTGAGCTCATTTTTTTTTTTTCTGATTCCCATTTCAGATAGAAAGTGACAGACATTTAAAGTTTACTTTTCCTGAACGTATGTGCTGGTTTGTTTTTCTTGGAGATTGATTGTTGAGTGTGAGTTGAGATGCGGCAGATCACACCTGGGCCCGGGAGACCCTCGCCCAGCCCCTTTTGGAGGTGGGGGAGTGATTTACGCCTGTTAATCTCCTGAGAAACCGAGACCAGGCTCCCCGTCCAGGGAAGGCCTTTGTGAGGATCCAATGCTGTGATGAAGCTGACATCACTCTGAAGATGGTTGGTACTCGAGTGTAAGGGTTTTGCATGGGAGAAATTATTATTTTTTAATATGCAACAATTCAAGATAAAAAATTTTGTGCCAGATTTAGGAGCAAATTTTAGAAAATGTATTTATTATCTAATACAGACTTATTTTTTGTGGTCTTCCACAGTTTTTCTCCTTCCCTTTTCATTGTTTTCAAAAATTGGCACCTGGCATCTCTAGAAGTATCATTTCTTATCAGTTAAAAATACTTGTGCTTGCCTAAGGATAAATACTGCCTGCTTTCAGTTCATGGGTAGAGGCTACAAAAGCTGATCTCTCAGAGTAGAGAGTAGAATAGAGGCGGCCAAAGGTTGGGGAGGGAATGTAGGGGGAGGAGAGAGGATGTTTAGCCCGTACAGCCATGCAGTTAGGGAAGAAGAGTATTTTAAAAAAAATATTCTGTAGCACAGTGTGATCCTTATGATTGACAGCAATCAGTTGGCTATCTCCTAACAGCTGGTAGAGAGGATTTTGAATGTTATCGACACAAAGAAATACATCTGGGGTGAGGTATGTGCCAGTTCCCTTGATCTGGTGGTGATACCTCCTGCACATGCATTGAGTGGTCCCCCTGGGCCCCACAGACAGGAGGCGGAAGTGCCCCCTGGGTGTTCATTGAACTGCACTGAAGATCGGGAAGCTGCTGTGTGTTGGAGCTTTTCAAAGTCGAACCCTTCACCTCAAGGTCCTGGGATGTTCTGTTTTATCAGATCCTCTTGCGTTCACAGGGCCTGGATCCTCCAAATGCTCTGAGGCCCCCGCCCACTGGCCACTGACCCCAGACGACCTTCCCCTGCAGCCCTCCTAGGGGTTTATCTGAATCCTCAACAGCCTGATACTTCCAAGGCTTTGGACTTGAGAATCTGGGATTCCAAACTGGATATCTCAAAGCACATCAGATGCCTGTGAAATCGCAGGAACATTGAGAACCGGATCCGTTAAAGGCGGTCATGAAGGATAAGGGAAGAGAGCCAATGACAGTCTGATGCCCCTTTAGTTAAAAATGGAAAAAGGAAGCTGGTGCAGTGGCGCCCACCTGGAATCCCAGCTACTCAGGAGGCTGAGTCAGGAGGATCTCAAGTTCGAGGTCAGCCTGGGCAACTTAGTGAGGCCGTGTCTTGAAGTAAAAAATAAAAAGGTCTGGGGGCAGAGTGCCCTGGGCTCAATCCCCAGTACTACAAAGGTTAAAAAAAAAGCATGGGAGTGGGAATGAAGGAAGACTCTCTAAGCCTGGGGAGCTACAGAGGTTGGTGCTTTGGAATCACGAGTTTGGAGGGAGTGTCAGCCTCCGCTCCACATCTTGGTGCTGTGTGCTGTGGGAACGCTGCTTACCGCCAGCGCCTCTGTCCTGCTCTGTAGATGGGGATAGCTGTGGGACTGACTTGGTGATGTTCTGAGGACACACTGAGATGGTCTAAGCAGTCCCCCAGGGGTCACAGCTGGCAGCCAGGAAATAAGCACTGCCCCGTCAGTGTCACTGTTGGATTCTCTACAAAGTTAAAAAAAAAAAAACAAAAAAACCCATAACCCCTATCTGTGTGGCTGAGATCTTGCTGTGGGCCTGTGGAGAGGCCAGAGGGCCTGTGACCAATTGGTGTGCCCAGTGGCTAAGAGTTAGAACATTCGATAGCCAGACTGCCCTGCAGGATTGCATCTCCACACGTGCACAGACACCCATGCTCAACATGCATGCACACACGCATGTGCCTGCATCTACGCATGTACACACATGCACCCTGCCACATGCCACATGCATGCAAACACAATATACATACACGCATGCATGTGCAAACAAATGTATGCACGGGCACACACGCAACTCTACATGCTTGCACCCCCCCCCACATGCACATATGTATGCCTACACATCCACCCATGCTTAAGTTCATGCAATGAGCCTTCAGAGGCCAGGTAGACCGGAACTCTATCTCCCTGGGAATTTACATGACCATAGAGATGAAGCCGGCCTTGCAGACACCTCTAGCTCATACAAACCAAAGGTGGATATACACAGGTGCTGTCTCACCCCTGGAGATACTTCATTTACATTCCAAAAGGTCAGAAGAAGAACCCTGGGTCACTTTCATCCCATCTCCAAGGAGCAATTGTTTCTTTCCCTCTTTCTAGATGGGAGGGAGGCAGTGGCGTCTGTTGCGCACTGAAACAGAGAACCCCATTGTGTTCCACCCCTCTTCTGTGGGCGTGGTGTGCACCCATGTAGAAAATTGTCTTGGGCTCTCAGCACCTTGCCCAAGGTTTGGGTGTGGGACTGGAACCACAGGCACTCTGGCTGTTGGTCTGGGTATGTTGATAACGACCTCTTTCCTCTGACCCGGCCACCTCCTGTTTCTGCAGTATCTACTCATCCAAATGCCTAACCATGCCAGCGGGGCATGAGCTGGCATGCACAGAGCTCTAAATAACCGGGCACTTCGCTGGCCCAGGAAGCCATGTCCTTGTCTCTGAGCCGTGTTTAGGAATTAGAAGGATAGATCAGCACAGCCTGGTTCAAGGTCCGGAGCAGGAGGGTCCACATAGCACTCTTCTTCTTCAGCAAAGGCATGAGCATGCACATCCCCAGCCCCACTTGGAACATCAACAAACACTCTTCCTTTTAAAAACTAAATCGTAGCTGGATTTTTTTTTTCTTTTACAGAAAAGTATGGCTCTGATGGAATGACTGTCCCTAGCTATTCCCCCAAATAGTGGAAAATGCTGATGTTGGTTCCCGGTATCCACTGTTGATCCGCCTCGTGTGGGAATCTCATTCATGTTCTGATCAAAGTATAAAGTCTCTGCTGTGTTTGAGCTTTAATCATGGGTGATCGCTCACCACGACCATTCCACACGCTCATGAGAACCTGGGTACAAACAGCAATTTGTTTTTGATAATGGGGCAGGTAGGATGCCCATATTTAGATAAATAGATAACCAGACCCTTGTGGGAAGGTGTTTTGACAGTCTCAGGAAAAAGTTCATGGACATTTTTTTCAGTGTGTATCTTTGTTATGTTTTGCTGTATCTTGTCCTAATTGTTGAAAAGACCTCGCCCATGTTTTCCTAACACTTGTATTAATTGGAAGAAGAAAAGTAACTGAAGTTCAAATGCTTTCCAAGTTCCAGCATGAGCATTAACTTTCACTTCATAAAAAAAAAACCAAGGTCCCATGTCCTTAGAGGATGTAGGTGACATTCATCAAGCTGTCTGACGAGTCCCTTTGTAAAGGAACGTGCATGAGGATTCTAAAGGACTCCTGAATCAAGGACTTCCACCCCAGAGCCTCCTTGTCTCAGTCATCAACTCATCGCTCAGAGAGGCTGGAGGATGGGGTCCCAGTGACCCAGGGCAGAATGGAGGGATGCCACGTGTTTGTCCTGTGTCTGTCCAGGACTAACCCATCCCACAACCCAGCACTGACCCATCCACAAGGGCAGCTCCCCCAGGACCTCCTGGCCTCTCCAGATACCACCCCCACACTGATGTGTTGGGATTGAGTGAAGAACATGGGGACTTTGGCACCTCGGCGGGACCCACGCCCAGGGTGTCTGGAGAGGGGAGCTCTGGTCGGCCAGCAGTTTGAACGTTATTCATATTTGGAACACCCGTTTTCGGAGAATTAAAAGAAATAAATCTCCCTAAAGGCGATTGGAAAGTTGATCTTTGCTCCTTCAATCTCTCCCAAGGTTGAGAAGTCTGCGATCATGAACAGGTTTCTGCACGACTCCTTGCTGGTTCTGCAAGTATTAGAGGTGCAGGGCTCAACACCGATGTGCATCGACTGCGGGGGATATTTTGAAACAGACTCTCGGGGCCTTTCCTTTCCAATGAGCTCTTCCAGCGTCCGAGGCATACAGGTGGACTTTCGTTGGCTCTCGTTCCAGATCAACGACTCTGACTATTTGATGCTTTCCGTAGGAGTCACGCGTGCTCCCTGAACGTGAGAAGCGAGCATTCTGTGATTGTACACACGGGTGTGTGCAGCTGCACCTTTTCCTAGAGCAGCCGACGACCTTTCCTCTGAAATTAATGAATATTCTTTGCCACTTGGTTAGAAAAGGAGCCAGAAGGCAAGGGAATGGAATTCACGAGAGAGACACTGTACCTGTAGAAAAGACCAACCAAGCCGGGTGCGGTGGCGCACACCTGTCATCCCAGCGGCTCAGGAGGCTGAGGCAGGAGGATCATGAGCTCAAAGCCAGCCTCAGCCAAAGCGAGGTGCTCAGCAACTCAGCGAGACCCTGTCTCTAGATACAAAATAGGGCTGGGGCTCGATGGCCAAGTACCCCCTGAGTTCAATCCCTGATGCTCCCCGACTCCCCCAAAGAAAAATGAACCAAGTAAGAGCAGGCTCTTCATTCAGAGTTTTCAATAGCAAGGGAATTGGCCATCATCACACACGTGTGGCAGAGGCTCCATGACAGGCAGAGAAGTGAGAAAACTCTCTAATGGAATGAAGTGGAGGCTTGGGTATGCCCTGGTGTGAAGCTGTTGGTGCAGCAGAGCTGAGGCATGCAAGCTGGGCATGGTCGACCTGTGTGGTGGGTTAGGGAGCATCTGTGGTTTCTGTGGCTGGTCCTCCACTGGAAGGGGACAAAACTTAGGTCAGCGATCTCTTTTTTTTTTTTCATATTTATTTTTTAGTTGTAGGTGGACACAGTATCTCTATTTTATATTTATGTGGTGCTGAGGATGGAACCCAGTGCCTCACACATACTAGGCGAGCGCTCTAACACCGAGCCACCACCCCAGCCTGGGTCAGCCATCTCTTATTAACCAAGCCCTGGCCATTCATGGATGGTTGGCAATTTTTTACTTCCTGGATCAATGCTGAAGAAAGCAGTCTGAATTCCGGCAAGTGTGACCGTAGGTTGGCTCCTGGGCTGGCGGTCACGGGTTTGCGGTCGGGAGTTCTGTTTTTATACACAATCTGACCATGGCGCATCAGTACAGCACTGGTGAGACCCAGGACGCCCGTTGGCATGGGGGCCACTGGGACTGTCAGCTCGCTGTCGGGTATGGAGGTCGTCGGAAAGCTGCCTGGGTGACATCAGGCATTCTGATGGCTCTGGGTGGTCACCAGTTGGGCCATGGGATCACCGTCTCACGTCAGCTCTGGTGGGAAACGGTGTCCCTGACCTTGGGGTTTCAAACGCTGTGGTTTGTGTGTGGTGCTCACCTGACTGTTTCCCTTACACTTGGAGTTGACGTTAGAGAAGAGCTTCTACAAGGAGCACACTTTCTGTAGGGCACGGACAGCTCTGTCTGGGCTTCAATTTGGGCCCGTTTTTGAGAGTGACTGGCTGCCTTCCTTATCCAAGGCCTCCCTGGACAGTGACAGATTCTCTCGGGTGTCATTTTGCTCCCATTCTCAGCCTTGACATGGTTCCTCTCAGGCCAGAGGGGTTTTCTGGCCGGGAGTGGATGATTCCAAACCATTCGGTGATTTCTACACTAATAGGCTCCTTCTTGTGTCACCCCTGGAAGTTTGAGGCTGTGGCTACCCTTGTGGGTGCTGAGGTGAACGGAGGCCGTACCCCCTGGGCTGGCTGTGCCCGTGTCCCCTGGTGCCGCTCCTCCGGGACCGGCGGACCCTCTTGAGTTCCCCGGGTAGTGGTTTCCCCAATCCTCTGGGTTTTCGGTTTTTATATTTATTGCGTGTTTGCTCTGACACTTAGAGCGATTTCTGAAGTGGCGATGTCATTGATTGTCAAGGGCTCTAGTGGGATTTTTCACTTTTCTAGAGTACATGGGGAAAAAAGTTTTCAGAGTTTAAAGTATCACGTTTTCCATAAAATGTGTTTAAAGTATTTAGGTTTCTATAAATAAACTCTAAAAATATTAGGTAGGGTTTTGAAAGACATCTGCAATTTTTGAAGAGGGGGATGGTTTTAAAAAGACATTTCTTCTCTTGCCTTTGTATGTGTTTGTGCTTTTCAATTAAATGACATCCGCTGTGTGTAGGAGTTAACTCAAAGCTGTCAAAATTTTTTTTTCCCTCCTAATAACAACTCTTGTGCCATTGACTACCAAGAATAACAATGAGCCCTTTTTTAAAAAGTTAAAAAAGAGTATTTATTTTTGTCACCGAAAGAACAATTATCCATGTCCTTAAGTTATTTCAAGTATTTTTATGAATTCTAAGAATAAGGCATTTTGCAATTCAGCTGCATGAAATAAAATTTCTTTATTTAGTAGGTCCTTCACCTGAAATATCTTGGTGGTGGGGTCTTGGCCTTTCAATAATAACAAGCATCACTTAGTGAAGACTTATTTGTGCTTTGTGTTGTTGGAGTGCTTTAAATATAGTAATCATCAACTTCCCACATTCCTCATTTCATAGCTTGCAAACTTAGTCCATTTTTTTTGCTGCTATAACAAAATACCAGACTTAGGTAAATTATAAGGAATAGAAGTTTGTCTGGCTCCTGGTTCTGGAGACTGGTTAAGTCCAAGAGCATGAGGGCACTGATATCTGGTGAGGGCTGTTGTGCTGCATCACAACATGGTGGAAGGCAGAAGGGCAAGAGAGAACTGAGACAGACAGAGGAAGTCAGCCGAACTCACCCTTTTTGTCAGGAACCCATTACTTGATAATAGTGTTAATTGGTTCATAAGGTGGAGCCCTCATGTCTAATCACTTCTTTAAGGTTCCACCTCCTAATATCATCATGATGGCAATTCAATCTGGGTTTTGGAGGGAATATTCAAACGACAGCACAAACTAAAGCCCAGGAAGTTTCAGCCATCTTATGGACCTGGGCCATCGATCATCCACCATGAGCCTGCACTGACCTTAGAAGGTTCCACTGTGAGCTGCTGGGGCATCTCATTTCTCTTTTGTTTCACCCCAAAACATGTACTTAGAAAGGAAGAGAATTGCCTAGCTGGCAGCACGTGCCTATAATCCCGGCAGCTCAGGAGGTTGAGACAGGAGGATTGTGAGTTCAAAGCCAGTTTCAGCAATGGCAAGGCGTTAAGCAATCAGTGAGACCCTGTCTGTAAATAAAATACAAAATAAGGCTGGGGGTGTGGCTCAGTGGTTGAGTGCCCCTGAGTTCAATCCCTGGTATGCTCCCATCCCCCCAAAATAAAGAAAGGAAGAGAATAATTTACTCTATATGTTCTTAGCTGAGAACACTTTAAGCTTTTGGAGTATATGAAGCAATCAGGATCACTGGACTCTCTTTTGGAATTTGACCTGAATTGTTGCTAATCCAGTTAGCTGCTAATTTGCTAAACTTGAAGACAAGTTATAAAAAAGAAAAAAGAATTAGCTCCCCCAGGGCCTACCCGCCACCACACAAAAGAGGACAATAGTGGTATAAATAATTTACCTTTATCATTTATCTTCTCGTAGTTCATTTTAAAATAGGTTTTCAGCAGACTTAATTTTTGATGGTGGTAAAATATTTTGGGGGGGGTGAGTATCAGGGGTTGAACTCAGACACTCAATCCCTGAGCTACATCCCCAGCCCTATTTTTTTTATTTTACTTAGAGACAAAATCTCACTGAGTGGCTGAGCACCTTGCTTTGGCTGAGGCTGGCTTTGAACTTGTGATCCTCCTACCTCAGCCTCCCGAGCTGCTGGGATGACAGGCATGAGCCACCCTGCCCTGCGATTGTGGTAAAAATATTCAATGTCACCAAACTGCTCCCTTCAAGGTGGTTAAAATGATAACACTCATATGTATTCCACAATTAAATACGCATGTAAATACAAAAACTTAATGAATTAAAAAAAAAAAAAACACCTGATAGGGCCTGGTCCGCAGGGCATGGTGTTGGTAAGACTTGAAGGTGGGGTGAGATGGCCCGCAGTGAGAGGAATGTTCTGCATCCATCTCACCAGGGACAAGAAAGCTTTAGCCGTACAGGAAGACGTTTGGAAGAAAGGCCAGGTGATCGTAGATGCGCCATCATTTTATACAAGTGGCGGCTGATCTGGTGACCTCGAGATCCACTCTAGTTGACTGTGTTGGTGGAGGTGACGAATAGGGATGCAGTTTCTGGGAAGATGTGTCCCTGGGCGGGGTGGGCAGTGAGAGGGACAGAGAGGGAGAGGGAGGGAGAGGGAGAATTGATGAAGGGAGCCCCCCACCCAAGACCATATCTTTAATTTTGGTGAATCTGGTGCAACTTAGAAGTGGGTGACTTCAGGGACTTTCCCTTCAAGGACGGAGGAGGAGCCCAAGGAAGAGGGCTGTTGGGGTGAACTTCTGTGACGTCCCAGTGGGGCCTGGGAAGGTTCAGCAGGACTGGTCTTTATGACAGTCGGCCCCTGGGGGCAGCCGCATGGGGCCACCTCACCCTCTCCCTCACACCTGTCTCGGGAATCCTGTTTCCTGGTACCTCTTCACCTCGACGCAGCCTGAGTCTGCAGACTCTGCCAGCTGCTCTTCCCAGAGGGAGCCAGATGCACTTCATGTAGACGGATGCTTCTAGAAGCATTTCCCGTGGCGCGGTGTGGCTCATCCCCCCTCAACTCGGCCCTGCCTTCTCTGGTGAGCACGGTGATTGGGCATTCTGGTGGTGACGGCTGGACCCTCAACCGTGTGCTTCAGCGGTCACCTCCCTGCCTAAGGTGATGCCCCTAAGTCCCACAGAGCAGGGGCTGGTGGCAGCAGGGCACACAGAGGAGCGTGGCTTGGAGCAGAGGCCCGCTGAGCCTGCCAGGCGCCAGCTGTGGGAAGGGGCAGACACCCTGGGTCTTCAGCGTCCTCAGAGTCTGGTGCAGGTCGATGGCCCCGGGGGTCCCTCCACATTTAGAAGCTCTGCCTCAACCGTATCCCAGTGCGAGGCTGGTATAAAACGGGAAGCGTGACTTTACTCTATTTACCAGCCATTACGCAGTCCCTAACCATCTGTGGGGAGAGATGGGAATGTTAGATTCTCCGCTTTTCTCTGGAGCAAGGTTGTGGAACATTTCGGATGCCAGCAGGTTCCCCGGGGCTGGCGTTCATAACAGAGAGGTTTTGGAAAATGGGAGAGAGGTAGGGAGACGGAGGCGCCTCGCCTGGAGTGGTGCTGACCCCATCAGAGCCCTGTCGTGGGCAAGAGGTGGACGTGGGCTCAAAGAAGCACCAGGAGTCATTCGAGAAGGATGGTTCTGCGATGAGCAGGGAGAGCGGTGAGACATTTTGAGAAACCAAATCTAAAAATTTACATCCTCACTGTACCCTAGATAGCCAACCTCAGTTCCAGATAGATCCAGCAGTGACTCTCTTTCTTTTCTTTTTTTGTTGAAAAGCAGGAGAAAAATAGAAAAAGAAACATTTGTGAAACTCTGAAAATAAAGAATTTTCTAAGAATAGGGAGGACAAAAAGAAATTGCTGGGAAAATATCAACAGACCTCGGTTAAATTCCTATTTTCTATAAAAAGCTAATCAAAAGGTAAAAATAGTTAACCTTTAGAAAGTATTTGCAGAAAAGAATTAATATCTTCAGTGTAAGGAAAACTCTGGAAACCGGTTTTAAAACCAGACATAATCCAGAGTTTCTCTCATTCTGCCCCAAGAATGCAGATTCCTGTTCTCGGCCTGATTCTTCAGCCCCCTAAAGATGCCCTTCTCCGGCAAAGGGCTGTTGTTCTTGAGAGGGAGTAAAAGAAGAATGATGTATGGTTAACAGGAACATGGAAGCCAAGATCATTTTTCATTAATCACATTACCCACAAAAGTTTAAAAGGAATGTTTAGCAGCATTATTCACAATACCCATCAGGAAGATGCTACCCAAGTGTCCCTGCTCAGATGAGTGGATAAGTAAGCTGTGGTCTATCCATTCAATGGAATATTATTCATCCTGGAAAAGGAAGGAGATTTCAACATGTACAACAAACATTGGTGAATCTCAAGGACATTATGCTCAGGGAAGTCAGCCAGTCACAAAAGGACAAATACTGATGATTCTGCTTGTATCAGATATCTAGCATAGACGAATTCATAGAGGAAAAAAAGGAAAATGGCAGTTGTGTAGAGGGAGGGGAGAACCAGGCGTTGGTGTTCAATGGGTGTAGATTTTCCATTTTTCAAGGTGAAAGGTTCTGGTAAACTTTTTTTTTTTAATTAAACTGGTAAACTTCATTAAATATATTTCACGATTTAAAAAAAAATCATGCTGGAAGGTAACTCCTGGGGACGTAAGATGGGCTTTCCATAGTGTTGCTCATGGCAGGGGGTAGAGGGCACGCAGGCTGTGGTTGAGTTCAGAGTCCCAACAGGTTCCCCCCCTGAACCCCATAATCCTACCTCAGGGACCTTCCTCAGGGGGTTAGCCCAACCCAAGGGAAGCCTTGCTGAGCCATTCGGTGTGTGTGAGCAGAACGCTGCAAACCCAAGTGTCCGCCGAGCTTGCATCATGAGTCTCTGGGAAATTTTTAAATGTTACTCATTTTGTTTAAAATCTTATTTATTTATTTACTTCCATCTGCGATGCTGGGGACGCAACCCAGGGCCTCACGCCCGCTCTGAACATGCTTGATCCCAGCCCTAAAATACTATTTTTCACTTTTCTGAGTTCTCCAGGCTTTTGAATGAATGTGTATTCTTATTTATGGGGGGAGAGGTGGTGCTGGTGGCAACCTATTAAAAAATGATTTTCGGTGCAGGAAAAAAAAACAGAGCTAGACCTTGGGACAGGAGGCCGCGCCTGGCATCTTGCCTTATCTCAGCAGGTTTCTGCTGGACAGACCCAGGTGGGTACAAAGTGCCTCCACTTTACAGAGAGAAGTGAGGACAGGGAGGTCCCTCAGCGAGGAAGAGTCTTTGGAAACCCCCAGGGAACAACTGTCCCGGTCACTTTGAAGCAGGGGCTCATTAACTCCCTCAGAGCAGCGAGAAGGATGGAGTGCCATGGTCAGGCCTTCTTATAAACCCCTGTCCTGGGAGGCCCAGGGAAGAAGCCTTGGGACTTTCAAGGGTCCGTTCCCACAGCGAGTCTGTCGTGGGAATGGATGGATCGGGTGCCTGCGGGCAGTTCCCAGCCTCTCTGACCCTCCATCAGGAGGCCCCTGGAGGGAACGTGGATAGGACTGAGCCTTAAGCGAATGCATCATGTTCCTGGAAAAGGGAGCAGGGAACGCCGTGGGCTGAAACTCACACTGACTGGGAGTCTCTGGGCGAGTCGCCTTTGATGGGGATCAAGGCCAGACTGGGGCTGAATTTAGGGGTGGCCGTCTGCTGCCCTTGGTGGCTATTTCCTGGGTGCACACGGCACACGTCTGCTGTGGTGGTGGATGCCAGTGGGCGTCCCAAGCCGACAGGCAGGACAGGGCTGTCATTTTTGTGTTTCTCACCTCCTCCATCCCCAGAACAGCCTCCTTTTGTGTTTGGCTGAGTCTGAAAGGTCAGCGTCTGAGACCGGGCCTTTTATGCCGTCCACCAGGAGGCCGCTCAGATCCTGCTGGGGAGGGCTGAGTCGGACCGTCCTGGTCCTCAAGGCAGCAGCACCAAGGGAGCCGCAGGCCTCTGCAGCAAGGCGGGGCCCCGACTTTCCCGGGCACACAGTCCACAGGATGGAGGAGGGTGAGGGCAGAGATCTGAAGCCAGCGGGGACCTGGGGACGGACGGTGCTGCGCGGCATGGAAGCAGCTTCAAAGATGGAAGCCCTGCCTTTGAGTCAGGCCCGTGACCCCTCGGGCCCAGCCTGGGCTGGTGGCCCCATCAAGGGAAGAGAAACTCAACCCAGAGCCTCCGGCCGTGGACCCTGGTTTCCCTTCTCCTCATGATGGCCCCATCCTGAGACAGAGCCTTCCCCCGATGGGGAAGGATCCAGAATGACAGTCTGGGGACCCCAGGGGAGAGAGACCACATCCCCACCCCAGGCTGGCCCTGGCCCAGCTTCTGCGTATCGGCTCCGGGGGAGGATTCTCTCGGCCTGGCCTGGTCAGGTGGCCTCCTCTTTGACTTCTGTCGCAGCTAAATCATGATTGGGAAGCTAGGGTCAGGCGGCCACCCTGAGAATGAGGTGACAGGTAGCCGTGAGCGAGAGCCGCATCAGAACCTGTTGACCGGAACCCCGAGGAAACAGAGACCAAAATAACCCAAGCCCCACAGAGGGGTGTGGCCCTGGGGGACACCCGTGTAGGAGAGCTCCTTCTAAGTCTGTCGGCACCTGCGCAGACAGCACAGCTGTTCAGGCCCTGAAACGCACGTCCAGGGTGAGATGTAAAGTACCGGATTCCAGAGGTTCAGTTGGAAAAAAAGAAGGTAGATGCTCCTAATTTTAAAATATTCATGACACATTGAAATGATGACATTTTGTACGTGCTGGGTGAAATGAACTATATTAGCAAAATTATGTTCACGTGTGTCCTGCCGCTTTTAAAAAATGTGGCTTCTAGATGTTTCAAATGACACATGTGGCTTTCCATTGTATTTCTCCTGATAACACTGTTCTAGATGGTGTCCCTGTTTCTCTCTTGGGGATGTTAATATGGCAAACTGCCAACGAATCCTTAAGTTTATTATCCACTGGGTCAGGTACATTCGCTTAAGTCATTTTCTCCAATTTCAGTGTCGAATTTCCTGTTTGAGTGTCTTAGTAAATGAGTCTCCTGAAGGCCTAAACCATGGGTACAGCTGGAACCCCTTCAGATTCAGGGGGACACGGTGGCTGTCCCCTATCACAACTCATGGACTCTCATCCTGGGAGCCCACTGGTGAAGTTGGCGAGTCTCCATTGAAACTCCTGACTTTAGGAGTTGCTTTTTCTTCGTTCCTACGGAGTTTTGGCACCCTCCTGGGGACCTGTCCTGCAGTGAGTCTGTGATCTGGATGTGGGGAAGCTTTTCAGAGCTTCATGTCAATGGGAACTCCTTGCTCCCTTGTGGTTTCAATCTTGCCTCCCTCCACTCATTCTCCTCCCTCCATCTGTCCGTCTGTCCGTCCATCTGTATCCCTTCATCAAATTGCTCTGGTCACTGGTAGGCACAATGACGGATGCTCAGCCCACAGCAGGGAGCCAGTCAGGCCCCTTGCCCAAACTTGGGGAACTGTCAGACTGGAACCAACTCCTCTTCCCCTCACACCTGGCCAACAGCTGACTTTATACCTGTTTTCCCCAAAGCTCTTGCAGGAAGAGCAGCCTGCCTAGTGTGGGGGTCTCGGAGGAGTTCAGCTTGAGTGGGGAGGTCGGAGCAGGGACAGGGTCCCCACTGCTCCCTCCTTCGGGGCGCCTCTGAAAACCCCTGTTGTCAACCACCCCCCCTCCCACCAAGCACCTTCTAGTGATCACGGCTCCCAGGAATGCGTTTTGATGAGATGGATCAGAGCTAAGATCACTACTTAATCAAACAAAATTAAGGAGCGAGTAATAGGTGCCTGTGCGTGCACGCTCTCGCTTCCTTTCTCCTGAGTCCCTGGTCCTCTGGGCAGACCCACGTGGAGAACACCCATTTTTACCTGCCCACAGAGTGTGGAAGAAGTGTCTTCTGAGAGGCATTCAGATCCATCCCATTAATACCTTCATGCAACTAAATTAGCAAAGACCCAGGGTGAAGGGGGAGGGGGACATTTTCCCCTTTTGACTTTGACTCTGAAATTAATTTTCCTCAATCTGATGTTTTAAGAAAAGAAGTTGCAGCTAGGTGCAGGGGTGCACCGCGGAGGCAGGAGGACGGCAAGTTCAAAGCCAGCCTCAGCAACTTAGCAAGACCCTGTCTCAAAATAAAATATTAAAAAAGGGATGGGGATGTGGCTCAGCAGTTAAGTGCCCCTGGGTTCAATCCCTGGTACTCTCCCACCCTCCAAGAAAAAAAGAAGAAAAGAAGTTGCACATAAAAATGCTCAAAGTATTAAAGCCACGGAGCAGGCTCTGAGTGTAACTTGGCGTGATGTCGCTGAACAATTGGAACGAGAAGCGAGAGAGAAGGAGTGTGTACTGGGGAGAAGGGGAGGGTTTGGAGAATCATAACTGATGTGGATCAAAAGGTCCTCCACTGGCCGGGGAGGACGCAGCCAGGAGAAGAAGAGGGAGACGTGTCCCCTCCGCTTGGCAGCCAGGCACCTGCATTGTTACTCTGGGTTTAGTTGAGAAAAATCTAGGAGCAAGATGGCACCTGGGTGAATCAGCGGGGCTGGCGATCGAGAGGGACGGGTGCATTTTGAGGGAGTTAGGCTTGATCCTTGGGATGGCCTGGGGGAGAAGGACAGGTGTCCAAGCGGAAACTTAAGATGTTGTCATATCCTGAGGTCCCCTGAGCTTCCCGTTTCCTGGATCCATCTGCTGAGCCCTCTGTGAACAGGTGGAGGGACATAGAAGTGAAAGTCTGAGCTCATAAGAAGCTGCTCACGGGAGACGCACCCCAGTGGTCTGTGGCTTCGTGTGGTGGCTGTCCTGGACATGGAACCACCGGGCTCCCTGGGTCTGTGCTCATAAAGATGGAACCGGCCAGAGTGACATGAAGATGTCATTGCAGTGACTTGATGATGGTCAGCGAGGGTCACCAGGCTTCTGTTTCATTGAAAGTTCTGATCCTGAAAGGCCATTGCCTCCAAGACAGGAAGCTGACCGGGCAGAGCCTCTGGGGGGTGAGTGTGGGCAGGGGCAGTGGCAGTGGCCTGAGAGCCCACAGGGAGCTGTCGTGCACCCAGTGCCTGGCTCCTAGCTTCCTTTGGTGTCTCACCAGGTGGCTCTACTTTGTCCCACGACAACAACCACTGGTGCGTGCGCATGGTGTGACTTATGATCCTTTTCTGTTTTGAGAACCAAGGATGACCCAAGAATATTGGCCCAACTTCGTCTGTTTGTCCGTTACCAGTTACAAAAAGGTTGGAAAAGTGGTTCTAAGACATCCTTTCCTTTAGAAATCTGGAAGAAAGAGTCAGTACTCAGGAGGCGGGAATGATGTGCGTGTTTTGAAAAGGTGACTGATTCACAGTGGTTGATCAGTGTGTTGGCCCAACAGGCCCAGACACAGAGAGAGGGGTGACATCGGGGGAAGGGCACCTGTGTCCTCTCTCATTTTTTTCCCCTCCCCAGCAAGCCGACTTTTGCTGTGATGTTAAAGTTCTTTTCACTGTAAAAGCCACAGGAATGTAATCCCAGGAACTCTGAGGGAGGAAGATCACAAGTTCAAGGCCAGCCTTAGCAACTTAGAGATCTTATCTCAAACAAGAAAGGAAGAAAGAAAGAGAGAGAGAGAGAGAGAGAGAGAGAGAGAGAGAGAGAGAGAGAGAGAGAAGGGCTGGGGATGTAGCTCAGTGATAGAGCACACCGGGGTGCAGTCCCCAATCCTGGGGGTAGCGGGGAGCCACAGGCCACCTGACTCGGCCTCTGCCTGCGGGGATCAGGATACTGGTCACCTTTAAAATGGTGACAAGGGAGACCTAGAGAGGGAGTGATCTGCAGGGTGGTAGGCGATGGTTGTGGTTAGATTTGAACTTGGATTTCCTGCCCTTTTCTTTACCGTATACCGTCTGCCTCCCTCTCTCCTCTGTCTGATCGTTTTAAGAACTGCAGAGAGAAACACTCGGCCTCTAGTACCGACCTGTGCTTCTAATAATCACTTTAATTTCCTTCTGCGCAGGGAAACCCTCGGTCAAACTGGAGCTTGGCCATGCGGGTGTCTATTTCCAGTCTCTGTCTTTAGGGGGAAGGCTGGCCCTTCGATGTATCTGGGGACAGGAGAGGTGGGGATGCTGATGGAGGAGCCATTCCCGAGAAGATGGTGGAGAGCCCCCAGGGCGGCCCATAAAAATTAATTACAGAAAAGAAAGACATCATTAACGTGGAATCTCACAATAGGTCCCTGTGTGACTATTATGTGAAATTAATTACTCCCTGCCATCCTTTTTCTTAATCATCTTCTCTGTACTATGAAAACAGTTCTAATTACCCACATCAGTTACTTAGAGTCATCCGAGGGTCGTCATCTCACCCGTCGGGGTGCCTGCCCTTGCCGTCCTGTTTATTTGGATCTGAATGCGAGAGCCCTCACCTGAAACACCTGAAACGTAACGCATCTCTGCGGCGACATCCTTTTTTAGTCTGTCTTTTTAAACTAAAATTGGCCCTGGGAGTTGGAACTCAGAGCTCATCGCTGATGGAGGTGGGGCAGTGAGTGGACCATCACCTACATCAATGTCGACTCCTGGTGGGGAATTTGGCCACGTCCCCAGCCCTATTTTGGATTTTATTTAGAGACAGGGTCTCACTGAGTTGCTTAGTGCCTCGTTTTTGCTGAGGCTGTCTTTGGACTCGCGATCCTCCAGCCTCAGCCTCCCTAGCTCTGGGATTACAGGCATGAGCCATGGCGCCTGGCCGAGAGTTACGGTTTTGATGCTCAGATGATCCCATGCTTGGCCAACAAGAGCCCCTGAGCTGGCTTTTAACACGGTCCCATTATTCTCTGACCCAGTCCTGCTCCGGGCCTGGATTAGCCTGGTGCCTTCCGAGCTGGAGAGTGGCCTGATCTGATTGGCATTTCTAATCTGTGGATGCCCTTGAGGACTGCGTTGGCAGGAGGGACGGAAGCCAGTGGAATGCTTTTCCTGGGCTGCTTTTAGTTAGCTGTGGCTGGCTGTGGCCTCTTGGGTTGGGGAGCGAGGGTGTGGGCAGAACCTGGGGATGGGTTTCAGGTGGATCTGAAGCTAGAACTGACAGCAGAGTTGTGAGGGGAAGCGAAGGGGAAATGGAGGTGTCCTTCCCTCAGAAACGCCAGGAGAGGGGAGGAGCAGGGGTCAGCGGGAAGGTCCAGAGTCCCCGTTCGGGGCTGTGAGTCTGAAGAGCTGGGTGTCAGCTGACCAGTGAAGGGAGAGGGCAGGAGGGAGGGAGGCTGGACCCAGGAGGGAGGCCAGGCTGGAGGAGCTGAGAGTGGAGGCTGGCCCACCCTCCTGAGGGCCTCTGGGGAGGTGCTGGGCCAGGCCCCCCTGAGTGGACCGGCGCGTCTCCAGATGGCGTTCTGCTGGGTCTCCGTTGGCAGTGCATGGCGGGTCCTCCTGCCACCGGTTGAGAAACCTTGGGGAATGTTTTGCGGGTCCAGCCCTTGATCAGTATCGAGAAGGAGGACACTAAACAGATTCATTCCCTGCACAACCCACTAGGGAGGACCTCATCAGGATTTCTCGTTTTGAGGGGTGTGTGCAGGTGAGCTCAAATGATTTGCTGTCAGATAATACTTTAGTGAGATTAAGAGTGACAGAGAGCTCTTGAGAACAGTGTGGGAAGGGTCCGTGGTGAAGGTACGACAGTCAGGGCAGTCCCACAGCCAGGCGTGGTTAAAAGGAAAAGACCAGAGCGCTTCTCCAGGCAGACATGCTAGTTTGGTTAGGGTGGGAATGTGTTCCCCCAAGGTGTGCAGCCCGTGTGCCCAGCATGGTGCCTGGTGGAAGGTGGGTGGATCATGGTGGCATCGTCCTTGGAAACGATGGATGATAAGCTTGATGATCTCAAGAATTCTCAGAGGAGCAAGGCCACCCTCCCCTGCCCCTGATGTACACAACTGGGTCCCCTGATGTTTCTCTGCCATGATGTCATGTCGCTGGGGGGAACCCTGGCCAGAGACTGAACAGATAGAGCCATCTGACCTTGGATGTTCAGATTCCAAAACTGTGATCCTGCTAAACCTCCTCTCATTGTGAAATATCCAGCTTTGAGTATTCTGTTATAGCAACAACAAATGGACTTCGGCAGAAGCCCAGAGTCAGAACTGTTGCTAAGTAGCTGCGTAATTCATAAACGTGGTAATTTTCATCATCCACCGCTCGCTCCTCAGGCAGAAAGAGAGGGGTCTGGCTTTCATATATCAAACTGAGTCATCTCCATAGATGTAGATTTGTTTGTTCTGGCGTTTCTGGTCTTGTTGACTGAGTTACTTTTGCCTCTGAATCAGAAACAGCTGATGTTCATGGGGTTGTTTTTTAACTTCTGCTTTTGTCTGAAAAGCTAAGGGAGGAGCTTTCGGCGCCTCTTATTTCCATTTTTATTTCAATCAAGGACTAGCCTTAACTGCAGCCTGCCGGTGCTGGGGGCCAGATGGAGACTCAGTTCACGGCCAGGCAGAGCGCTACCAGCGGGACTGTGGTTATGTGGACAGTGGGGGAGGGGAGGGTGCTGGCCACGGTGGCGGACACACAGCCCACACTCACCCGCTGACTCTCCCCTCAGCATAGACTCCCCTTGAATCTTCCTTAGACTAGACAGAAGGTTTCAGGTTTGCCTAGACTGTCCACATTTCCAATAAGCATATTTTTTTCTGGCAAGTCGGTACAATAACATTCCTTTCTCACCATACCTAGAACACGCGAAGGCTCTAGCTTTTGCATATAACCACTTTGACTTGAAGTTCTATGGGGAAGGGTGCAGAGCCTGCTCCACTGCTCTTAGCTCTTCCTTTCCCAGAGCCGCAGTGTACACTCCCATTTTATATCCTCTCCCTGGAGACCCGTGTGACCCTCCCCTGACCCTACCTTTTAACAGCACCGATAAAAAGCTGATTCTGTTGGTGAAGTGATGTTTTGGGGTCACAAAGAAGTCAGCCCAGCCTTCTCATAGGGTGGCTTGCTCCCCAGTGAGGAAGGGTCTGCATTCTCTTTCAGGGACCAGAGAAACCCAGAGCAGGGTGATAGTGATGGTCACCAGTCTGTCTGGGTCATCTGATGCCTCCTTTGAAATAGAGCTCCTCCCCAGCAGGAGCTCCTTGTCATTTTACACAGTGAACATTGGTCCCTGGTGCGTGAGTGCTGCACACAGGTAATGTGACTTGACGACTCTCTGCCAGCAGAAGGGGACCCCGTGGCCAAACTCTGCCTCCTTCTCCCTGGTTGAATGCTTGCTTGATTGATTCCTTGGTTTGGTGACAGTCCCCTGCAGTTGCCCATGAGCCCTTTCCTCAATCACTGACTGTGTCTTAGAGAGAGACATCCTGGCAGGTAGAAAGAAGCCGGGGTCAGTGGCTGACCCACTCATGGGCCCCCACGTCCGGACTCCCGTGTTTGGGTGCCGTTTGCTCTTTTCAACCCACCGGTGGGTGGGATGTGAAGCCCGTCACTAGGTTCCATGAGCCAGTGCTCAAGAGTGACTTTAAATGGTCAGTCCTACTGGAGAAAAATGCAGGAATGGAAAATTGTGGGTGATCAAGAGTCGCATATTTAAATACAGCTGGGCCTTTTCCGCACAATGGTGAAGAAATTCGGGGGGTGAATAATTTCTCCCTGTCCTTTTGACCATTGGGATTTCAGTCCCTTCCACTGGGTAGCTCTCACGGCTGTTATTAGATGTACAGTTCATACGGAAGTCTCTGGATTCCATTTCATAGTGTGATGGGTGCTGTACCCTCCGCCTCTCTCTCACAGATAGTAGCCCTCGTGAAAGCAAGCATGGACCCCAAAGCACAGGTGAATCTGTCACTCTGTCCAATCTGAGCGGGACATAGCTCTGCAATTAGGAATCACTTGAAATGAATGCATGAAGGCGTTTCTCCCATATTGAAACCGGCTGTGTTCCTCCGTTTTCCGTTACTGTAACAGATACTGGAGGTGGTCGACTTAATCAGAGGCAAGGTTTGTTTTAACTCCTCGTTTGGGAGGTCTCAGTTGATGATTTATTGGCCCCTTTGCTTTTGGACCTGGGGCGACGCAGTGTTTCAAGGTAGGCAGCGTCTGGTAGAGTGAAGCCACTCACTTCATGGCGGAAATGCAAAAGAGGAAGGGACCCAAGTCCTACAGGGGCATGTCCACCGTCAGCACTTTGGGGCTGTCACCAAACCAACCAACCAACCAACCAGGAAAGAGAAAGATGTCCTATGGGGCCCTACCTCTTAACCACCTCCCCGTAGTGCCCATCTGAAGGCCAAGCCTTTACCATGTGGCGCTCTGGAGAATGTTCTAGATCCACAGACAGCACTAGTCAAGCTGTGCAAAGGCGAGTCAGACGTGCACTGCCTTGGATGCATCAGGAGCTAGATGGTTGGTGGGAAGCTGGTCGACTTAGGTCACTGTGAATTGGCATCGTATCTCTTGGGAAGCTATAAGTAATTCAGAGCATCTATGAAACACCTGTTATGTTTCTTGGCTTGTTGATCTGTGTGTTGATTGTCTCTGGGAAATAAGGCTCATTTGAATGTCAGAACAGCATGGCAGGGTTCTTGTTTTAGTTGTTTATCAAATTACCTTAAAATCTAGACCTGGAAGTCCATGGAGATAAAATATCATAAGTACATCCAAATTTCTCAAAAATGTCCTGGACATTTTCCAAAATAGAGGCATAGAATAAGAGGGAACAAAAGTCTTTACAGGTGGGTTCCCATTTGATCAGCCAACAGCTCCCTGGAATAGAAAACTCCTTAAGAACCCTGATTGAGGGAACGGGCGAAGCGTCTGGCTTTGCAATATAAAGCCATTTCCAAGGCACAAAGAAAATGGCATTTTAAACACGGTCAAGGCTTTTTATTGCTCTTACATCTTCATAACCAAAACATGTGGCCCGGGATGCCCACACTCTTTAAAGTGACTATGAGCATTTCAAGTAACTGTCAGGGTTTGTGACCGAGGATTTGTGATGACAATATGGACCCTTTCACATTCTGACGAAGAAGCGAGAATCCCAGAGTTTTTGTTTATGTGGATTCTATGTGTGGATATTTACCGTCTTAGAAATTAAAACTAAAAAAAAAAAAAAAAAAATTAAAAAGTTTATTCCTTTTAAAATAACAATAAACAACTGCATTGCATTTTTAATATAAAAATAGTAAGTATGTCTCCCCAAACAATATGATTGAGTGCAAAGAGTGACATGGCTCTAATTTTTGCGCTTCTCTGTAATGTTCGGCTTCCCAGAAAGCTGATGTGATCCTTCGTGACCTCTGAGAAACTCCACCCTGCATTTGTAAGAAAATAAGGTTGAAAAAGACACATGATGTCTTGGTGTTATTTTGAAACTGGTTTCGACTCGATGAACTCCCTGAAATCGTCTTTAGCACCCGGGGGGGGGGGGGGGGGGGGGGGGGGCGGTCACCAGATCACACTGTAGAAAATGCTAATCATAGAGGGATCCGGGATGTAAAAATCCTGAACCAACTAAAAATCTAGTTCTCTGTGCCGAGATATCAGGAGTTTATGGGAGAAGGGTGTTGCTCTGCCACCCAAGCTGCTGAGCTCCTCTGGACAGACTTGCACCTCCCTGCTGGCCTGCCACCTGCTGAGTGTGGCGACAACACCCTGTTTCACTGCTAACTGCTCTGTGTTCCTGGGCTATTATTTTCTACCCACGGTTGTCCCTGGGCAGCTCACCCCATCTGCCTGGTTCCCTGACCAGTGAGTGACTTTGAATGTCTTCTTCCACTTCATAGGACACCTTGGTTCACCTCTGATATCCCGGTCCCCCCAATGACCACCACCATGGCTTCTAATTAAAATGGTGACCTCTTACACACAGAACCTGGGTCAGAAGCCCAGCCCTCTGAACGCCGTCTCAAGAGAAGAATTTGGGAAAGGGGCAGTTCCGGGTGCCGGGTGTTACTGCCTGAATTTCCAACCCATATGCAAAGGATCCTGCATCTGCTGGCTTTAGAAACTAAAGGTGTCCTGCCCAAGAAAGTCAACTGCTGACTTTGGAAGCCAAAAGACTCCTGTTTGAACCAAACGCCTAGATTTCCGGAAGTCCACACCTGCAGGGGTGCTTCAGAGGGACACCTGGAGCTGCCTCCAGTTGAAACCGAGCGTCCTTCTAAGAGCCCGCCTAGACTCTGGTGTTCTTATCTGCTGCGTCTGGACTCGGCTGATTGCAACTCCATCCTGGGACCCAGGGTCAGCCTGGCTGCCCAGCGAGACCCTCCGTCTCTTCATCACCGTCCCCAGTCGGCCCTTCCCTTTGTGACTGGAGGGTGGCTCTCCTCTTGGCATGGTTTCCTGGAGTCTGACCACACCCTTTGCTAGACCCTAGCTGTCCCCTCTGTGAGGGCTGAAAGACTGAAACCGAGTCAGCAGCCTGACAAAGGAGAGAGAGAACCATGACCTCAGACACTCCCGACACAGTTGGTCATGAACAAACTACTCCTGAGTCACTTGTTGGCCGGGTGTGATTTCTTTCCCTGCCTGGAAGAGAAAAGCTGGGGAAGGAGAGCTGAGTTCATTTTTCTTTTATCCACCACCCCCCCAGGGCTCTTGCTTTTCCCATCATCAAGCTTTGTCACCTCACTATCCAGGAGCCTCCGAGAGTCGACCTGGCACGAGGAGCTCAGAAAGCCACCCAGACACGGAATGTCCTCTTTCTGCGACTCGTGTCTAAACCTGAATGTGGGTTGACGAGATTACTCCCTTGCCAAATAAAATAGATGTCACTGAATATTAGGAATTTAGTGTCCCCAGGAAAGGCAAAGGAACAGTCAGCAGCTGTGGAGCACCTTCATTCATCTTTTTTTCATGCAATTATTCAGAGATATTTATGGCGTGGGGTTATGTGTCAGATATTGACACATCTGTGAATGAAAGAAACATTTTTGCTCTGATGGTCCTGATATTCTAGCCAGTAACAAATCATTGTCCAAAATTTCCTAACCCTCTGTTAGGAAGACTAAAACCCAGTCTACTCTGATCTAAAACACAACTTCCTAGATGATGAGTATTGGTTTGCTGTGTCCTTGGGGAGAGTCCTTATTCTTTCCTTATGGGGAGCAGCATTCCCAATGTGTCCTTTAGATCTGTGCGGCTTAGTTGTCTGTCCTAACTAATTGTTGTGTTGCCTGATACAACAGTTACGAGATGAGATGTCAGAAATTTCTGGTTCTAATAGAGTTGTCAGATTCTCCTTGATGCTCAGTCCACATTTTTGTTGCTTTATGTATTTTGAGGTTCTCTTATTGGGTGCATAAAACTTTAGGATTATTTTTTTTCTTCCAAGCAAGTGGGGACTTATCCTCCTTGTATGACCTACCCCTATCTCTGAGTGATGCTTGTCAGCTGTTACACTGATTACCTGATATTATAGAGGTACAGCAGAATTCTTTTGTGAGTATTTACCCGGCGTTTATTTGTCTACCTTGACCTCTTAGGTTTTCTGTTCTCACATTTTAGACATGTTCTTGTTCAAAAGAGATTTTCTAGATTTTAAATATCCTTCTGGTAATCATTTTTGAAACTGAAGAAATGAGTCCATATATTTCTTATTATTACTGAAGTAATTTCATATTGAACCATTTTATATTATACTATTTCTGCCACCTTTTGCTTCCTATTTCCTTTTTCTGATTTCTTTTGGGTATTTTTTTTTCTCTTCATTACATTTTTTTTTCCTCTACTAACTTGAACTTAAACTCTCTATGCCTCTTATTATAATGGGTAGTCATTAAAATTATCCCTCTTACTTAATGAACGTCTTACCATGCATACTTAACAAGATTCAGGATTATGTTTCCCCTCCTCCAAAAAATTACAAAGATCTTGGAATAATTGATTAATTACATGCTATTGTTATCCAGCCTTTTAAAAAACAACACTATCTCTTTACCCACCATTTCTTCTTACCTCAGAATTCTTCTCTGGGATAATTTCCCTTTTCCTGAAGATGTCATTTAGAATTTCTTTGAGTGAGATTTTGTAAGGGGCAATCACTTTTTTCATCAGAAATACCTATTTTGTCTTAATTCTTGAAAAGATATTCTTGCATCAGAAACCCTGTGCCTAAAGGAGGAAGAAGTAGGCCCAAATCTTCATCATGTTGGATTAGGCCCCAACTTCCTTAACGAGACTCCTAAATTGCAAGAAATAAGATCAAGAATTAATAAATGAGATGGACTCAACTAAAAAGCTTCTTCTCAGCAAAAGAAATGATCAATGAGATGAAGAGAGAGCCTGCATTTTGGGAGGAAATTTTTGCCCCACACATGTCAGAGAGAGCATTAATCTCCAGGACACATAAAGAACTCAAAAAAAAACAAACACCAAAAAAACAAACAACCCAAGCAATAAATGGGCTAAGGAGCTGAACAGACACTTCTCAGAAGAAGATCAACGAATATATGAAAAAATGTTCAACATCTCTAGTAGTTAGAGAGATGCAGATCAAAACTATTCTTACTAGTGTTAGATTTCGAATGGCAGTTATCAAGAATACAGACAACAATAAATGTTGGCGAGGATGTAGGAGAAAGTGCACACTCATACATTGCTGGTGGGACTGCAAATTGTTGCCACCAATCTGGAAAGCAGTATGGAGATTCCTTAGAAAACTTGGAATGGAACCACCATTTGACCCAGTTATCCCACTCTTTGGTCTATACCCAAAGGACTTAAAATGCAGCCACATCAATGTTTATAGCAGTTCAATTCACAGTAGCTAAACTGTGGGAGCAACCAAAATGCCCTTCAATAGATGAATGGATAAATAAACTGTAATATACACACACACACAATGGAATATTACTCAGCATTTAAAGAGAATAAAATCATGGCATTTGCAGGTAAATGGATGAAGTTGGAGAATATCATGCTAAGTGATGAAATAAGCCAATCCCAAAAAAACAAAGGCCGAATGTTCTCTCTGATAAGAGGATGCTAATCCATAATGGGGAGTGGGGAGGCATGGGAAAAATGGAGGAACTTTGATTGGGGAAAGGGGAGGGAAGGCGGGGAGGGTGCAGGTGGGCAGGAAAGATGGTCGAATGAGATGGACATCGTTACTCTATGTACATGTATGACTACCCATAGGATGTGACACTACCTTGTATTCAACAGAGAAATGAAAAGTTGTTCTGCAGTTGTGTACGATGAATCTAAATGCATTTTGCTGTCATATATGCCTCATTAAAATAAATACATAAAGATATTTTGGTAAAGAATTTCTAGGATCATAGTTATGTTCTCGCAGCATAGTGAAGCTATTACAGATGCTCTTCAACTTGTAGTATGGTCACATCTCAATAAAGTAAGTTAAAGATATCATAAGCTGAACATGCATGTAGTATGTAGAAAGCCTGCTGAACACCACAGCTTTGCCTCCCCTACCTACCACATGCTCAGAACATAAATATGAGCCAGTAGTTGAGCAAACTCACCCAATTCAAGGCCTATTTTGTAAAGAAAAGAATATGAATACCTCATGTCATTTATTGAATATTATACTGAAAATGAAAACCAGGATAAGTTGTATGGTAAGTTTTCACACCATGTAAAGACAAAAATTCTAAATCAAACAGCAGTAAGACGAGAACCATCTGCATTTTTCCCCTTCATCTGGATTCTATTGTTGTGCTTGTGAAGTCTGCTGTTAATCCAGCTGCTGTGCCTTTTTCATTGATGAACATTTTCTCTGGTTACATTGAAGATCATCTCTCTGTCTTGGGTCCTGCACAACTTCATGGTGATCGTCTCCAGGAAGAGATAAAAATGTTTTTGTTTATTCCTCTTGGACTATTGAACTTCATGAATCAATCAATCAATCTATCTATCTATCTATGAATTTTGGAAATTTTTCTTTTGAATATTTCATCCTCCTCATCCTCTGTAACATCTCTTACCAGATTCCAGTTTCATGTGTGGGATCACTACCTGTTAGGCTTCACTGTCCTGAGTCTCTTTTCTTTTATATTTTCTATCTTTTTGTCTCCCTATTCTGCAATCTTGATAATTTCTTCTGATTCATTTAAACTTTACTAATTATAACTAAACCTGTGTCTCAACTTTAACCAGTCTTTACATTTTAGATTTTTATATTTATATTCCAGATTTTTTTTTCAAACTTTCCAAGTCTCTTGGTCTTATTTGTTTAAACGGTCCTGCATTCCTTGCTGTTCTTCTCAAGCCTCATGTTTATATCCTTAGACATACGAAGCATGCTTGTTTTGTAGTTTAGGTCTGATTGGGCCCTGGTGAATCTGATCTTGCTGCTGTTTCGGGGGAATCCCATTCACCGTGTCCTTCATCTTTGCCCCTTTTGTGAATTTTGACCGGGCTCAGGATCCTGAGAACCTGATCTGGGGGAATTGTTTGAATCTTGAGTGAAAGTGACTTTCCTGTAAGAGGAGGGGTGTTGGCTCTGCTGTGCACCTGGTGCTGCCTGCCCGGAGCCACTCGAAATGATCTCCTGAGGATTTTCAGAGTGCCCAGTGGAAATCTGGACCTGGAGCTCCGGGGAGGCTGGTTTGCGATTACAAAGACTTGGGAGAGGCTATCTTTCGACTACCCTGCTTAGGATCCAGGAGTCTCCTGTCAGATGCAAGCCTCTCCTGTCAGCCTGCCCACCATGATCACGTTGAACCTTCTGCTTCTGCCTCAGCCCACGCAGCCGTCATGTCCAAGAGCGAGGTCCCCAGGACTCCCCTGAGAGATGCTGCTTCAACCGGGCTCTCTCCCAGCAACCTGACTTTTACTTCACCTACTTTCCCAGCAGCCCAGCAGTTGTTTGGATATTTTTTTATTCTTTTATCCTTCATTTTTAGTTGACTTCGGCAAGGTCGTCTGGGGTATTTGCTGAAAGCAGAACCACCATGTGCAGTTAATACATGCTCTGGACTGCTGAGGATCAGGAGCCGCCGCTTGCCTCTAGCAGATATCAACAGCTCTGTTCAGTTCCTCAGCTCAGCAAAGGCCTGGGTAGGGCCCCTCCTGGTAGGGCCCCTCCCCGTAGTTCAGCACACACCCAGCGTAGCATAAGCAGGTGCCATCACACAGACACCAGCAGGTATGGCGTGGGAGGTGTAGAGAGCCTCCAGGACATGATTCCTAGGAGAGCTCACCTTCCCCTCTTCACCTCTGAACAGAGCCAGGTGGCCTCTGGTGGCCCATTAGACTTTGGAAGAGTCAGGTCCTTTATCATTGCAGGCCCAAGGTCAATGACTGGCTTTTGAGTGTTCTGGAAGCCCTCTCCCAGCTGGGTCTGGGTGTCCTGCTGCACTTCCTGGGCCACCTGCTGCCTTCTTTTTGACTCAGTGCTGTAAAGCAGGGGTCAGCAGACTGCCACCTGTGGGCTGCATTTCCTCCACAACCTATTTTTATAAATAAAGTTGTATGGGAACACAGCTGTATCCATTTATATGCTTTGGCTGTTTTCCCAAGGATTCACAAAATCAAAAATATTGTCTGTCCCCTTACAGGCACCGTTTGCCAGCCCTCCCTGACTCTCCCCTAGAGCATCCTGCATCCAGGCTGTGCTCAGCCCCATTCACCACATTATCGCCTCCCCCAGCTCCAGACTTGGCCACTGGAGCCTCCCTCCTGTCCTCAGCCTGGTCAGGGTGTGCCCTTTGAAACCCTGGAAATGCATCTCTGCAGATTAAAAGACAGTGAGTAGTGTTCCCTGGACGCCCTCTCTTCTCCTGGGTCCCTCTGGAACCTTCCCCAGCCTGCAGCAGATTATCAAGTGGCAGATCCTTCTAGGGCCTCCGTCCTTTGACCCATTCACCGCAAAGACGCATTTCAGACAGCAGATAGAGAAATAAGACGAGAACAAGAAACATGTCAAACAGCGTTTCCGTAAACCGTGCCAAATGGCACTAAAGGCGCTTGTCCCTTTAAAGAAGTCGTTTGAGCAGTGAAGAATTATCTGGAAAGAATCACCAGCAAGTGCGTCTGTTTTGTTTAGGGAGCTGGTCAGTCTGCTTTCTATAGCTGAAAGAACTCAGACCGTTGATGGCCTCCGGCTACGGCATGTGGACCCTGGAGCCCGGCTCCCTAGGTGGAGTCCTGCTCTGCCACTCACCGGCTGTGTTTATCAGGGCTGTCCGGAGAAATAGAACCTGTGGGACGTCCATAGATATTTGTCATCTTGGCTTTTTTTGGTACCAGGGATTGAACCCAGAGGCGCTTAACCATTGACCACATCCCCAGCCCTTTATTCTGTTCTACTTAGAGACAGGGTCTCGCTAAGCTGGAACCTCACCCTTCCTCTGCCTCTCTGTCCTTTTGTAGCCCTCAGTGGCCACTGATGTCCCCCGACACGAGGGGACCAGGGAGCTTCTTGACTGAGTTACTGACTCAAATGCTGATCTCTTCCAGAAACTTCCTCACTGACACACCCGGAAATGATCTTCCACCAATCCCTGAGCCTCGTCAAGTTGGCACATAAAATCACCCACCCCTCTGCTGCTTGTGGTCTGAGTCACGTAGCTCGCTGTCCCTCAGTTTCCTCATCTGACCAAAGGGATCACAGGGTCTCTCACACGAGGAAGGCCGGGAGCCCAGGGGCCTTCACGTTTGAGCCATGATCCTCAGGATTACTTGATCTTCCTGAGCTGGCGTGTCCTCATGTGTAAAATGGAAATGGCACTAGTGAGTTTTCATTTTGCTTGAGGAGTAACCATGGTATTTAAAAAAGAACCAAAACAGAGGTCATTTTTAAGGAGACAAGTAGGTCATCAACAGGTACCATTCTCTAACATTTCTATCAGTGTTTGTCTTCTTTTCCCTACTGAGACTATTTATAAATTCCTTTTTTAAAAGAAGTTGCTAGAAACATCTAGAACCTGGCAGCCCTCCCCCTCCTGGTGGGCCCTCAGTGATTTCTTCAGGGCTCATTCTGTAGCCAGATATTGGAAGAGAAGCCCAGGAAGGGCTGTCCTCTGGTCTGCTGACCCTACTCCCCCGAGACTCCGCATGCACCCCCACAAAGCCATCCCTCACCTCTGCCCTCTGCCACCCTGGGGCTCCGTGGCCTCCTGTGATGTCTGTCTGTGGAAGCCAACTCTGACGCTCTCCATCTGTCTGTCTCTTTCAACTAACAGACTCTGTTCTAATAAGTACCAAAGATATACTGGTTCAGTGCATGAAAAGATTCAACAAATAGATGGATGCCAACTAAAATGTATTTGAGAACCCGTGACAAAGATACTCATCTTAAGAATTTTGCAGCCTGGTTCGTTTTCTCAGAACAATATTAAATCTCATAAGAGTACCATATTCATGATCCCCCTTTCTTTCAACCTGCCCACAGATTGCACAGTTAATAAAAGCAATACACACTCACCTATATAATACAAGATACACTTCATTTCATTTTATTTATTTATTTTGGTACTAGGGATTGAACTCGGGGGCTCTTTACCACTGAGCCACACCCCCAGCCCTTTTTATCTTTTATTTAGAGGCAGGGTCTCACTGAGTTGCTTAGGGCCTCACTAAGTTGCTGAGGCTGGCTTTGAACTCACCATCCTCCTGTTCAGAGTCCCAGGCTGCTGGGATTACAGGCATGTGCCGCCATGCCCAGCAGAAATATGCACTCAAAATGTCACCCCCAATATATGCCAGCTTGGCTCTCCTGACCTTTGAACTTCTGTGATTCCACTTATCCTCGACACTTTGTTTGAAGACCTTTGTACTTTTCAGGCCACCTGTAAAACCTTTTCGTAATGTTGGAATTATCCAATGTTTGATTGCAGAGTAATTCAGGGAGGATCATTCACGAGTGGGTTGGGTTTGCACAATAAGCAGGGCTGGATGGTGTGTTGGACGGCGCAGGTGAGGGCTGACATCCCTCCTGCTGTCCCTGCTCCCAGGGCTGGACCTGTCTGTGCCTCCCCACGTGACTCTCCATAGCATCATCGATTGACTCAAGGACAGCAGTGTCTTCGCAGCTCCGTGCACCTGAAAGACAGGAAGCACCCGAAGGCCTTTTTCCGGCGGGCATTTTTACATAGATAACCAAGCCTTAATTGTCCAGCACCTAGAGAAGAGCAAGGATGCACCCTCTGGAGAGTAACAAAGGTTTGGTTGGCTGAATTTCATCTTCCCATAGCCTGAGCACCCCCAGGAGCTGAGGGTCTTACAGAGGGTGCAGGCACGGTCTCTGCTTCACCCCAGCAGCTGGGCATTCTCAGCCAGAATGACCACTGGAAAAAATAGGACCACTGGATGTCCCTTGCTCCTTCCCACAGGGAAAGTGCTGGATGATGACCGACCGGGTGCCTGTCTCCTCCCTTAGCTTTTGAATACAGTCTCACGAGGCCGACTCGGGTTTCCCTTTCGTGGTCTTAATATCCATTGGTGTCTGACAGAATCAGAGCATTTGACCTTGGTGAGGCCCGACCTTTGCTGAGCATGTTTATCTGTGACTCGGGTTCCCCATGCACCTGACAAGCACTCTTGGGACAGCGTCTTCTTGGTGGGCGATGGTTCTCACAGACTCCCGGGCGCTTCCTGTTTCTTGCCTTTGTAGATGGCTGCTGTGGGCCTGTTCCAACCCCAGGTATGGGCTGTTTTCCTTTCCTGGTGAAACTGTGCCCTGTGGCGCTGGTCCTGAGAGGACCTGTGACAGGAAGGCCGAGAGGAGGAGGAAACAGTAGAGAAATAGATAAAAACAAAGCAAGTCAGGAGTCTGCTGCCAGGTTTCTCTCAGCCCAGCCAAAGAGTCGAGGCAGAGGGGGCCCAGAACCCTCGGGCTCTCACCCACAGTCTGCCTCCCGTCCTAGGATTTTTAGGGTGCTCTCCAGCCAGGTTCCCAGCCTGGGCCCAAGGAGGGTGAATGTGGTGCCCCGCGGTGGCCTCCTGCTAGATCTTTGGGTAGATCTAGCCCATTTGACTTAGGCCTGTTTCACCACAGCTTTTAAAATAAATAAACTGTGTCAAGCTCCAGGGTTGGGAAAGGGAGCTGTGGACACAAAGCCTCTGGACCAGGCCTCTCAAGGAACAGAAAACCAGGCCGCTTTTCTCACCTGGCCCCTACCCGCCCTGGCTCCTGGCGGGAGCTTGCTGGGACTTGAGAGGAGCGGGCCGTGGACTTTGGCATCTCTAACAAGGATCGGAACTCTCTGGAATTTGCCCCTCGGCCTGGTCTCGGGCCCAGATTCAGTGGCATAGACTTTTTTTTTTCTTCCCTTAAATGCAGAACCATAGTAGGGGCCCAGAGCTTCCCCAGGCCTCCTGTCCCCTGGAAGGAACAGAAAGGAAGATGGATGGGGAGAAAAACACCCACACGGAGTCAAAGACCCCCGGAAAGCCCATCTGAAGCCACGGGACGTCAGCACAGAGGGACGCAGGGAGAGGTGAAGACCGTGAGGGGCGCGTCCGCAAGGGAGGGCTCCTAAGTTATTTTTAGTCTCAAAAATGCCGTCGATCCTATTATCCCATTACGCCCCAGTACATCAGATTGCTTGCCTTTCTCGAGTTTACCACAGCTCCCTTTTTTTTGTTTGATGAGACAAGAGCAGGCTGGCCGGGAAGGCGGCTGCCCTGGGGGGAGAGACCTACTTTGGGGGGGGCGGGGGCCCCCAGGGCCTCGTGGTTCTGTTTCTGTCTTCTCCGTATCTGGGGCTTGAGTGACACGTGGAACCTGCAGGTTCTCTCCACGGAGGGGACAGGGGACCCATCAGAAATCTCCCACCCAGAGGCACTGCAGCTGCCAGAAGAGGCAGGTGACTCCAGCGACCCCTGGAAGGAGAGACAGGCCAGCAAGGTGGTGGGAGGACGGAGGAGGGGCGGGGTCCACGGGCACCCTCTCAGAGCCCCTCCTCCAGTATCCAGGATCCATTGGCCTCCTGGGATCCTCCCTTCAACCGGGCTGGTCAGCCCCAGGGGACATTCAGAGGATCATCCTCATGTGAGGGTGTCCTGTGGTCACACGGGACCTGATGGCCTAGCGTGTGTTTTTCCGGCCGTTTTTATTTCTTTTCACTCTGTGATGGTCATTCCCGTCCAGTGGTCAGTTCAAGATGACGTCATCCTGATTTCCAGCAGCTCCCCCTGGCGTGTGCCTTGGAGAGCCCCATCATTTTGATAAAATGCAGCTGTATCTTCAACGGATCCACCTTTTTGGTTTCATTCCGTGCTCTGTCCTGTGAGACTATCAAGAGACCTGAGCCTCCTCCGGACAACACCAGGGACCTGGTAGAACGAAAAGACCCGACGTGGCCAGAGCCCCCGGTGGAAAGTGTGGAAACTGTCAGGGTCTCGCCCGCCCGCTCTGGAGGCTTCCTGACGCATCAGTGACAGGAGGTGGAGCTGAGCCCCAGTGCTGGGTCTCTGTCGGCCCTCTGGACTCCTGCCTTGGCTGCCAAAACGGTGACAAGTCAGTGTGAGCCAGTGGCTGCGGAAGGTGCTCTGGTGGCAGCTCGGACATGCTTCCCAGGACAGAGGACACATGCACGGATCCGTGGTCACTGGGCTCCTGACAGGAGGGAAGGCTGGTCAGGGGGCAGAAGTTCTGGAGAACTGTTCCAGGAGCTCAGGAAGAAGTCAGGAGAAGGGAGACGGCGTGCCTGAGATTCATGCCCCATCCAGAGGAGACCGGGTCACCCTCAACAAAACGGGCCCACTTTGGAAACAGCCGAGGATCAGCCAAACCAGCAGTTCATTTCTCTGGCGTTGGGCAAGGAAATCAGAAAGATCCATAGTCACAGCTGGAGAACTGCTTCCTCTTTAAAGAGAGAAGAAAACGTGCAGAGAGCCGGGGCTGTTGTGTTTGCTCTTCCAAAGGTGCACCTGGTTTTAACCTCAGTGGACGGGCCTCCTTGGGGACACTGGGCTCGCTGAGAATGGGCTGCTTTGATGACCTGCCTACAGAATCAAGGTCACTTGTTTGGTTGGCAGGAATTTTGTTGGTATTGATTTTGTAGATTCTCTCTGGTCGCCGGCTACACAGGGAGTGATGTTTACTTGTTTGATATTCATCCAAGTCCAAATAAGATACTCTGGATTCTAGGTGCTCATCCCCTGTTTTTTTTTTTTTTTCTTTTAAATACTATCAGTCATTTAGGACAAAATGTTTTCTTAATATTTTCACGAAGGTACAGTAGAAAATGTCTCTGGGCACCTGTTCATAAACATGAATGATTTGCTTCTTTGATGACACATCAGATTAACTTTATTGTCTATACATATCGGAGGTTTACAATTATTTGTGGGATATGTAGAGACAGTAAAATGGTTTCTATGGTAAAGCAAATTACATATCCATCATCTCACATAGTTCCTTACGGTGTGTGTGGCCAGAACAGCTAAAATCTACAGATCTAACAAAAATTCCTAATGCAATACAATTTTTAATTCATTTTTTAAAATTTATATATGACAGCGGAATACATGACAATTTATCTTACACATATAGAGCACAATTTTTCATATCTCTGGTGGTATACAAAGTATGTTCACACCAATTCATGTCTTCATACCTGTACTTTGGATAATGATGTCCATCACATTCCACATCATTAATAACCCCATGCCCCCTCCCTTCCCCTCCTACCCCTCTGCCCTATATCTAGAGTTCATCTGTTCCTCCCATGCTCCCCCTCCCTACCCCACTACGAAGCTGCCTCCTTATATCAGAGAAAGCATTCAGCATTTGGTTTTGGGGGATTGGCTGACTTCACTTAGCATTATCTCCTCCAACTCCATCCATTTACCTGTAAATGCCATGATTTTATTCTCTTTTATCCTAATGCAATACAATTTTACTAACCAGAATCATCATTTTGTACATCAGATCTCTAGACTTGCTCATTCTGGGTATCTAACACTTTCTCTTGTTTGACCTACATGTCTCCATTCTTCTCCCCCTCTCACCCCAGGAACCACTCTTCAGGTTTTTATTAATGCCACATATAAATGAGATAATACCATATTTGTCTTTCTGCATCTGCCTTATTTCACTTAGCATAATGTTCTCTAGGCCCATTGATGTTGTGGGAAATGACAGAATGCCCTTTTTGTTTACACCTGAGTAATATTCCATTGTGTGTGTGTGTGTGTGTGTGTGTGTGTGTATCATATTTTCCTTATTCATTCATCCGGACACCTGGGGCTGTTCCCATAGCTTGGCCGTGGTGAACAGTGCAGATATCATTATGACATGGACATTTCATCTCCTTTGGGTGATGTATGTCCAGAAGAGGGTTTGCTGGCTCTGTGGTAGTTGTTGGAAAAATTGAAGAGATTTTTGTGAACCATATTTTTTTTTTCCCTCTGAATGTCTGGGCATCATCTCCATTTAGGAGAAACATCATGAGATCTTCAATATTTTAACTCAGGAGAATGAATTACAGGAACGTAAATGTAAAGACAAATGCCCCAAGGGGTTGAAGATGGAGGTGCTGCTGCTTGCAAGGCAGGGTGGGTGTCCGTCCTTGACTCCAGCTTCCTTAAAACAGTAAAGATGGCCATTCAGAGGTGTCTGGCTGCAAACCCAGGACTGCGATGCTTCTCTCAGCCCAGCCTCTCTTCCCCTCACTTTCCTCCTGCCAGCTGTCTGGAGTCTGGGAGCCCCTTCCTCACTCCCGCCCTCTCCTGGGAACCCGTGAGCTCTTCCAAACTCAGTGAGAGCCAATGGAGACGCAGCATCTAATGCCACCACATTAGAACAGAGGATGACAGTCCCTCAAATCCTGTGCTCCCAGAGTTCCACCCCTGATAAGTCTAGATCCACATGGAAATGGATGAACCATGTTCACAGCAGCTCCTTTCATAATAGCCAAAAGGTGGATGCAACCCTGGTGCCCATCCAGGGCTGAGTGGATAAGCCAACGTGGCATACAGAGAAGATGGAATATTATTCAGCCTTTAAAAAGGAGGAAATTCTGACACCTGTTCCTGATAGGGGTGGACCTTGAAAAGATCATGGTAAATTAAAATCCAGTGACAATATATTATGTGGTGATAGAGCCAAAAAAGGCAGACTCACAGAGACATAAAAAGGGTTGAGAGAGGAGAATGGAGAGCACTTCATAGATCCAGGGTGTTTCTCAGGGGTGACGACAAGCTTTGAAACGAGAGCTGGTGTATGCGCCTCATCGTGAGCACTGTGCATGCCACTGAGTTGTGCACTTTGGAATGGAGGGCAAAGGCCTTTTGGCTCAATGGGAAGAGATTTCTAGTAAGTACAACTAGCAAGAAATAGAACAGGGAGGTGGCTAGAAAAATCCACACGTAGGTCCCTCCCCTGCCCCCGTGGAGGAGATTGGGGAGCCCAGCTGGATGTTGTGGGTGGCATTCAAACTCGGGGGCAGCAATCAAAAGTAGTACTTTGGCCTCTTCCAGGGATGCCAGTGCCTAATCTAGTGCATAGCCCGGGCATCCAGACCAAGGCTCTTGGTGGCGCTCAGCTTTAGGTGGAGCAAGTGGCCTTTAATGTCCCTCCCCCCCACCACCCCCTCCACCCCCTGGGTACTCCCATCACAGTGACATGGCACAGCACCTGCAGCCCCCTCCTCCTGGGAGCAGGCTAGGAATGCCACTCTCAGTCCCTCCCCACCCCCTGGTCAGATTCCACCTTGTGTGAGCCCCCAGGTGACCTGTGTGCTGTGTGGACCTCCGAGGTGCTCGGAGTTGCCTTCTCCTGGGTGACACGTCACTGTTCCACGGACGAGCATGGGCAGGCACAGGGGCTTCGCTGGCTCTCCCCGTTCACTGGCTCTGGTGATGCCGGCCGGGGCCCTCCCCACCAGGCCAGGACCCCGCTTCACTCCTGCCTGGCTCCCGCCCACCTCCCTCTGCCCCCCACATGCCCTTCCCGCAGCCCAGGCTGAGTCAATATTTGATGTGCTGAGGAGAGGACCAGACAAAGCAAGGAGGAAATGCAGGGCCCTTCAGCTGGGAGGTGCCCACACACCTGCACTGACCCAGGGCTGAACCTCCCGTGTCCTGCCTCCCCGTGGGCCTCTTGCTGGGGTTGGGATGAGAACAAGGACGGGCATGCCTGGTGGCCCCCCAGTGTGGGGACAGGGTGTCAGTACAGCCATCCCACTTGGCTAGGGCAAGAGGAGCCTGTCTTTTCTATTGAGGTTGCAGGTGGGAAGGAGGGACCCCTCCCCAGGTCCCTCACCCGGTACGGACACTCGCGGTTTGGATATTCTTGTCACTAGCTTGGCCCGCTGACTCCACGGCCCATTTTCATGCATGTCGACCTTCTTAACCTCTCGGTGCTTTGGGGTCCTCGTTGACAAACGGAGAGCCCTACACTGCAGCTCTCTGGGGACGGAGACAGAACACAGCGCCCCAACATCCAACTGATATCTTTTCTTGCAGGAACTTGTCAAAGGTTCATGGCTGCCTTACGGGGGGGCCCCACTGCCGATCAGTGCTCCCCCTGTGATCTGGGTGGAGACTCCAAAGCAGAGAGAGGCGGAAAGTGCGGTGCATGAGGTCAAGACAAGGGAAGGGTGCTCTGGTGGCCGCTGACAGTCTCCATGACTCACATACGAACACCTCCCCATGAAACAGCTTGGCCCCAAATATGAATCTGCAGCAGAACTTGTTTGTCAAGTGACCCTCTGAAAGTCTGCAGGCTCTGAAAACCTTCCGTGCTTGGCAAGACCAAACGTCGGGGGACAGTAAAGACTGGGGTGTCCAGAACCCCTGGGTCCTTGCTGCCTTGGCCAGTGTCCGTGCATCCAGCAGGGTGAACAGGTAGACAGATTGGGGGGTCTGATTTCTCCCAGTGTTCTAGGAGCTGCAGGATCTTGCCGGGGCTGAACCTGTAGGGGGAGGAGGGCAAACCCATTCCCCGGCCTTGGAGCTTGATCCTGTGGGGTTCTTCATGTCACGCATGTCCTGATCGACTCTTCCTTTAAACACAAACAAATACGCCCGAAACAAGAAAAATACCTTTTTATTTGAAATAGAGATTCAGTGGAATTTGCAGAGGTTCACACTGAGTGCACCTGTCCCCCAGTTTCCCCAGTGATGACGTGTTTTGTCACTACGGCACAGTCTCACATCCCTTCCAAGGGCAGCGCCCCCAAGGACTCGGTCACCTCCCGCTAGGCTCCACCTCTTAAAGGTCCATCTCTCACCTCACCCTACGGAGGACCAAGCCTCCAGTACGGGAGCCTCTGGGAGACAAATCACATCCCGACTGTAGCAGAAGGACTGATTTGTGAAACTGACCCCCGTCCCAAGAACAAAGGCCTGACTGAGGTCTGTCAGGGTCAGATGTTGTCACTGGTGATGGGGTTTATGCCAGATGCTCAGCAAACTTGGCCGTAGATGAGTGGAGCAGGGCCTGTGGATCAGAGTGGTTCACGGTCTAGTCATTCCCAGTGGGGGTCCCCAGCACCCGACCCAGGGTGGAGACCACCTGACAGGTTGGCAGAGAGGTCTGACGGCGTCGCGCAGGGTGACAGCATAAACCCGAGCTTCACCACGTGCCCCAGGATGTGAAGGAGTGGCAAAGCCACCGTTGAGCGGAGGACAGAGGACGGGCATCAGTGGCTGACGTGTCCCATGGCACAGTCATGGACGCAGAAGGCTTTGTCACCAGGGCTTCTGCTCTCTGGGGGTCCTTAACCCTCTCCCTCAGCCTGCCCATGTGGCCACCAGTGCCCCAGATTCCTGCCCCAAACAGCGTGTGAGGTAGATGACCACCTTCAAGACCTCAGAGGCAGACTGTGGTTTACAGTGGTCACTTCTTACTCCACCAGAGGAAGAACTGCAGTCCCCGATGCTGGCTGAGTCCCAGAGGCCAGGAGGGTGGTCCGTGACGGAGCCCACCCCGGTGCATCTTCTGGTCCCATCTTGCCATTGATTCAAGGCCTTCCCACAGACAGCGGGGTTTCCATCTTGCACCTGGAGGGAGGCACGGGGCCCTGAAGCATTGTGTGAGTTTCTGGAAAGAACTGAGAAGAAAGGAGCAACCCCTCTTCCACAGGGAGCCGAGCTGGACCCCTCTCTTTTCTTCCCCAGGGGAAGGGGCTTAAGAAAGAAATGAACCCGATTCCATATTATAGGGTTTTCTAAATCCAGCATCCGCTGCAGATCCATGAGGTGCTTTGCCAGCTGCTTACTTTTGTGTGAAATCACTGTTTTTTTTGTTTCAGTATTTTTAAGTTCCTGTGAGTTTCTTCCTCTGTCTAGATGCAAGTCATATTCTCATTTTCTCCCTTTGGCCATATAAGAGATCCCAAGGGAACGTACCACAAAGTAGTACCTGTGGAAGAGAAATTCATTGCTCTTTTCTGCAACCAAGATGCAAACTAGTCGGAAGAGGAATGTGTATGCTTTGTACAGACCCTCACCTCAGATATTGGCAAATTCTTCCTGGCCCTTGAATTCTGGGTATAAATCTTACTGTGTCGCCAAGTGACGCGTATGCACACACACACACACACACACACACACACACACACACACACACATGCTATTAAGATCTCACTTGTGGGCAAGGCTAAGAAAGGCAGTGGTGTTGGTGGATTTATAAATGTAAGCTCCCAGGACCTCAGTATGTTTGCAAACTGAAGTGTGAGTCCAAAGTCAGCACCCTTCAGAGGGAATCAGAATAAGACCATTCGTACAAAGACAGGAACTTCATTTCTATTCCAGAGCCAGGCAGAATAGATGATTTGAATTATGTGAAGGAAGAAAGAGTCTCAAATGGGTAATTTAGTGAGAGGGTCGTAGAGAGAAAATATTTCTAGGGAAAGAGTTAGGAAGCTCTTAGTACTTGCAACTGTCATTCTGGTTTCATATGTATATTTATACAATGTGTGTAATAGTGTATGTTAATGTATTATTATTTTATATATAGAGAGAGAAATTTGATTCTGCCTAACTGAAAACCAACCTTAAGATCTTTTACCTTTGTATTCTGAATGAATGAATGAGTGAATGACAATAAGTAGCCTCTTTCTCAAAAAAACAATGAGAAAATTTTAAGTGTTTTTGTTTATACCACAATTTTTGTCTCGTTTATTTATTAGCTGTTTTCCTTTTCTTTCAAACAGGTTTTCAAAATCTGAAATTCATTCGTTTAGGTTTATAACGTCCAAGAGTGTGTGTGGCCTTGGAATGATTCTTTAGTTCTGTTCTAAAGATTCTGAATTTGGTATTTAGATGCATAGCCAATTTTAAATATGTTTTCATGGGCCTGATCATCTTGCATACACTGGGAAGTGAAACCTATATGACTACTTAGGTAAAGATAAGAGTATAACAGAAATAAACTTAAAAAGAAGAGTACAACAGGTACCGAATGGCTTGCTTAAGTGAATGCGCGCCGTTAAATGCTTTGAATACCAGGTAGGACGAATGCATAGCAAATCTAACAGCATTTCACTTTTGACTTTGATACATTTGACCGAACGTGAAATTATTTATTGAAAATCAAAATCAAAATTCAAACATTTTCCACCGCTTTACCCTGAATTTCAAAGTATTAAAAAAAAAATTGCATTTGGCTAATGGCCTGAAACCAGGTGGATGCGACTTTGCTAAGCCAGCTAATTGGCAGCCAGGAGTTCTGCCTCTCAGATGGCTCATTAGTGAGGTGGGCGGGATCCACGCTCCTCCAATTAGTGGGCCCTGAGCCACTTGCACATTTAAAGTATGATTCAGTTCACAGAAATGTTGTTTACCACCAACTCTTCAGAGAAAGACTTGTATGTGAGCCCGTGTTCCTTGATCCGGCAACCTTGTGGATTACAAGGCACATTTTCAAGGACCTGCTTTGCAGGTTTTTCTGATACCCGGTGACAGTCTGGGGAATGGAGAAATGAAGATAATTGACATCGCAGGGTTAGGATTTGGTATTCAGAGGCACAGCCACTTTAAAATATGCCTTTGGAATTGTTCCTGGATTGTGATTTAAAACAAAAACAAAGACAGTTCCTAGAGCTGTTTCCCCCGGCTCATACATTCTAGGTGCCTCCCAGGTGTTAGGTCCTGTGGTTTCATAGCCACCCCGTGAAGGTGAGAAACGGAGGCAGAGAGAGGGTGAGTCGCCTGGCCAGGTTCACTCCGGTTAGATGAGAGTCACGATTTGAACACGGGATCTTCCTGGGCTGTGGCCTCTTGGCCGGCAGATTCTCATCCCTCATAGCATGGATCCTATTGATCATCTGCTGAATAAGCTCATGAGCAAGTTAAGGGACAGGAGGGGGAAGGACCCATCATCTGCCCTTCAGTTCTTTAAATGGCTAGAGAAGACTTGTCCAATGAGGTCATTTCCTGAAAGAAGTTGGATGAAGAGTCCCAAAGCCCTGGGATTTTAAATTTTGAATGTGGTCTCTAAAATATTAACTGGAAAAACGTCCTCGTAACATTTGCTGTAGAGAGGAAATACAGAGGCGACACTGTCCAGCATTTCAGAAAAAAAAAAAAAGACTGCTAACATTTAATTCCACCTGTGGGTATTTATGCAGATTCCGTCCCTTTGGCCTGGGCCTGGACTCTGCTGGGAAACCTCTCTGAGGGACCACCCTCCACCCCTGCACAATTTCCCCAAAAGTATCTGGCACTTTTTTCAATTCCTGAGCCAGCCAGGTCGGTAGGGGACAGCTTCAACCCCGGCTGGTCACAGGGGCAGTGGCTTCCTCCATAGTGAGGGTCTGTGCCCACCAGTCCCACGCCACCTCCCCAGGAAGCATCCTCGGTGGGTGCTGAGGGGAAAGGATGTCATTGGGAGGGAGCCAGAGATCTGGGAGCAGCACCACCTTGCCTGGCAGCATGCGGCAAATCATCACAGGGTGCACCTGCACAGGTGAGGAGTCCTGCAAACAGCCACAAAGACGCGCCATGTGTCTTCAATGGCAGCAAAGTGGCAGCGAGTGTGGGTCTACCTTTTTGTTTTGCTTTAGTTACACGTGGCAGTACAGTGATCTTGACATATCATACATTTGAATCTAAGATACCCATCTCACTCCAGTAAGAGTGGCAGCCAACAAGGGCTGGCGAGGATGTGGGGGAAAAGGCATACTCATACACTGCTGGTGGGACTGCAGATTGGTACAGCCAATATGGAAAGCAGTATGGAGACTTCTTGGAAAGCTGGGAATGGAACCACCATTTGACCCAACTATCCTACTCCTCGGTCTATACCCAAAGGACCTAAAAACAGCATACTACAGGGACACAGCCACATCAATGTTTATAGCAGCACAATTCACAATAGCTAGACTGTGGAGCCAAACTAGATGCCCTTCAATGGATGAATGGATAAAAAAAAAATGTGACATATATACACAATGGAATATTACTCAGCAATAAAAAAAAAATAAGATCATGGCATTTGCAGGGAAATGGATGGCATTAGAGCAGATTATGCTAAGTGAAGTTAGCCAATCCCAAAAAAAAACAAATCCCAAATGGGTCTACCTTTCTGTAGTTTGTTTGTGTGTTTGCTCCGGAGCTGTCCGCCAGGCGCTCTCTGGGTTGTCCTCCTTCTGGCTGCCCTGTCTGCCCCCTGGAGGCTGGCCTGAGACGCCCCAGCTGGGCCCAGCCAGGCCTTCCTGGCAGCCGGGGCTCCTCACCATGGGAGAGCGGCTGTCCACCGACCTGCTTTTCCTGTTCCCCCACAGCAGACGCAGCCTGCTGAGCCTCTTCAAGAGGGGCCCCACAGATCAAGTGGCTCCTCCAGTCATGCGCAAGGCCACCTCCCGAGTGAGTGTGTGTGCATCTATTGGCTCTGTTGAAAGGGACCTGTGGTTCAGGGTGGCCGGAGCACAGAGTCCGAGCCCAGGGCGTCCATCAACCCCAGGGGCAGCCTGCCTCCCCACCCCCTCACCCTAGGAGAAACCAAAGCCAAAGCCGGCTCCTCTCCAGCCTTTAGAAACACGTTCCTCAGTGGAAGCTCTTCAGCCCTATCTACCCCCTCCCGAGCACCCGAGCACCCGTCCTGAGCTCCCAGGACACCAGCTGCCTGCTGAAATGCCAAGAGCTGGGAACCACCCTGTCCTCTGAGAGGTTTGCCATGGACCTGGGGGAGGGTATGAGCAGCCAAGGCAGAGGCGAGGCCAGAACAGGTAGAAGAGGAGGCGGGGGGGGGGGGCTGTGGCAGGGCAGAAGGTGTTGGGATGGCGGACGATGTGCTTGAGGTCAGGCTCATGTTCCAATTTGGCAGCCTGACATCCAAGGCTCTGCTACCATTGGGAGTCCCCCTCCCCCCCACTCCCCACCCCACCCCAGCCCTCCCAGCCCCCCCCAGCCATGGGCCATGCTAGTAGATGTACTTATTATCCTCCACCTAGCCTCTTGCACATTTACTACCTTTTATTCTTTTTTATGTGTGGTTTTTAAAATTCCAATTTGTCATATTTGACAGCAGAATGCATTACAATTTGTATTCCACACATAAAGCACCATTTTTCATTTCTCTGGTTGTACACGGAATATCCATTCACACCATTCGTGACTTCACACATGCACTTGGGGTAACGATGTCCATCTCATTCTACCGTCTTTCCTACCCCCATGCCCCCTCCCTTCCCCTCCTACCCCACCTTGATTCTTATTTTTTAAAGAGATTGGTAGTTGTAGGTGGACAGCATGCCTTTATTGTATTTGTTTATTTTTATGTGGTTCTGAGGATCCTACCCAGTTCCTCCCACAGGTTAAACACGCCCTCTGTCGCTGAGTTACAGCCCCAGTCCCGACTATTACCTCTATTCTTTGCTGGAATTTTGCCACATTGCTGCCTGTGGGTATAGGATAGTGTTGGTCATTTGGAAGAAAAAGTGAGGATCAGGTCGTTAGGATATAATAAGCTGATGTTTGAGAAAACCATACTCCAGAGCTTCACCCACCGTCAATTTCACCTGTGTATCAGGTGCATAGCAATGTGCCTTAAGAAGGGAGCCCTGGGTCTAGGCTTTCTACCTCTGTGGCCATGACTGGTTGAGGGGACATGTCTGGAACTCTCCTTGCATCCTGAAGCCACCACCTGGAACTTCAGAGTCAGGGCCCAAGGAGAAGTGGACCCTTGGATGAATTGTCCATTTATTGGGGTTACTTGGTTGGATCTTTATAAAAAGACAGCTCTCCATCCATCTCCTACAAAACAAGAAGAAAGACACTTCCCGTTTCTCCCGTGGTCTTGCCGGCCTTACCCAAGGCCAAGAGTGACCGATGTAAAGAGAGAAATCTAAGATGACTTTAATCCACACCACGATTATCTGAGCGCACACGGAGAAATGAGGTTTCTAGTCCTGAGGACGCAGGCACCGGGCTCGAGACATTTCTAGAACAGCTAACGCTCATCCTTTGCTGGGTAAACTCTTGTGGCCAGTGGTTTTCCCTGGAAAGGCAGGGTTTTCTGGCGGGCGAACTTGAAACCCCTTCTCCAGGGACGGCTCCTGCCCAGGGTGCTCTTGGGGTCTGTCTTGGAGTCTCGTCTTCCCGTCTGAATTGTCCAGCCGTCAGGTCTCTCTGCAGAGGTGGGATGTGGCCAGGTCTGTGGCTGTTTCAAAACGTCAACTTTGGGACATTGGCCCCACCGGCCTCGGTGCCCGTCACAGTGCAGGCTGATGGGCACAGGGAGTATGTGGACAGCTCTTGGGAAGCACCAGTCAAGTCACCATTCTTGCCCTGGGAAAGCTTGCAGGGCAGGTGTTGGTGAAAGAGGAAGGACATTATTCAATGTGGGAAACCCTTCTCTGTTCCAAAATTGATGGCCCATCCGGAAAATGCCGTCCTGTCCTTAGGACAGTCCCATGACACAGGGCCTCCTTCCCATGACGGGGACCCCGATGCCGCCTTGCTGGGCTGCTGAACCCAGGTGGCCTGAAATCCCCATAGTGGTCACACCCCCTCTCTCTAACTCCCTTTCTTCCCTCCTCCCTGAACATTCAGCAGACACTTGCTGAACATGCTGCTCGGCAGTTTGAAGTTCCAGGATGGTGAGGGACGGTGCTGGTGGTCAGCTCCGCAGTGTCTGGCCCCTCACCAGTTAGGGCAGTAGGTAGGTGTGGGGCTTTGGGGAGGGGTTCTATGCCTTGGGGTTCGACCCGGGGTCAAATGGCTCTTCTAGCTCAGGGAGGGTGTGTCTCTCCTCCTTCTGAGATTCAGGGAGCCCAGCTGTCCCCAGTTTGCCCACAGACTTCTGTTTTGCCCACACACAGCTTACCTCTCGGCTCTTTGTCCACTCTTGGTCATTCTGACATTCATTTAATTTTTTTTTCCTAATGCATTTGGTCCGTGTGCACAATGTCACCAGACTGCATCCTGAAGTTGGGATTATCAAGTTTTTAGGAGGTGAAAGGAGGTGGGGAAGGGCAGCCAGGATTGTTCCACTGTGTGGATTTGGGTCCAGTTATATCAACACTGTGGAGGAAAGGCCTCACCAGGCAGTTAAGCACCAGTGGATCCCAAATCCCCATCGCTATGACCTCCAGGCCAGCTCAGAGACAGCGAGAGCTGCCAGCTCCCCTGACTTCCAGGGTTCATCAAGGCCCCTCTCCCATTTGACGGTAAGAGCAGACAGGCAGGCCACGGAGGCACATGCCTGAAATCCCAGCAGCTCAGGAGGCTGAGGCAGGAGGATCGCAAGTTCAAAGCCAGCCTCAGCAAAAAAGTGAGGCACTAAGCAACTCAGTGAGACCCTATCTCTATACAAAATAGGGCTGGGGATGTGGCTCAGTGGGTAGTCAAGTGCCCCTGAGTTCAATCCCTAGCACCCCCACGTCCCCCACAAAAAAGTGAATAAGTAGAGCAATCACCGTGAAGTCAGGCGGTGTGAAGGAAGAGATGCCCTTGCTACGGGCAGGTCCTGGATGTTGCCTGTGGGGGCCATCTGCAGCCCGCGAGCTTGGCTCGGCCCTGGCAGTGTCCACAGAGGTGATGGGCAGCAGCCTCCTGGCTGGACAGTGTGGACAGACAGTGGACTCTCTATTTCAACTGTAAATAAAAGAAGCGGTGATGGCGGAAGAGGAAAGCCCATGTCGAGTGCGGACGCTCACCCAGAGAGGTGTGTGGCCTTACGCTGCCAAGTGGCCCTGGTCCTGAAGGTCCGGGCCTCTTCCCAGTTAAAAGCGCCCGACTCTGACCACGGTGCTGTAGCAATGGAGGCAATGGACCCGATGAAGCATCCTGACAGATTCTCACCTCCTCCACGGTGGAGAGTGAGCCTCAGCCACCTCGGCTTACAGATGAGGTCATTGTTCCCAAGCTCCGGTGAAGGCCACCACGTGCCTTGTAGGGAAGTGGGTGGAGGACATTCCAACCTCCATTAGTTCATTTCCAAGCTGATCCCGCTGCCTCGCTCAGTGAGCGGTTCATGGGAAACGTCTCACAGTTGGATTAAACAGAACTGCTTGTTCTGATGTTAAATCCAAGATTCTGCAGCCCAGGTGCCCCAAACTGGTTTGGCTTCTTGTTCCAAGGACATCGTTTTGTTGAGCTCTCCTTGCAACCTTGAGAACGATTAGGATGACGCTTCCCAGACCCAAAGAAGTGCTGGGGGCCACGGTTCTGTGTGTGTGTGGGGGGGTGCCGGGCCAGGCAGTGTTTGGTGGGTCACCCCAGTTTGTCTGGGGAAGCCAAACAGCGGTTCCCAACAAAGGCTCTGTCTGACTCAGCGCCGGCGTGACTCATAAATCTCCTCTTCCCTCTTGCTGATTTCTTCAGGCAGCTATTGTCCACACCCTGACCACACACTGTCACCCATCAGATTGCCTAGTTGACTCAGGATGACACCGTGTAGCAATCTGAACTCTGGAGAAAGGGGGCCCCTCGGAGGAATCCCAAGGCAGGGAATGTGAGTGTCAGAGGTTGCAAGAACAAGATGTCACGTCAGGATGGCCCTGCGACCCGGACGCCATGACTGTTTCTACTTGGGAAATGCCAATGTCATTGTGAATTTACTTAATAACACATTTTCTGACTCTCTCCGTCCATTCCTTCATGGCCTAGGTCACCATTTCCCTGAACCATGAATCACCAGACCCTTGGAAAGAAACGAGCAGAATCAATTCTGGTTCTAACCGGCAGATCAAATCCATCCTTGGTTCTGGGAGTTTAGATACGGTGGTAGCATTGGCCAGTGGTCACAGAAACCCCATGGGGGTCTGCTCATGGTTTTCTCTGGGAGCCCAGCTCTGAGAGGACCCCGCAAGAGCCCTGAGCTGTAGGTAGGTGGGGATAAGCGCCGTATGGTAGTGGGCTCAGGTGGCGAGCCTGCCTCTCCCAGGTTGGGGAATGAGCCAGAACGTGCTGAGAATTCCTTAGTCGAAGGGGAATCGGGATTGCAGGAGCAGCCGGCTCTCGGGTTTCACTGTCTATTTCCTTTAGACAAACTGTTTTTTCCCCAGCCAATGAATCACTGCAATCCAGAGAGCCATTCCCTGGAGAGGAAGAATCAAAATGTGGAAGTCATTTCCTAGCTTCCTCGTGCCAAAGGGAGACAAAGTGAGTGTCGAGATCATCAGCGACGGTTTCTTAAAACATTTTATTTCTTAAATATCATGAGGAAGCATCACTATGAGGCTCCTACATGTGAGATACAGACGTTCACGCGGGACGACATGAGGTCCCCTCACCGGGGCTGACTGGGAGGACAGAAGGCATGTCCTCACTTGGTAATGAATAAACCCCATCCAACTGGGGAGGTGCATGAGCTTTTGACCTCTCTTGATTTCAACAATCTTGTTTCAATATTTCTTTTTTCTTTTTAATGAACTCAGTTCTCCAGGTTTTTTCAATATGGTGGGGAAGAGTATTGGGATTTTCCAGCTAGCTTGGGACCTACAATTCAAACCACTTCTCAGTCAGTTTGAAAAGATTATGATTTTATTTTATAAAAACACTGGCCTTGAAATACAACAGGATTAGGGTAGTCATTTCACGGAAAATTCATGATGACGCAGAGTGACCCAGGGGGCCTGTACGGGTTGTGTGGAGAATTCTAACTGGACATCAAGGAGGAGGACCTAGTAGTGATCGACACCTTTTTTTTTTAAACTAGGAATTGAACCTAGGGGGCACTTAACCACATCCCCACCCCTTTTTGTTTTTTATTTTGTAACAGGGTCTTGCTAAATTGCTTAGGGCGTCGCTAAGTGTGCCGAGGCTAGCTTTGAACTTGCAATCTTCCTGCCTCAGCCTCCTGACGCGCTGGGATTCCAGGCGTGTGCCACTGCGGCCAGCTCTGATTGATATTTTAACATGGGCGGGCAAACTGCGTGGAAACCAAATCAGGCCCACAACTTGCTTGTATCCATAAAGTTTTATCGGAACACAGCCACACTCAGTCATTTACATATCTGGTGGCTGCTTTTGACCTACAACAGCAGAGTTGAGCAGGTGCAATAAAGACTGCACAGTCTGCTTCTGGAATGTTCACTAGGTGGCCTTTCACAGAAAAGCAGCCCAGCCAATCCCAGCGGTGGTAGAATGACAACATGTCCGTCTGTGTATATTGTTATGTGGTCTCCTCGGGAGACCTAGGAGTGAGTCGTCAGGCCCTGGGGGTCCTGTCACCTGCCTGACTCATGGGTTCACTGCTGACTTACTGGGAGCCCCAGGGCAGATGTGGCACAAGAAAGCAGTCTCACTGCCACTTGCTGGGGACAGAGCTGATTGTGTACTAGGTGGCGGGGGAGGGGGGAATATGTTCTAGAATTCTGGGGGCAGAAAAGTCACCTGAGCCATGGAGATGTCACTTGCAGGCCTTGCTTTTGTCCTTGGGTTAAAGTCAACAGTCATTTCCGGAGGGCCTGTATTTAAAGGACATTCTCCACCATTCCTACCCATGTTGACGGCATCCCTGCCCATCCCTCAGGGCCCCCCAATGGCCTGCTGCAATCCTGACGGGGTACCACCGGCAGGTCGTCTGCGGGGTGCACCTGGTGCCTGTCTTTCCACCATACCCACACTTTCCATAGCTGATAGAAACGGTGATCCTGTTCTTCCCAAAGACATTCTGTGGGCTGAAGTGCCAGTTTCTATCGCTAGCCCTTTAACTTGTCGTGACTGATATTGCCATTAACAGCAGCTAGAATCTTTAGGTGACTTATTTGTGCATGGGTTTCTCATGGATTTTCTCATTTTCTCTTACAACCAGAGGGGGAGCCCCTTCCCCACTTCAGAGATGGAGAGCCAGGGCAGGATTGCGCACTTTACAGGGTGACATAGAGCCACTGCAGGGCAGCGCTCGAGGAGAGCAACTCCAGGCCACCCTGCCTTCCTCCTCCCCAGATGTGGGAGCACTGCCTCCCAGCAGCGGGTCTGGCTCCGCCACCTCCCTAGGGACCTCTGGGCCCACTGTGCTCCATTGGCCTTGCTGGGTGAGATCCTCAGGTTGGTCTGCTTCCAGGGCCTGGCCCATGGTCACCCCGGCACCCTGCTTGATGTCTCCACAGCCCTGCCTGTGGCAACCCCAAGTGGTCCCCGTGGCAGGCAGGCCAGGCCCAGCTGGATCACCTGTCTTGGATGCCTCTGGGCTGAAAGCACCTTCCGGAAGACAGTCTGTCTTGGTTCCGGAGCTCCTCTTTGAAATGTCCAGTCTGTGTCACCATGTCCATTGGACCCCGTGGTGGCTCTCTGGCTCTGCAGAGATTGTATTCATTGGTGTTCAAGACAGGGCCATCTGTGGTGTTGCAAATGACAGGATTTCATCCTTTTATGGCTGAATAGTACCCCCTTATATACACGCCACATTTTCTTTATCCACTTACTCATGGTTGGACATTTAGGCCGATCTCAAATCTTGGCTACTGTGACTACTACAGCAATAAATATGCAAATACAAATATGTCTTCAACATACTGATTTCCTTTCCTTTGACTGTATGCCCAGGAGTGGGATTGCTAGATCATGCGGTAGTTCTATTTTTAATTTTTTTGAAGACCCTCCATAGAGTTTCCATAGTGGCCACACTAACACGCATTCCCACCAACAGCGTGTGAGGCTTCCCTGGTCCCCACAGCCTCACCAGCACTTATTATCTTTTTTTTTTAAATATATATTTTTAGTTATAGCTGGACACATGACCTTTATTTTATTTATCCATTTCTATATGGTGCTCAGGGTTGAACCCAGTGCCCCACACATGCTAGGCAAGTGCTCTACGGCTGAGCCACAGCCCCAACCCCACTTATTGTCTTTTGTCTTTTGATTGTGGCCATCCTAACTGGAGTCAGGTGGTCTCTCGTAGTGGTTTTTGATGTGCAGTTCCCTGGAGGTTAGTGATGATGAACATTTTTCCATAGTTGCTATCAGTCACATGTCTCCTTCTGAGGACATTAACGTCACGGGGGACATCATGTTCAGTGAAACAGCAGACCCAGACAGACAAGGACCATGGGACCTCACTCTTATGTGGAGTCCACATGGAAGGAGAGTAAAATGGCGACCCCCAGAACTGGACAAGGGGTGGGGAGCACCCAGTCAGTGGGTACAAAGTTATAAGTAGATACAAGGATCAAGTTCTCGAGTTGTGTTACACTTAACGATAAGTTATATATTATATGTTACAAAAGAGCTAGAAGTTTTGAATGCTCTTACCACAAAGAAATAGTAAGCCTATGAGGTGATGGATATGCTCATTTCCTGATTTGATCATTATGCAATGTTCACACGAATCAAAACATGACACTGTACCCATAAATATGCACAATTATCATGTAGAGATTTCTAAAGATTAAAAAATGCATCATGTTTAAAAAAGGAACTCCAACACAGCCAGGAAGAAAGGATGAGGTCATCGTCGCCCCCCTGAACAGGGCTGAGTGACCACAGCCTGAAGGAAAAGGGTAAAGACGGTCAGGTGAGGCAGGTGCTCCAGGCATCAGCTGGGCCCCTATGGCCCACGCTGGGCATCAGCCACACTTCAGGAATGAGGGACATGGGGACTCTCCGTGTTTAAGTGGCTTGCTCAAAGTCACAGAGCGATTCTGTTGGAGAAAAGTGAAATCGGGCTGACTCCGAGGTGGGAAGCCCACCCATCGTGGGCGGCAGTGGGTGGGTCAAGAGGGGCTGCCTGAGTCGGCTCCAAGAGACAGTGCCCAGGCCCTCTGTGTCCCCTGAGCCCGAGTCTGTGGCCAGGCCACGCAGCCCTGCTGGGAGTGGTGCCTCCTGACGTGTGGGCAGAGGATAACCATGGTCTGGCCGCTCCACCCGCAGAACTGGATGGAGATAAGATGAGGTCTTGCTTTTTCAGAACTTGGCAGCAGCCAGGGTGGGTGAGGGAGCCACAGGGCACGGGCTGTCATCTCTGCCCCAGTGGCTTTTCCCTTTAGTCAAGAGTTCCTGCACACACAGCAGTTTGGGCTTTCATTTTGGCCACGAGGACAGAATTAGATCTTCAACTCCACTTCGTAAGTGCGGTTACCCTGGATTGCCCGCCCACTGAGATGTTTGTGGGAGTGAATGCCGAGCAGTCTCAGGGGCTCAGGTAAGGCTTGGACCCGGCTGTTTCCCTCCCCCTCCCCTCCCCTCTCTTCCCTTCTTCCTTTCCCATACATTTATTGAACACCTACTATGACTCAGGACCGGGGGCCAGTGGGTGAGCCATCGTGGATGGGTGAAGATCATCCCACCTAACCCTGTCCATCGAAGCAGAGAGCCTTTTTTTGAGCGTCTGCTACGCGGCAGGTTTGGTGAACTTCAGTTCATTTAGAACAACCACTGTCCTTAGAGGCCGGTGACTGTCACTCTTCTGTTCAGAACCTCGGTTCATTCCCAGAGTGGGATGGGAATGCAGCCCCATCCCACTTGGGATGAAAAGCCACATTGCCCCCTGTCTCCCCGAGGCACCTCCGTCCCTTCTCTGGCTCTGTGCCCCTTGCACCAGCTCTACCCGCCACCGTGGCCTCGTGTCTGTCCTGTGCTCTTCCTGCTGCCCAGGGGCCTTGCCGGAGGTATCCCTCATGGTCCCCTCACTTCCTGCTAATCAAAGTCCAAATAGCATCTCTCCAAGGAGGTCCCCTGTGATCCCCAAAAATACCGAAGCCTGCCCCCGCCCCACTCCACCATGACCCTCCCTCACTGTTCCCTGGTTCTTGACTTTTCTCCATGGCAGTGACAAGCGAGGGGTGGCTTTATGTTCATTAATTCCCCTGCCTGTGGTTTGTCCTCGCTTGTCAACATGCACGTGTCCCCTACCCCACAGAAGTGGCATGTAAAAAGGGGCTCTGCTCACAGGGGTCCCTGTTGTCCTGCACCCTGCACATCACACAGAGGGCACAGTCGGCCCTTGGGTGAATACACTTAGCAGCCGCGTCACAGAGCTCGGAAGTCGAGGCATCTAGAAACAGATGTCCCGTTGGCTCACCAGAGTCCTCGACATCCCTGGGACAGTTTTCCCCAAATCGATCCCTGGGTTCCACACCATGGCCACCCAGGTCGTAGCTGGCATCTTTACAGAAGTTAACAGATCGGTCTAAAATCTGCATGGAAATGCAAGAGCTGGGATGGCCAGGGCAATCTGGGACGAGAACAGCACTGAGAGGCTCGTCCTACACTGATACCAGGAATTGCCACAGAACCACAGGAATCAGTGTGCTCCTGGGATACAGCAGACACAGGGCATCGCCGTGTCGGGAAACAAGAATCTTGTGTAAATAGCAGGTTGGTTGTATTTTCTAATGAAATGCTCATTAGGTTTCTAGGCGATGTGCCTCTAAGGCTGGGGAACAAGTCCAATTATTAATCTGACCAAAGTCCAATAATGACATATGGAAGCCTGAGAGCACAGGGGAGACAGGGTACTTGGATTAATAACTGGATCCACTGCTTTAAATTTAGAGATTCTTCCCCTGGACAAAGAATACCTGGAGAGTTGAAGAAAGATGAATTGTACATACGATGTGTTAGCGCGACTCATGTCCCAGTTAATGATAAGTGGATTTCTGCCTTAGGCCGACAGCTATGTGACAGGTGACACAGGTTCCAGGATGTGAGGAGGAAGGCACTGCCCCGTGGGGGGTCTTCCACCCACATCCCGTGTGCCTGGTTCAAGCAGGAGAGACCGACCAATTGAAGGACACCCTACAGAAACCTCTCAAGCCAGGCACAGTGGTGCACACCTGTAATCCCAGAGGCTCAGGAGGCTGAGACAAGAGGATCTCAAGTTCAAAGCCAGCCTCAGCAACTTAGCAAGGCCCTAAGCAACTCAGTGAGACCCCGTCTCTAAATAAAATACAAAATAGTGCTGGGAGTGTGGCTCAGTGGTTAAACACACCTGGGTTCAATCCTCAGTAACCAAAAAAAAAAAAAAAAAAGACCTTCTCAAAATGTCCAAGGGCTTCAAAACCAAGGATTTACCTGAGAGACTAGCTGAGAAGAACCTGGGAGATGTGCAAGGAAGTGCAATGGGTGGCGGCCAATGAATGGGCCCTGGAACAGAGATGGGGCAGATGTCAACCCCGAGAAGATCCAGAGAAAGCGTGGAATCTGCTTAATAATCCTGTCAGCGGTGGTTCCGCGCATGATGCTGTTTCAGTGAACGGCACCAACATCAGATGTTCACAGAAGGGGAGCGCAGCGCTCAGACACGGAGCTCCCTGCTGTCTGAGGGGGAGGGGGAGGATGGGAGCAGGAGGGTGACTGAGGGTATGTGTTCCCTTGCACCCCTTCCTGGCTGTGTCCCTCTATCCAAGGCTGTCCCCTTCCAGATTGGGGAAACCCTCTTGTCCCCCAGTTCTGCTGTCACCAACCCCAGGGGACAAGGCTTCCTTCTTGGTCTCCCGCTCCCCACCCACAGCGTGGCAGGTAAGGTCTCCTCCCAGCATCCTACCTGCACCGTCTGTCTCCCCTGGAATCCTGGTACCTAAGCCTCACACGGCTCAGTCCATGCAGTGATCGGGAGCCAAGACCCCACTGCCGCCTTCCTGCTTCCCTCTGGACATCAACAACATCAACAGGTGTTTTCTCAGCTCCAAGGAGAATCTCCTCTGCCTCATTGGAGCTCATTTTCTATGCCCTGGCACTCTGTGCTCATAAAAAAAAAATAGCTGTTCAAAAATTTTTCTCATTGGAAAATCTTTCTACAGCTGAGAACAGTCGTTATGGGTTTGGTCCGTTGGAGAGTGCTCGCCGGGCATGTGCGAGGCCCTAGGGTCCACCCCCAGCACTGCAAAAACAAAATCTAAAACAAACTTCCCTGTTGTTCCTTTATTAATCCTAAACGTCTCTGTTAGTCCTTTAACCCGACCTCTCTCTGAGACCCTTCCTACTTTGGCTTTGGCTTCTCTCCAGCTCCTGCATCTCAGAAAGGAAGAGAGTGGCTCAAAAATACGATAGGACAGGAAAAGGGAGGGACGGGGAAGGACATGGACCAACTCTCCTGTGTACATCTATAAAGCACTGATTTTTTGAAAACCTGTAGGTAAACTGAAGGAAGACCAGTAGGTAGAGGAAGGGGAACAGAGGGAGGGAGGAGGGGAGAGGCAGGGGAGCTCTTGGGACTGAATTGGAACAAACAGTATTCTGTGCTTGTAGACTTCCACCAAAAGGAGCCCCGATATTATGTATAAATATAACTCACTAATAAAACAAAGCAAAAAAACCCCAAAACAATCCAATAAGGGGGTCGTGTGCGTGTGTTCATAAGAGCAGCACATTCACAGACATCAGAGGGGAAAACTCTAGCCTGTCGTGTTATTCGGCCTTGGAAAGGAGAAATTTCAAGGTTATGCCAAGTGAAGTCGGTGGTCATCAAAGGACAAGCCCTGTGATTCCGTGTGTTCCTTTGAGTTTTGCAACAAGAAGAGTCCTAGAGGTGGAGGAGGAGATGGAGGCCCGCTTCGTGCCCTAAACTGCGCACACAGATGGTTAAGGAGGTTGATTTTATTGGGTCTATTTCACCACGATGTTTCAAATAAAAAAGAAATGTATGGGGAAGACTTAGAGGACCACAGAGGTGACGGCCCGTAAGGACATCAGCAAGAATGTCTGCAGCAGGTGCTGCTGGAGAGCTCGGATGCCTGATCTGCACAGGGGAGCCATTCATGGGCCTTGTCTGGGTCGAGGGAGAGGAATCGGGGCAGGGACATGGGAGGGGCAGGGAAGCAGAGGAAGTGGGTGTGGACCGTCCAAGCTCCGTGGATTCAGGAAATGTTTAAGGCTAAACATAAGTCAGAGAAGATGGGGTTGATAAGGGAGCGCTATTAGTCATTTTTAGTGTTTGGTTTATGACCAAGCCACCCCACTCGCCCAAGCAGGACCCCAACACCTCGGGCAGTCCATGTCCCTGTGAGCATGCTCCGTCCAGGGGCTGCTGGTGCAGGACACGGATGATGCAGCTCTGTGGGGTCCTCACTCCTGCTCTGGCCACTTGGGGTTGGGAGCAGAGGCCTAGGGCAGGGCATCCTCAGATGAATCGACACCAGGTTTTTAAGGCCGTAAAGCTTGGAGCAGATTCCATCTGGAAGACATTAAGCACAGGCCTGTTTGCAGATGTGTTAACCCCAGGTTAATTGTGATACAAACCTCAACGCTGAATGCATTTTTTTTGTTTTTTTTTTTTGCTGTCTGTCCCTAACTGCGCCCGCTGTTTACAGAAGGGGGCGTCTCTGTAAACAGAGGCCCTGACTTCAGAATCCCTCGCGTCCTCGCTTTGGCTCAAATCCACGCACTTCGGTAACCAAGATCACCAAACTGAATGATCTCAGGGAGAGCGCCATTAAAACTCTCATCCAACACCCAATTTCTAGAGAAATTGCTGGTGCATTTGCAACGTGTGGGTTTCAGCCGTCTGACTTCAGAGGCTCGGGGCTGAGAGCAAAGCCTTGTGGGTCGGGGTGACTCAGCGTCCCTGTGGTCCCCACCCCTACCTCAGTCACTCAGCTCCTGCCACCCTCTGCCTGCAGTCTCCAGCAGGATCTGGTCTCAGGAGCCCCTGGGACTTGGTGTGCTGGCTGGAGGTGAGGCTCTGGGAGGTGTGTGAAAGAAAGGAGGGATCAGGGCCTTGCTCTGGAAGTGGAATAATCCCAGGCCTACATGGGGCAGAAGAGGAAAGCAGGTCACTGGGCCCGAGAGGCATCAAGCTAGTGGCCTGGGACAGGAGAGGCCCTGCAGTGAGGTAGGTCCTGCTGACTTCACGCTGCAAGAACATTCCTGGGTTGTCACTCAAGAGCTCGCATCTGTGAGCCTGCACAGCCTGAGGGAAGGTCTGAGGGTCTTGCTCCCATAGGGCGGAGCCAGGTCTTGGGGACCAAGCCTTTTGAAAAGATAATGATTTGCTTTTTAAAAACCGTGCCTTCTCTCCTGAACCTATGGTGGACTTTTCCAGCAGCTGTCAGCTGACGGCTTCGTCACTGTGACGTCTGATGGCGTGCGAGACGTCTCTCAGTGTAAACCCACCTGCACAAGAGCTTCAGGAGTCCTCAGTACCTTTCGAGAGCACAAAGGGGGGGTTAGACCAAAGAGTCTGAGAGCTGCAGGAGCTGAGGCATAGAATGAGACAAGGCCAACGTGTGACCACCAGAAAGACCTGGAAGAAAGATCTAGAAGCAGACGGTGATCACCTGGGTTTTGTTTTGTTTTGCAGGAAAAACTGCATAGAAAATCTAATGGATGAAGATGAGAAAGATAGAGCAAAGAGGTAAGTAAGCGGGGCCCACCCTCCCTGGGGGTCCTGCCCTCCGTGGGCCTCCATCTGCCTGACTCTCTGTCTACCCTCCTGGATCCGAGGCTGTGCCCTCTGAAGTGATTTCAGAGCAGGTGCCCCCGCTTGGCTCCTCACCCGTCCAGCTGCGCACAGTCTGGCACTCGTGAGCTGGTCTGACTCCCGCCTGCCCGTGTGTCACCCCCATGGCTGAGGGCCTCTTTTGGGAGGCCTCTGGTTACTGCTTTCCCAGGACAGACACCGCATGGGAAGGCAGGCAGATTGGAGCTGGGCCGTCCTGGGTTCAAGTCCTGGCTCCATTCCTGGGAGCTCTAGGCCTTGGCTAATAACAGCCTCGCCATTACCCGTCATTACTGAATGTCCGGGGGGCACCCAGCCCTGCTGCGCGCTGCCACCTGCTCACTGGAGTGGCACTGTGGTTGGGGTCAACGAGAAAGACCAGCTTGGCGTCTGCCATCCTGGAGCCCTTATAACCCTGTGTTGATTTCTTCTTGAAACCTGTATTGACTGCCTACTAAATATCAGGTCTGGTCCCCAGGCGGACGTTTGGAAGGTCAAGCATGGCTGAGCGCCATCAACTTCACACAGAGTGCCCCGGTAGCTTCCTGCCCACCAGGAAGGATGGGGTGAATGGGGTGATCGGGAGGTCCCAGCAGACTGCTAAGGTGCAGGGTGGTGGGCGCAGCAATGGAGCTGTGGAAACACGGACGCCCTCTCTTGGGAAGGTCGGCATCTCAGACCTGTGGACCAACCTCTCAGGCCTTTCTGTTCTGAGTCATTTGTTCTGTCTTCTAGGGCAGTCCCCTGTGAGCCTGCGTAGCTGAGGGGTGTGCCCATTTCCCTTCACGGAACCCATCCCTTGGTTGCTTGCAGTGGTCACCCAATTTGATGGCTCCAGAGTGAGTCTTTATCCATGTCACCTGGGGAGGCAGCCAGGAGAACCACACATCCTGGCCACCCCCGCCCGCACCTGCTAGATCTGAATCTGCCCGGCGCAGGAGGGTCTAGATGATTTTAAAATTCCTCCAGTATTTCCTTTTTTAAAATCAGGGATCAGAGGCGTGGGTCGGCAGGGTGGATGGAACGCTGTTGGCATGGGATGAGGCTGAGGCAGGTGGAAGGTCAGCCCTACTGACTCATCTCTGCTTTTATCTGATTTTACTCTTATTTCTTATTTTCCATCTGTTTGAAAATTCCTGCCATAAAAATTCAAAATAAACGATGATGCAAATAACTCCACGGCTTATTCGGAAGCACAGGCCCAGGGCTCCCCATAGCTGAGCTATGCAGGCTCTGCATCATGGCCAGGGTTGCAAAATCCATCGGGACACCAACAAATAGACTAAACCAGAACAGACCAGCCCCACACTCGTGGGTGCTCGCCCTATCCTGCAGGCAGGCTGGACTCCAGTTCTTTCCTCGGGGTGCTTGGTCCTTGGGTTTCCTGCGGTGGTAGCCATGGGTAGAGGGCTGGAGACACCACCTGGGCTCATGAATCCCAACCAACCCCTTCATGAGTCAAGACTCTGTTTTCTCACCTGTAGCGGGAAGTCTGTCCTGATTTCCTCGGGGATTCTTTGGGGAAGTAGCCATGAAGAACAGTAAGCAGCTCTTTGTGAATATTGATCCCTACATAGATGTGAAAGTGCACACCGTTCACCATAATACACTCTCAGGGTCACAGCCGTGGCCAGCATTCATGAGGACTTCCTGTGTCCATCACAGACCCACCATCTGACCTGTCCCTCTCCATGCATGATCTTATCACACCTCTTGGAGGTGTGCGTTGATGGTATTCCCATTTTACAGAGGAGGACAATAAGGCTTTAAAAGGTGGAGTACATTTTCCGAGGTCAGAAGGCTCTATCGGCAACTGGCAGGAACCGAAGACGACCTGCATTCTGATGTGATGTGGAGTCCCTGGGAACTCTGCCTTTGCCATTATCACCTGGAGTCTCTCCTTTGCAACTTCCCTGGCCTCCGCCCAGCCTGTCCACTGCACTGCTTACCTCTAAACCAGGGAGAGAAAGGACATAGGCTTAGGCTCCGCCATCCTCAGAAATCAGTGCACAGACGTGCAAAAAAGAAAAAAGAAAGCAAGAAATCTTGCCTATAAGTTCCTAGAAATAATCCAACTGTAGGCAGGGTCTGCTGTATTTGGATCTGGAGTGTCCCCCAAAGCCCACATGCTAATGGATTGGTGGCCAGCCTGTGGTGCTATCAGGAGACAGTGGAGCATTTAGGTGGGGCCTGGAGGGAGGAAGTGAGGTCACCAGGGGAATACCCCTGAAGGGCATGTTGGTCCCCTAGCCCTTTCTTCTGTCTGTCTTTGCTTCCCAGATGCCATCAGGTAAACAGCCCTCCTGTGCCTTGTCCTGCTACAGTGACACATTGTCCCATCACAAGCCCAAACTACAGTTGCAAGTGACCATGGACTGAAACATGAGCCAAAATAAACCTTTCCTCCTTTTATGTTGATTAACCTCAGGTATTTGTCACAGCGATGAAAACCTGACTAACACACACAGTTTCTTTTCATTCATTCCCAACTCCTTTCACTTTGGGCATTGGGCATATCCTCTGTATCAGTCACTTTTTCTGTTGCTAAAACAAAATACCTGAGGCTTGGTGGCTTTAAAAAGAAAAGTTTATTTAGCTTATGGTTTTGGTACGGTTTGGGAGCTTCAAGGCCATGACACTGTCATGAGCTGAGCTCTGCTGAGATCTCAAAGCTGATGGCATCACAGTAGAAACGAGAAAGAGAGAGAGAGAGAGAGAGAGAGAGAGAGGGAGGGAGAGAGAGAGAGAGAGAGAGAGAGAGAGAGAGAGAGAGAGAGAGAGAGAGAGAGAAAGAAGAGCGATATCACATCATAAGCCAGGAAGCCAGAAAGTGAAAGATGAGTCTTGTCATCTCTGAGTATGCCCGCCTCCCCTTATAGGTCCTGCCACATCTTTACATCACCTTACCAGAGACCAAGCTTCCAACTGGGGAACCCTTGGGGGACAAACCTCATCCAAAGTACTGCTGCCCCACAACCCCTGCTTGGAGACCAACTCTGTAGAGATACTATGGAGAGACTGCTGAGCCTCCCTCCCCTGGTCCTGGGATGGGGACATGCATTTAGGATGTTTGCTGATACCCAGGTCTCTCGGCCAAGGTCACAGTACCCTTCGTCACGCTTGGGGAAGACAGAACAAACCAACCCAGGATTAGATCCCCTTCAAAGCCTCTAGTTGTTGTCGGGTTTTACAGCAGCCACCTGGAGGCCCTGGCATGAATTATTCTCGCTCACACGATATTCTTGATGATGTTAGAAAATTTAGCTGGAGATCAAAACCTTCTCAGTCTACAGAAAACGTGCCCCGTGTGAGGTGCGCCTCGGCTTTGGGGAATTCCTGGCTCGCGTGCGTGTTGTTTGATCCTGTATCTGAACCAGGCCGTGGCTCCACTTTCTTGCATGAATTTCCGTGCGAATCCAGTGGGTATTGATCGAGGGCCTTGTGTGTGTTCAGATCTCTGTGTTATTTTCTTATAGGTAAGTTGTGAAAACAGGATCCTTGTTCTCAAGAAGGAAAAAGTTTGAGAGCCGTTCAGAATCCCTGGGTGATGAAGTTCACAGCTCCCCAGTTGGAGCTCTGGCCGTAGGCACGTCTTTCTAATTCTGATGTGATGTCGTAGTGTGTGTGTGTGTGTGTGTGTGTGTGTGTGTGCTCCAGGAAGTGGTGTGGTGTCGCACACTGTGCACCTGCTTAGGATCAGACAGACTTGGCCTTGATTCCTGCCACTGTTGCTCATCATGGAATCTCTCAGCCTCGGTTTCTCTTTTCATCAAATAGGCATGATGACGGTTGCAGTTTCCTCCTAGGGCCATTGAGGGATCGAGTCTGGCCGTGCAGGAGCACCTGCACACTCCTGCTAGGAACAGCTTAACCCCCTGAGCACTCAGGGTGCCTGGAGCACTTAACGGAGTATCTCTCCAGTCTTTATCCCCCGCCCCCCCACTAGCCCCATTGTACGGTTGAGAAGCCCAAGGCCCAGGGACCACACAGCCAGTCAGTGTCGGGCAGAGGTTCAAATTCCAGCACCAGGTTCTACGGTCCGGGTTCCTCTGACATGGGGGAAAGGAGGCTGTTCCTTTTCCTTCAGCGGGTTCACCAGGGGTAGGAGCAGTAAGCGCTGATAGAAATCCTTGCTTTCCAAAGAAACCAGGTGTCTGTAACTTGGCAATATCATAAAATATAGCTGATCCCATTTCTATTTTATTGATGTTTTTTAAAGACTTATTTTTTAGTTGGACACAATGTCTTTATTTATTTATCTTTATGCGGTCCTGAGGATCGAACCCAGGGCCTCGCAGGTGCTAGGCGAGCGCTCTACCACGGAGCCACAACCCCCAGCCCCTTTTTCCTTTTCTTGATGCAAATGAACACCTCTCGGGGGCGAAGAAGAAGCGGCTCCTGGTTTCCTTTCTCCCTCCACCAGTTCTGAAGGCATACGCCATCTTCTCTCCAGTTGACCAGAAAGTCCTCTTTCCGTGTCCCTGTGCCTTTGGTTGAGGGAGGAGGGTGGTTCCGCTGCCTTTTGTTCCTGAGAATCGAGAGTGTCGGGAAGGATTAGCTGGTTCTTGGGGTTCTCAGTCCAGGGAAGGCTGGTTCTGAAACACAAGCTAATCCCTCTCTCATTCTTTGATCCTAATCCTGTCTCAACACTGATAAAAAGGTTCAGGCAAGAGGGAGGAGTCAAAACATAAAAAACCCTTGTGCAAAAGCAGATGTGTCCAGAGGGACAGCTTTTGCCATTTGCACACAGATTATTTCTTCTAGTCCCCTCAGGAGAAGAAGAGGGAGATAGGGAGGTCTGTGGATGTGGACCAGCCTCTGAGCCCATCCTGTGTGCACTTAACCAGGTCCTGTGGTAAGCCAGTAGGAGCTGCAGAGGGGGACACGGAGTAGCATTATCCTGTCCTCAGAGAGCTTTCAGATCTTGGGCCCAGTGCTGTAGGCGCTTACCTGGAATCCCAGCAGCTCTGGAGGCTGAGGCAGGAGGATCGAAAGTTCAAGGTCAGCCTCAGCAACTTAGGGAGGCCCTGAGCAACTCAGCAAGACCTTGTCTCCAAATAAAAAATAAATATGGCTGGGGATGTGGCTCAGTGGTTAAGCGCCCCTGGCTTCAATCCCTAGTACCCGCCCCGCCCCTTAGCCAGGGTACACAGAGAAAGTAATATGGTGAAGAGGAAAGACTGATCTCATTGCGTTTCTATCTTGTCTTAGGATATAAATTCTGTAGGGCTGAAAGGAAAGGGCTGTCCATGAAAGCTGCAGACCACTGGGCGGGTTTCAGGTCTGGGCACGAGGGCCCCACAGACAGGCACGGGGCCTTGTGCAGTATACATTAATGCTCCCAGGTTGTGCTACATTGTGCTATTTTGCTGGAATTTTCTTTCCTGGGCTTGAGATGGAATTTTCTGTACGTCTTCATAAAAGCTCCTGCATGGGGTGGGGGTGGGGGGTGAGGAATGGCAGTCAGGATTCTTTGAGGCTTCCTCCTCGTTTGTTTTGATGGCGATGAAGGCAGCAGCAGGCATCACAAGAACAGGGAGGTAACAGGACACGCGATTTATTTATATTACCCTGTAATTTCCAGATGAGTGATTCTGTGCTCAAAACAAAGGGAGAAGTAGAACTGTGCTTGCAGGCAGAATGCTAATTCTTCCCGTGGCCCAGTAAGCAGCAGTATATGGAAAAAGTGGCTCCCTTTTGCTGGGGCGTTTGGCTTTGACCCTGTTGGGGTCCATTGGTGGCTAAGAAATGTTGTCGGGGGAGAAATCTATGTCTGGCAGGCTGAGGAACTTGCTCATGTCTTAGCTCAGGGAGGGTGGGAGCTTGTCTGGAGCATGCTGAGGCAGAGGGCCATTTACTAAAAACCCGTTCAATGATTTCAATACATGGAAAATGGAGGAAGGATGGTCAGGAGGCCGCCATCTTGGAAATGCTGCCTGTCTTTAGAAAAAGGCAAAGGTTCCTCTTAGGACTTGGGTGATGGGTTCCTGAGGCTCGTGCTCCAGTTAAATGCTGCCAGTGTCGCCGTTAACTAAGAATCACTATGAAATTAGGCCAGCTTCCCACTGGGACCCAGACATTTTCTGAGAAAGGTAGTTAAGAGTAAAGATGTTCCCATGACATCTCGGGAGCAAAGAACAGCCTCAGAGGCTCTCAGTCGCCCCCAAACACGCTGCCAAGCCTCTGCAGGGGAAATAGAGTGTTCCCCGAGTGGCACCAGCCTGACCCATCCTGCCCTCCATGGGGAGACTTTTCTTCAAACACCTACATGACGTCTTCTGGCACCCAACTAAGGTAGGGCTTTGAGCTCAGTGCTGTCCCCAAGCTCCCGTGCCTCCACCTGTGGGATGCTGCCTGAGTCATAGAAATGAGTGTGGGTGTTGTCCCCGGGGCCCTGGCTGGGCGTGGAAGGGGCCCCCCGCTGACCTTTCGTGGATCTGGCTTAAGTTTGGAGTTGCTCAACATGTGTTCTGGGGAATGCCAACCCCAGGCCACACCCGCTTCTTCTGGAGAGTTCCAGGGCTTCTTAGCACAGGTAAAGATACTGAGACAGAAATCAGCAAATAAATGAAGATCTGTTCCATTTTATGCCACCCTGCCACTAAGAATTATCTGGAGGGAAAAAAAATAGTGATCACATAATCACCTACTTGGGGCTACTTGGGGGTCTGGGATTTTGGTTCATATGAGTCCACCACGGTCCTGTTCCTTTCTGCATGTACTTCTGCACGCTTTCCCTTGGAAGACCCTTTGACCCACACTGCCTGATGCGATAGAGAGTGACTTCATTCCTATCATTTTTGTATATTTCCTTATTTAAAAAAAGAAATACCAAAGCGACATTTGAAAGTACTGAAATGTTGAAAGAAGCAAACAAACAAAGATCACTCAAAGTCACACCGACCTGAGGTGGTCACTATTTATATGTAGCATAGTTCCCATATTTCCCCCTCCATTTTCATCCAATTTGAACAGGAAAACTCTTATAAGCTCTTTGTTCATGTGGGTCAATAGCGTTTAATTTATCCTCCAGGAAAGCTCACCTTTCGTGGACAGGACTCTCTTAATCTAGAGGATGCTTCAAATTTATCTCTGAGCCCTGTACACCACAGTTGCTCTCAGTCATCCCAAAATACGCTGCCAAGCCTCTGCAGGGGAAATAGAGTATTCCCCGAGTCCTCCTTGAGATGAGGGTAGCACCAGCCTGACCAGCTATGACAGAGACCACCTATTTGGTATCTTCCAACACCACCAAAAATGTAAGTCCCTTCTACTACAACCACTCCCTCCATCTCAGACCCAGTGGACGCTGCAAAAAAACGGCTCAGACTTAGTGCCGAGAAACCTCCTCTAAAAGTTCAGTTTGCTTAATTTATGAAGCTTAGATTTGGGAGGTCTAGCCCTGTCCTTTCATCAGTATCCCATCTTATGACATGAGTCATCCCAGGTAAGAAATGCCAGAATTTTCCCAATCTAGGCATCAGGGCATCTTTATCGAAGGCATTAACTATTTGGGGTCCCTGTTACTGTGTAACAGACCACCCCACCTGAAGGGATTCAAGCCATGGCATGCACCTGAGAGGGCACAGGACAAGCCCCCCAAGAGTTTTATAAACTGAGAAAACGGAAACTTATCTAGAAGTTGCTTCCTTGTGATATTTTTTAAGAGTCAGCTCACACCAGAGTGGCACACTGATACCCAGGGGAAAGAGCCTGCCGGGTCATCTGTCATCTGTCCTGTCTTGCAAGAGCCACCTAGAACTGTGCTCCCTGGTACTCTTCCATCACTTCTGACCAGTTTGCCCTGTAGGCTTTTCTGAAAAGGGGGCTTCTTTACAGCCCTGCACCAGACTTGCAAAATCTGTGCCCCCACCTTGAGATTCCTAGGGGTCTTTTATGAACCCACTAAAAAAACATACGAAATGGTACATGGGGGTTCGGATTTGGTTAAGATGGAGTCAGCCGGTTCCTCCTGTCCATCATGCTGAATGTGGTTATAGACGGATTGCACCAAACAGCTGCTTGTGGTTCATGAAGAATAAATAATAAGCAGGCAGATTCTCCCCTCCAGTGTCACCTAGACTGGATCCAGTGAAGCCCTGGGCCCCGAAGTGGGTACCCACAGAGAGGACCAGGAGAAGCCCCCCAGGACTGGCCTGCAAACTGGGAACAGGGTCTCTTGATGCTCAGATTGAGGTGAAATCTGTGTCTTTCACTTCTTTTTTATTATTATTTTTATTGTTGTTCTTTTCTGTATTTATTCACACCGTGTAAGCAATCCTCTAGCAGAAGCAGCAATGGAGATTCTCTTGGAACCTCAAATCTGAAGGAGAGGTACCTGTCTCTCTAATCAGGGAAGCTGTCGCTCCCGCGGGTTGGATGAAGCCCTGTTGCTTTTCTTCCCCTCTTTTTCTATCTTCCTGTTCTTTGGCCCCACATAAGGTGTAAATAGGCCTGTCATCCCAGCAGCTCAGGAGACTCGTGAGTTCAAAGCCAGCCTCACAAGGATGAAGCCCTAAGCAACTCCGTGAGACCCTGTCTCTAAATAAAATCCAAAATAGGACTGGGGATGTGGCTTAGTGGTCCAGTGCCCCTGAGTTCAACCCCTGGTACCCATCCCCACAAAAAAGAAGTGGGAGGCAGAGCAGAATAAATACAAGGCCAGGTGTTTGACCCGGGGAATGAGAAGGGAGTGCTGAGAGTCCAAAGAACTGGGCAGGTCTTAACAGAAGAGGAGCCCGGGAAATCACCTCAAGCGGTTGTTTGATTCCCCAGCTACAGACACACAGATCTGACCTGAGCACAGAGCATAGACTCAGGAGGGACCATGACGCAGGTCCAAGACTGGCCATGTAGGGCAGGTCTAAATAGGACCAGGGATCTCTCACCAGAAATCACGGACCCTCACAACTTTTTAAAATGTCTCAAGAAAAGAACTGTGAACCCAGAATTCTCCATCCAGCAAAAACATCCTTTGGGTATAAAGGCAAAATAAACATATTCTCTCATAAACTCCTTGTGAAGAGACCTGCTCTGAAGGAATTGCTAAAGACTTTCCAACCGAAGGGAAATGATACCCGATGAATATTTGGAATGGAAGGAATAAAGGACAAGTAACGGAAATGATAAATATATGGCAAGATATATCCTGAAAATAGCATCACCTGATATTCAGTGGATGTATGTAGAGTGTATAAGGTAAATGCAGCATAAAAGGGGAGGGGAGACAAGAAGTACATAGAATAAAATTTCTATATTCCACTTGAAATGTTAATCATCTAAGTGGGCGGGGCACAGTGGTGGACGCCTGTAATCCCAGTGGCTCGGGAGGCCAAGGCAGGAGGATTGCAAGTTGAAAGCCAGCCTCAACAATTTAGTGAGGCCCCGAGCAACTTAGCGAGACCCTGTCTCAAAATACAAAGGGCTGGGCATGTGGCTCAGTGATTAAGTACCCCTGGGTCCAATCCCTGGTACAAAAAGAAAAAGAAATAGACTAAGGGAATCTGAAAAAAAAAACATTTTATAATATTACTCCTGGAGTTATTACTAAACCGTATACACAGAAATACAGGGTAAATTAGATAAATAAAAACTAAAAACTAAAATAAGCTTATCCAACCCAAAAGAAGGCAGGAAAGGAGAAATAGGAACCCCCCCAAAAACTAACAGAGAGTGAACAAACAGAAAATAGCTTGTCAAATAGTAGTCTTATATCCAAACACATATATAATTACATTAAATGTAAATCATCTAAATATGCCAACTAAAAGACAGCGTTTGTCAGAGTGGATTTTTAAAAAATAATCTAGATATATGCTGTCACGAGACCTCCACCTCAACTGTGATGATATTAGTCAGTTAAAAGTAAAACTATGAAAAATGATATGCCACACTAATTCAAAGAAATCAATGGCTGTATTACCATCAAATGAAGTAGACTCAGAGCAAAGAAAAGTTACCAGGAATAAAGAATGATATTACACAATGATAAAAAAAAAAACAATTTACCAAGAGAAAGTGATAATTCTTGGTGTGCACACACTTCAAAATGACTTCAAAATGCATGGTGCCCAAGTCTGAAGAACTAAGATGCATCTTTAGTGTGCTGCTCTTACTAACCGAACCTGTAGACCAAATCCCAGCAAGGATATAAATGAACTAGAAAATGCCATCCACCAACAGAATCTGATTGACATTTGTAGACCACTCCTCCCAACAACATCAGAATACACAGATTTTCAAATGCCTATTGGATATTTACCTAGATAGACCATATAAATGTACAGACATCTCAATGAACCGAAATTAAATGAGAAACAGAAAGATAGCAGTAATAATGTCTCCAAAGCATGTAAATTGGACAGCAAATTTCTAAGTAATGCAAAGATCAAAGAGAAAGTCTTGAGAAATATTGGGAAATATTTTAACTAAATAAAATAAAAAGAGAACATTTCAAAATGTGTGAGTTGCAGCTAAATTGATGATTAGAGGGAGATATGCTGCATTAAATGTTCATGTTAGAAAAAAAGGAAAAGATCTCAAATCAATAACTCGGCTTCTACCTTAAGAAAGTAGAAACAGAAGAGAAAAATAAACTCAGCAAGAATCATAGATATAAGAGCAGAAATCAATATGAGTGAAAACAGAAAATAAAAACAGAAAAATCAATGAAATAAAAAGGTGGTTCTTTGAAAATATCAATAAAATTGATAAGTCTCTTTAGAGACAGACAAAGAAAAAAAAAGACAAATTGACATAACAAGAATAAAAGAGAGGATGTCACTGTACAACTCTCTGACATTAAAGGGACCATAAGGGGAAACTGTCACCAACTGCATCCACATGACATTCAACAACTTAGATGAGATGGACCAGTTATTTAAAAACCATAAACTACCAAACTGACAAAAGATAAAATAGATAACCTAAAGAGTCCTATAACTAATAAATTTAGTTGGTAGTTCAAAACAGGAACAAGAAGTCTCCAGATCAGTTCATTGGTGAATTCTGCCAAATATTAAAAGAAGGAAGAGTCAAAGAAGACATACTCTCCAACTTGTCCTACGAGACCAGCATTACCCAAAGATGGTCTGAGAAAAGAAAACACAGCCCAACATTCTTCATGAACACAGATGCAAAATTCCTCAAGGAAACTGTAGTAAATCGTACCCACTATCAAGTGGAATTCATCCAGCAAGTGCTAGACTCTTTGATACCTGAAAACCAAGCAGTCATACCTACCTACCATGTTAGCCAGCCACAGAGGAGAAGCCTTAAGGTCATACCAATCGATGGAGGCGAAGGGTTCAACAAAATCAGACATCATGTCGTAAGATAGAAACCAATACTTAACTCAAGATGGACCATAAATCTAAACATAAAATGTATAAAGCTCTCAATCTTAGGAAAAAGATAAAAACAATCTTTATGGCCTGAGATGACGCAAGGAATTCTGAGACCTGACACACCAAAAACATAATTCATAAGGGGAGAAAAAAAAACCCACATTTTGATCTGATCAAAATTTAAAACTTTCTCCGTGAAAGACTTTCTCAAGAGAACAGAGAGGCAAGGTGTACTCGGGAAGAAAATATCTGTTCAAGAACTTGTATCGAGAATATATAAAGAACTCTCAAAGCTCAGCTGTAAGAAAACAAGCAACCTCATGTTAAAATAAACTAAGGAGATGAGTGGATGCTTCTCCAAAGAGAATATCCCGATGGCAGAAAAGTCCCTGGGAAGATGTGCAGCATCACCAGCCACCACAGAAATACAGTTGAAGACCCCAGTCAGGTGCCACTGCATGGTTCTTAGATGAGCTGAAGGTCAAGCACAGATAACACCCAATCCCCTTGGGCACGTGCAGCCTCTGGGTCATTCTTACGTTGCTGTCAAATGTCATGGTCACTCTAGAAAGCAGCTTGGCGGTTTCTTATAAAACTAAACATACAGTTTCCATATGACCTACCCCTTCCTACTCCTGAAAACTGAAAATATGGTCACTTGAAAACTTGACCATAAATGTTTATAGCAGCTCCATTCATTATTCCTAGTAACCTAAGTGACCTAAACGTGCTTCGGTGGGTGGATAGAAAAACCAGTTGTGGGCATATTCATAATCATAGAAAATGACTCGGTGCTGGGTGCAGCTGTAATCCTAGTGACTAGGGAGGCTGAGGCAGGAGGATCGCAAGTTCAAAGCCAGCCTCAGCATCTTAGTGAGGTCCTAAGTTACTTAGGGAGACCCTGTCTCAAAATTAAAAGGGCTGAGAATGTGGCTTAGTGGTCAAGCATCCCTGGGTTCAATCCCTGGTACCAAAAAAAAAAAAAATTAGAAAACTACTTGGCAATAGAAAGACACAGGGATAGACACAGTGACTTGGATGACTCTCAAGAGCTCGATGCTGGGTAGAAGAAGCCAAGCTCTACAAGTTTCATGCTGCACGATTGTATTTATCTGACATTTCTGAAGAGGATACAGATGCGCCTCAACTTACGATGTATTACATTTCAGTAAACCCTGGGTAAATTGGAAATAGCCCATGCACGCAGTACTCCTAAGCAACTGAACATCCGGGTTCAGCCAATGTGTGCTGTAGAGCGTGGGGGGTCTTCCTCGTGAACACGGGGCTCCCTGGGAGCTGCAGCCTGCTGCCACCGCCCGGCACCAAGACAGTGATTCTTGCCACTCACCAGGAAAAGATCAAAATCCCAAGCTCAAAGTGTAGTTTCCACTGAAATCTACATCGCTTATGAAAACTCAGAAGTCAGACCATCCTAGTCGGGACCCACCTGTATAGAGATGGAGAACAGAATAGCGTTTGACAGGGTCGACGGAACAGGGGGAGTGGGGGCGTTTGGAGAGAGCCATTCTGCCTTGATTATGATGGTGGTCACGTGAGTTGACGCACATGCTCAAGTGTGCAGAACTGTGCCTGGAAGAAAAACTCAAGTTTCCTGTGTGTTAATTTCAAGAACAAAAGACTTAGAGGATCCACCTCACTTTTCTTGCCCACCCTCCTCTGACTTTGTCACGTGTTTCCATATCCGATCAAACGCCACCACCCAGATTTTCCTTTAAAGTGAAATACTTTAAGTATTCCTGTGCCTTGGGCACAGAAAGTGCTGATCAAAGTAACTTGGTGTTACTTTTGCTAGACCAGTGAGACTCCTCTGTCTAGGACTGTCCCTGCTCCCAGGAGTTGGTGGGGACACTGGGCACAGAGCACCGTCATGTTCTTGGGCAGAGGATCCTCGTCAGTCCTTCTTGATCCTGTCCACTTCCTCTGGGTTGGGTTCCTCTCCCCTCTCTCCTGGTGTCTTGACCAGTTTTCCTCCTTAGGTGACCATCAACACCCTGCACAGACTCATCCAAAGGCCCCAGCTGCATTGCTAGGTCCCATCTAAGGCTCCACTAGAGTAAGAACTTGAAGGTCTCCCAAAGGTCCATGTGCTAAAGCCGTGGACCCCAAGGTGGTACTACTGGAAGCTCTCAGAGGTGGGACCTAGGGTGAGATCTTCACCAGTGGGGCTGCGCCCTTGAAGGGGATACCGAGACCCCAGCCCTTCCTCTTTCTCTTCTGCTTCCCAACTATAAGACAGTGATCTTGTCCCACCACACGCCCCCACCACGAGGTGCTGCCTCACCACAGGTCCAAAGCATTGATCGTGAACTGGAACCTCCAAAACTGTGAGCCACAATATACCTTTTTTTCTTAATAATTTGATGATCTCAGGTAGTTTGTTGAAGTGATAGAAAGCTGACTAACGCAGGCTCTGGGATCCTCTTCACTTTTCTTGCCCACCCTCCTCTGACTTTGTCACATGTCTCCATATCCCATCAAACACGACCACCCAGATCTTCTTTGGGCTCTCCTTTCTACCACCTGCCCACGTACCCTCTTGAGACATCTTCACTTCCAGCCCCTCTCTGAAGACTTCCTTTTCCACCCCAGGGGTTCTCCCCATCCTCTGGAACTACCTGGGCCATTTGTCTGAACTTCTCACCTAGTTTGAACCGCATGGCCCCTTGGATAGGAGCCATAGATGGGTAACTCTGATCTCTTCCTCTGGATGCTGAGCTTGTTTTTGCCAGCCACCAGTACCTATTTGTTTATGCCTCCTCCATGTTGATGGAGTGCCTTGTGCACAGAAAGCACTAATCAAAGAACATAGAACAAAGGATATTCTTTCCTCTTTCTAATTGTTAAGTTCTGGGGAACCCTTCTATCAAATATATCAGTTGTCTCTGTAGGGGGGTTCTTGAGTCCATTTTGCTATAATAAAACACCTGAGGCTGGGTACTTTAAAAAAATAGAAGACTTTTGCTGGGCTAACAATTCTGGCGGTCCAAAAGGATGGCACTGAGCTCTGATGATGGCCTCCTGGTGGACGGTATCACGTATCAGAGTATGTGCATGGGAGAGAGGGGTCACGTGATCAGAGATGAAGCAAGAGAGTGGGCCAGGAGGGCCAAACTCACCTGACACAACCTCTTCTGTTGGTAACTTATCCACTCCCACGCCAGGTGTTAATCCCTTCCTGGGTTAGTCCCCACCCCACCCCGCCCATGACCTGTCTATCACCCCCTAGGCTCCGCCTCTTAAAGGTTCAACCACCCCTCAGTATGATTGCACTGGGGACCAGCTTCCAGCCCATCAGCTACTGAGGGACAAATGATATCCAAACCATAGTGGGGGTGTTGTGGGATGGGAGATATGAGTCAAAAGAGATGGGGTTTCAGTTAGAAAAGAGGAGTCAATCTCTGAGACCTAGCGCCCAGCACAGTGACAATGTTAATAATAACCTGTCTGGTTGCCAAGGTGGGAGACCAACGTGGCAGGTTCTACTCTGACTCCTTGTGCCCACCTGGGATCTGACACCAGCCACTTGTGCTCATTTCCTGCTACCTCCTTCCCCAGCGGGGAGCACCGACACCCTCCACCTGTTTGTGAGCAGCACCATTGGGGGCAGGGTGTGTGTTTCTGGGCTAGGAGTTCAGGCAGCCAGAATTAGCCGCTCTGGGCTCTGGGCTCCCAGAACACTGCCTACCTGGCTCGGATGAAAGAAATTAATACAGGCATGCATAGCTTAAGGAGCAATGTGGGCTCGGAGCCATGCGTCGGGGTGATTTTGTTGCTGTGTGTACCTCACAGAGTGTACTAACAAACCTGGATGGTGCGGCCTCCTCTGCCCCACCACTGTCGGTGTATACATAGATACATACATAGAGATGTGGTATAGTGGATGCTCCTGGGGCCACCATGAGCAAACAACATGGAAAAAAAATCAAGCATGAGAAAACAATACGGTCAATAGACACAGTGAGCCAGGCACAGTGCTCACACCTATAATCCCAGCAGCTCAGGAGGCTGAGGCCCGAGGATCAGGAATTCAAAGCCAGCCTCAACAAAAGTGAGGCCCTAAGCAACTCAGCGAGGCTCTGTCTCTAAGTACAATACAAAAAAGGGCTGGGGATGTGGCTCAGTGGTCAAATCTTAGCAAACCCTACCTGTTTGTCATAGGGTTACAGGGGTCCCTGCTATTAAATGTCCTCACACTGAGAGAAGCTTTACCTGTCTGGTTTCCAAGGTAGGAGATGAACATGGCAGGTTCTATTCTGACTCCTTTGCCCACCTGGGATCTGACACTGGTCACTTGTGCCCATGTGTCCTTGTCTGAGAATGCACTCTATGAGGATGATCAAAGGTACAGAACAGGAAATACATACATCAATAAATAGCCACTTGTTATCATAGTCTAGTGTCATGTGCTGCAGGTGTGTGTACACCAGCGTTGCCCCGGAAGGGAATGACGTGTTGGGCTGTGATTTTACAATGTCACTAGGCAATAGGGATTTTCAGCCTCAATTGAACCTTGTGGGACTCTTGTCTATTCCATCTATTGTTGACCACAGTGTTATCCTGTGGCATGTGACTGTATGTGAAACACCACAGAAGTACCCAGAAAATGGTAGCTATGTAACCCCAGCTTCCCAAGATGTCCAGAGGTGAACACTATAGAAAAGATAACCTGTGGCCTTTTGAGCCCTACTTTTGAGCGCTTGCCTAGCATACGAAAGGCACTGGATTCCATCCTCCGTGCCACATATAGCTAAATAAATGAATGAGTAGATAAATAGGTGGGTAGGTAGATAGATAGATAAGTTCATCATCACTAGTCATCAGAAAAAGGGAAATCCAATAAAGGTAAAATTCAAACTGCAATAAGCTACTCTTGGTGTGGAGCTCAATGATAGAGCTTGTGTCTAGGGTGTTCAAGCTCCTGGCTTTCCGCCCCCTGCACTGCAAAAACAAAGCGAACAGCAACAATGACACTTTGGTGGCTAAGGTAAAATTAAAAAAAATAAATAAATAACTGCCAATCCCAAGTGTTGGCAATGATTGTAGCACCTGGGACCAAGGGTGCAGCCAACATGGTGGAAAGGTGAGGCAGTGTGTTATAAGTCAAACAGTCATTAACAGGATGACTCTGCAGGTTCAAGCCTCTGTACCCAAATACTCAGAACAGCATTATGCTTCACACCTCCAAACTGCCAACAGCCCAAACGTTACCGCATATTCAGACCCAGATGGAATCCTGGTGGGCAGAAAAGGGAATGAAATATCAATACGTGCAGCAACGTGAATCAGCCTCAAAAACTATGCTAAATGAAGATCACACACTGTACACCGTCTGGGGTTGGGGGAAGTAAACAATCATCAAGTGCTTTTCAGGATGGAGAATTGTATAGCTTGGCTTGCTGGCAGTTGCACAATTCCCCCAGTTCATCAAACTGTGCGCTTAAAGTGGATGAATTTTATGGATCACAAATAATAAAAAAAAAAAAAAAAAATTCCAGAGGCCAGCTGTTGCAGGTCTTTCAACCTGTGGCCCCCCGGGGCCTGGGTGTGAGAGAGCTCCTAATTGGAAGCAGGTACAACCCAGGCACCTGGGTTTCTCTGGCCTCGGAGCGGGGGATCCAGCTGACACTCACCAATTTCCAGGGGGTGACAGTGTGTCCCAGGCAGAGGCTGAGGGAAAGGAGCTTGTGTCTCTGTCACTAATGATAGGAGCCTTCATCGGATTCCCTGCCAGGCCACGTTCGCCGTCACTGCACCCATTGAAGAAGAGAACAGAGCGGTAATGAGCCGGGTGTCGTCGGCTCGCAAATAATTTATAATGGGCAAACTAGGACAGGAACGGAGCTTTTTTTGGGCTAAGAAAGTTGCATGTCATTCTTTAAAATCTAGGCCAAAAAATTATTTATAATGCATAGACAGTCACTCAGAAAGTGAAAGGGTTCCTTTCTTCTCCTCCCTCTGTTTGAACTCGCTGCCTTTTACCCTGAACCATCACTGAGGTATGTGGGCATCTTCCTGCCACCCGTCTGGGATAGGAGAGGGCCCACAGAAAGACAGAGGGTGAGACCTGTGTAGCAGCCCCTGAGTCCTCAAGCCAACAACGACAGGAAGGAGGGGAAGACCCGTGGCCACGTGCCCTCGAGGTGGTGGGCTTTGAAGATGGCTCAGGTATGAGCAGGAAAGAGCCCAGGTGGAGACAGAATCCGGGTAGGGTGAGTGGTCAACAGTGTTGAAACCAAGTCAGGCTGAAGGGTGTAGGCAGGGGAAGCCCTGGGTGTGGCCATGGTGGCACCTAGGGAAAGGACCTTGGGGATGTGTCCTGTGTCTGTCTGCGTGGCCGTTTGAGGAGCCTGCTGGTGAGAGATGAGCTGCCCCCCCCAACCCAGGAACCTTGACCCCAGGCCCGGGAGTGTCTGGGTCAGCAGGTGTACCAGGCACAACAGCTTCTCCGTCCGCTTTCTGTCTGGGGTACACCTGGGAGGGGTGGGGGGCAGCTCTCCCAGCTCCAGATGGCTCCAGAACACTTGGACAGTTCAGGGAGGGGCTTTGGTGAGTTGCTGAGGATCAAGACCCTCCAGCAGCACTATTGCCAGCTCCCACAGGGGAAGGTTTCCCCATGGGGTACTCATTGGTCCAAGGTCTTTTTTTTTGGTGGAGGGAACAGCCCCAGAGCCCTGATCCCTGTTCTGATTTGTGTGGCGGTTAGGATTCTTCAGAGGTGGCTTGGTGGGTCAGCGAAGTCCCCTCCTCCCCCCCAAAACGAGCCCACTTCTCTGTCACCTCTTCTCTAGGTGTTCCAGGGTGCACTGTCCTGTTATTTAAGTAGATCTCATCTCTTGGAGTAGTTTGAGGTTCCACAGCAAAAGTGAATGAAAGACACGGAGAGCTCCCGGAGCCCCCACCCCCCCACTGTTGACCCCCCCCCGAAGTGGGTGGTTTTGACTTGATGAACGCGGTTGACGCCTCCTAACCCCCCAAAGTCGGTAGTTCATGGAGGGTCAGCTCTCGGTGTGGTAGGTTCTGTGGGTTGAGGACAGGTGCTAGGTGGCAGGGGCCCACGGCTGCAATCTCGTACAGGGGAATTTCGCTGCCCTAAGAATCCTCTGTGCTCTGGGTACTCATCCCTCCCTGAGACCCGCGGCCACGGCTGAGCATTTCCCTGTCGTCATAGTTCTGCCTTTTGCAGAAGGTCATAGAGCTGGAATCCCACACTCGGGGGCTTTTGGAGACGAGCTCCTTGGACTTGGTGATGTGCCTCTGAATCTCCTCGGCGTCCCTTTAAACAGGGGTCTGCTCACAGCGGCATGCCAGCCACACTCAGTGCCAGTCGTGGGCGGGCGCTGGGTCACGGCTCACGCACCATCAGGCAAACCCTGTCTCTCCAACAGGAACCGGGATGTGTGGCCTGGGTGGTCCGCTTGGGACGCCTGGCCACCCCGCCTGACTTGGCACCAGGACGGGTCCTCTGGGTTGGAGGGGACAGAGCTCCAGCTGAAGAAGGGCTCTCAGAGTGAGTTTCCCCAGCAGCCGCCGTCTAGGCGAACGGTGCCCGGCTCGCCCTGCGAATCCGGGGGCCCTGTGAGGCCAGCCCGGCAGCCTGTGGCCCTGCGCTGGTGGGGTAGGTTGGGGACGTGAGTCAGAGCTTACTTATGATGAACACTGTCTCTCTTTGTAGCCAAGAGTCTAGCAAAACAGTTTTCTCTCCCCATTACTCAGCTCTGAAATGTGGCTCGGGAGACCTTCCCGAAGGAGTTTGGGGATGGGACGATCTGATAGACCGTCCTCCCGTTTCATCAGCCTCCGTGCGGTGGAACGTTCTGGTAACCCGTGCCTTGTGGTGTTTCTAGAGCCTCTCGAAACAAGTCTGAGAAGAAACGTCGGGACCAGTTCAATGTTCTCATCAAAGAGCTCAGCTCCATGCTTCCTGGCCACACTCGGAAAATGGACAAGACCACGGTGCTGGAAAAGGTCATCGGGTTTCTGCAGAAACACAATGGTAAAGGTTGTGCTTCTCTCTGTTCTTTTTCCCCCGCCTCGGCCTTTCGGGGGGGGGGGGTGATGACCTCAGCAGGCAGGTCCTTCTGGGTAGGATGAGCTGTCACTCCCAGCATAGGCCACCCCACCAGGCACAGGCTTCCCTGACCAGCAAGTTAGGAGAGGTCTCACCTCCCAGATTGCGTCATCCGCCAGAGGACAGATCCCAGTGCAGCCTGACGGGTGGCACCCAGCCCCAGGGGGTGGCTTCCCAGTGGGTACATCTTCATCAGAAATCCCCAGAGCAGGCAAGTCTCAAAGGTCAAGAGAGAGAAGCTGCCCAGTGGCTGCCCCTCGCCGCCCACCTCTGCTTTCCCCAAATGGAACCTGTTTGAAGTTCCTCTGTCGGAGGCCAGCTTTGCCTCTTGGGATCTGATTCCTATGGAATCATGAGTCAGGTACATAAAGCTTCTGCGGTTTTTCTCATCGTCTTCCAGTGTCTCGCGAGTTTATTTTCACTGTAGAGAACACGAAGTTACCCCTCGAAGCCACGCTTGGGCCTGTGTCTCCTTCCTATCATCCTCTTTGACTGTCCCTCAAACCCTTTCACCCCTTACACCTGGTCACGCCTACCTGCCACTCACCTTGGATAGGACCCCCCCCCCCAAAAAAAAAAGTCATACAATAGTTGAGATGGTTTGGTAGGTCTTCGCAAGCCAGGGGAGCAGAATTCTTTTTTGCTTTAACCATGACACCAAACATAATAAAGTCAAAAATGTCAGAATCATTGAGGAAGTAATTACAGTCCTGTGCTTGAAGGAATGTTCCTCTCCCACTGAACCTTTTGTTAGACAAGATGATTTCCTGGAAGAGGGCATGGCGGGGACATCGGAAAGTTTCATTGTCCTTGTTATTCTTTGATGATTTCCTTGATAATTATTTATTAAAAACGTGACAGTGATGATCTATCCCCTCATGGTGTTTTTTTTTTTTTTTAAACTGCCCAGGGGGAAGCAAAGAACATGTTAATTGCTTTTGTGAAAAGTCAGGGGAGATCAATCAAGCAGGATTAGAATGGAGTGTTCTAGCAGTCTTCAATTGCCCCGATAATTTAATCAGAATGGTTATATTTCCTAAATAATGGTTTAGCCAAGTGAAATAGCAAGTTGTTTTGATGCCAAGATATTTTGTACAAATTACTCAAACTAGGTCAGTGCCACTGAGAAGCAGGACAGCTGTTAAATAGGACAGCTGGGATCAAGTTCATCAGTGTAACAGTCATGCGGGGCTCCGTCCTCGGTGGAATTACGGAACGGTTCAATCTGGGCCCTGGAAGGACAGGTCTGCAGAAAGGCAGGCTCCTCACCCGGGAAGTGCCTGTCTACTCTCACTTTTTTTTTTTTTTTTTTTCATAAGACGAAGGCCTGCTCCTACTTAAATGATCACTCCAGGATCTCACTTGTCTCTGTGATTCATTCATATTCAAAAAGAAAGCAAAAAAGAAAACAAAAAAAATCCACAGCAGATTTTGTGCAGAAATAGAGTTACTGGACCAAAATTTGGTTTAAAGCAAAAAAAAAAAAAAAAAAAACCAAATGCCAGTCGCCTTCTGTATCATCCACATAGACCTGGCTTCCACAGGCACAGGCAACAGGGTGGAGAAGCATGATCTTGGCATTTCTCCAGGGCTCCCTGGGAGCCACCCACTGGGCCAGGGGCTCTGCGGGAGGTCACCTCTCTAAGCCTCACAAGAGCACTGAGCTTGTCCCGTGGCACAAACGAAGCCACCGAGGCCCATGAGGGTAAGTCACTCATCCAAGTCAGACAGCCAGTGACATGTGGAATCCAAACCCAACAGCCCATCTGCAGAGCCCTGTCTTTAACACCAGTTTCTGCAGTTTCTCCGCCAGGGCTGACGTGTGGGGCTCTTGGACTGATTTCCATGATAGCTGCACTGTAGCTGTTCATGAATGTGTCCATGGCGTCCGCAGCTCAGGACCTCAGACTCTCTGGCTGTGTGCTAAAGCCAACTTGTGCTTTAAGAGAGGATTGCTAAATTTTCAGGAGTTTTGCAAACCAGCGGACCTCAAGTTGGTCATTGACATCAGCGTCCGTAGGAATATTCACACAGAAATGGGCAGACCTCCCAGATCTGGCATGTTTCTTGCGGGTGGGAAGCCTTCCACCATCGCAGTGCTGGGGAAGACTCAGGGCATTAAGTATCTTTAGAGCTTCCTGTGTTATTCTAGTGTGCAGACGGCCCTGAGAAGGGTGGATTCAGACACGCTTTCTGCCTTCTGGCTCAAGGGAGAACACAGGGCAAGTGAGGGGAGATGATGAGGTCCAGGGAGTTGCTGTCATCGTCTCAAGCAGTCCCAATTTCTCAACTTGGGAAATAAACCTTGATCCCGGAATGCACATTTATTCTTTTTGAAGTGATCCAAATCCAAAGAATCGGACCATGTTTCTTTGTATGGAGATTTTGTGTCAATGGCATCTCTCATAAATAGAGAAAACCCTAAATCATGTGATGAACAGGGGCTGTTGTTTATCCTTATTGCCCTCCATCTGGATGCCCGTTCTGCAGGGCCAGGCTGGCCCAGGCCTCATCCTCTTCCTGTGTGAGTCCCGAGCTGATTTTGTCCCAACTCCTGTTCCTTGAATCTCCCGCGTCCCTACCTTCATGCATAGGGGCAGGCTGGGGTGGTTGAGGAAGGCTGTACAACAAGGAGAAATGTCCCTTGGGCAGAGTGATGTTGACCCACCCCTGCAGTTGGGTTACTGCCCCATTTTCCAGACTTTTCTTTGACCACACACAGAACAAAGAATTACTGTTCTTTGTTCTGACATCCAGGCAATCATTGGGAGGAGCACATTCTCTCACTGCAAGTTATAACCAGAGCAGAATTTGGAGACCTAGCTGTTCATCACAAAGTTTTCCTATAAAAAATGGCCCCCTGAAGAGTTTTGCTTCCCCTCTCTGTTTTGAAACACTTTGATCATACCCTTGGCTAATCCTGCCCCACCACCTGCAGCTTCTGATATTGGTCATCTTAAGAGTCACTGGAGACAGGATTTGAGCCCTGAGTTCTATTGCCCAGTATAACAATTTTTTAGTCGCTTTGAGGAATCTTACGTAATTTATGTGTGTGTGTGTTTTTTTTAAAAAATATGCTATGAATCAAGCCTTAACTCTCAAGGACTATAATCAAATAGTTGAGATAACAAAGTGAATGAAATGGCTACTTTCAGTTTTATTATGCTGGTGTCGAGAAAATATCCAGTCTTATGAGACGATCTGAAGATTTCCTATGTATAAAGCCAAGGGTCTTTTCTTTTCCTTCACCATTACATTATGATCCTCTGTCTATATAAAATCAGGGCTGCCAGAAAGACTCTCTTCTCCATTCAATCTACAGTTTGATCCCGGTGGTCAGAAAAGGTTTTTAGATTCTCGGGGAGAAGGGAGTGGGCATGTTGGGGGTCCTAGTCTTATAAGTGTTCAAACTGTGGCGTTCATCTGTGTGAAGACCTACAGGCTTCAGTTCTCTCCCTTGCCTTGGCTGACACCCCAGGACAAACTCTGGCCAAGATTTCTGTATAGTTCCCTGCCTCTGATTTCCAGAATGCCACCTACCTCATTCATCATGGCACCCAGCACTGTGAGGTGCAGGCACACTGACCCTCCCAAGAGTCTCATGTGTAACTCAGCCCTTCGCATGCTCCTTGTTTGTGAGTAACTGCTGGAATTCATTCAGGTTCATTCATTCAGATGACAGAATCCATTCCCAATTCTCCAAGCAAGAGAGATTTCCAAAAACATAGATGCAGGGGCAGGGGACCTAGCTCCGAAGCAGAGCATGTGATTAGCATGTGCAAGGCCCTGATTCACTCCCAAGCACTGAAAAAAGGAAAAAAGTGCAAAAGAGAGAACCTTGAAATCTTTCCTAATTAACAGTGGAGAGATTATCTGCCTGAACAATTGCATTGTCCAGGAAGTTGTTCAACAGGTTCGTTTTATTCTCGGGAGGTCTGAGAATCCTTTTTTATACTTTTCTAAACACACACACACACACACACACACACACACACACAAATAATCTCTAAAGAGACTTCATGCCACATAAAATGTTGGTTCGAGATATTTAATGGTGATGCAGACCTGTAATCCCAGCAGCTCGGGAGGCTGAAGCACGAGGATCCTGAGTTCAAAGCCAGCCTCAACAACAGTGAGGCACTCAGCAACTCAGTGAGACCCTGTCTCTAAATAAAATACAAAATAAGGGCTGGGGATGTGGTTCAGTGGCCAAGTGCCCCTGACTTCAATCCCTGGTACCCCCCACCCGCCAAAAAAAAAGATGTTGAATAAATGGAAAGAAAAGCAAACAGATATAATATCACATTTGCTCTATGATAGGCTTATCAGAGATCATTTAATAATAGAACGAGCCATTTTTTTTTCAAAAGTATTTTAGAAAGCTAGAATATTTAAGGAGTCCTGTGTGCATCAATGATTGTGGGTTGACAAATGTGAATAAAGCCTTCAGTGCAAGATAGTTACCTGAGATGGGTAGACTATAGATGAAGACAAAAAGATTTTGAAAAGAATAATTTCAGGCCTTAAAAGCGACTAAGTAATGTGCATGTGTGTGGCACAGTACAGTTCAGCAAGAGCAATGCTGAAAAATCTGTCATCTTCTGTATAACACTGTGGGTTATTTACTATCAGCCCAAGATCCTTCCAGAAATTTGTGGGGGTCATTTGTGGTTGTTTTTGTTATTTTATTGAATGTTTTGTTGTGTTTGTGGTGCTGGGGATCAAACCCAGGTCTTCACACGGGCAAAGCATGCTGTACCCACCCTTGAAATTTTAAAAATCCCAGCTCTCTGGACTGTGTGTTTTGCCTTGACCACAAGAAAGCAGCTTCAGGAGGTGGGCCACCATCCAGTCCCCTTGCATTGGTAGGCGGCAACGACCTAATGGCCCCTAACATCTAAGTTCCCAGTCCTTGTAAATCGTATTTCCTGGTATTTGCTGTTTAAATTAAATCATAAAGAAATTTACCCAAAATGACATAGAAATAACAATGTGTTTCATTTGTGAATTCCAATTTCTGGGTGCCGGTGAACCTAAAAGCTTATCTGTGTGTGTATGTGTGTGTTTTTTAGAAGTCTCAGCACAAACGGAAATCTGTGACATCCAGCAAGACTGGAAGCCTTCATTCCTCAGTAATGAAGAATTCACTCAGCTGATGTTGGAGGTGAAATGCACTTTCAAATTAGCTTAATCTGTTGCAGCTTAAACTACCCGTTCCTGCTAAGCCCCTCTACCCCAAGAAGACAGCTCTTCCTGACCCTGGAAAGAGGTCTTGAGATAGATACTGTCCTGGGCCTCAGCCTGTTTTGCTTTATGTTTTGGCTACTGAGTTGGGCAAAATAAGCAAGAATTTCCAAAATGAATGTGTCTGTGTCCTATCCCACGGTGCCTGTAGGGCGGGTCCCCTCACCCAGTGCAGGGGGCGGGGTTGGGGGTAGGGAGAGAAGGGAAGGAGAGAGGGAAGATCACAACATCTGGCATCTATCATTGGACTCAGAGGGTCTTTTCTCTAAAATGCAATGATGGTGCGGGTTTTTTTTTTTTCCCTTAGTAGAAACACTTGGCAAATTAAATTCTTCTTTTAATGTGTTATGCTTTTCCCTTGAGCTCCTATGACACAGGGTGGCATGTCTATGTCAACCACAGTGTCCCTGTGCTTTCCACCCAACCCACACCCTCGCTGTGCTAAGATGCCCACATTCCTTCCTTGGGACTGGGGGCCGGTTCACCTGCAGGGCTGTTTGTGCCAACCTGGCCAAGCTGGGTGTCCCTCTGCACCTATGTGTATTGATGTATGGGTGAAAGTCCACGGGACCCACGAGATGGGACTCTACAAAGCGCCTGGCACCGTGCGTGACTTCCAGCCTCCGGAGGGAGAAGACTGAGAACACACAAATATGGCCACCAAGGCAGAGAAGACCTCCGACGTGGTCTCTCCAGGCCCTTGACCCAGGAGAAAGAGGACAGGCAAGTTCAGCGAAAGGAAGTTCGTCCCTGGCCCTGTGCCCGCATGTGGTTCCTGGCAGGGTTTTCGGAAAGTGGCTTCTTGGGAATAAATCTTTCTTTATCTCATCTGTGTGCCTATATAAGACCGATAAACTTGAATTTACATAGATTAGCTATGCAGAAAACAGAAAGTACTGGAATAAGAAAATGCCAGAATAAAGATGTCCAAATATTATGAAATATGAAAGCATTAATGAACATTTGCCTAAAACGAAAGATACTTAACTCTACATGGGAACTATATTTAAAGAAAATACAGAACTTTCTACAGAAGCAATGCATTTTAAGTATGTTAAATTTAAAGCAACTTGTGAAATATAATGTTGAATTAATGTGTCATTATGCTACTTTACATACATCGATTTATCTCTTAATTCTTATGGAAAAGTCGTTAAAACAGAAGAACCCTCTTGCATCAGCCACTTTTTTAAGAGTCTGTAGCACAAACGTCGTTTTGCTTTTTCCAGTGAGTTTCAAGGTGTCGAAAGAATTTGAGACAACAAGGTTTGTATTAAGTTAAAAATAAATAAATAGGGTCTGCAATGCAGGATTAAAGTCAAAGAGACTGGAATTTCTAGGAAAAGATTTTACATGGGGACAGGTAGTCTTTATGCACTTAATGCACCTGCTCCCAGGACAGACCGTAGACTCCCCGGAGTGGATGGAAAGGAAGACACAGTAGCAAAAGGTTCTGCAATCCAGCCCGCGTAACCAGAGCCTTCTCCAGGGCAGGAGGCCACAATCAAGCGCTTCTGATTTATCTCTGCCTGGGTCCGGCTTCTACTCCAACCTGCTACTCTGTCTTCCACCTTCCGCTTCCTGGTGTCCTGAGCTCCCGGCCCTGCAGTGGATCCCCTCGTGGGTGACGTCCTCATTTCCCACTGGGCAGCTGCTTCACTGAGCGGATCTCTCTCCAGATGCACAACCCTCTGCTCTTTTTGGAGACATGAGGAATCCAGGCTTCCAGGCTTGATCCCTTTTCCATTTTTTTTTCCCCCCACTGAGGACAGAATCTAGGAGAGAAACTGCCATGCCCCCAGGTGCCTTCTGGTTGTGAATCCCTCTTTTCTCCTGCCTTCTTTTCAAAAGGCACACAGCCAGGCTCCGGGAGGACTCTCACAGTGGAGAAGTTTGAAAGATCCAAAACCTACCGGAAGAGCTGCATCTTTTCTCTTCGCCCCGAGGCTGTCCCAGAGAACTTAGGGAATGTTCCATCAGATTTAGGAGCTAGCAGAAAGAGGTGGTTTCCTTTCTCTCTGGTGTGTCTCAGGTATAAAAGTCTGGGCCCTTTGCATCATGTCCCTGTGAGAATCACCTTTACCTGACAGGTGCACACCACTGTGCGGTCACTTGCTATTGAATCGCCTCAGTAGTAGGACTTCCCAAGCCGTGGCAAACATTCTCATTGCGGTGACAGTGACTCATGCTGTTCTTGTAGATTTGATGGGAAATGCCCAGGAGCTGATGAAGGTGATCCCCCGTCCATAAATACCTTCTGCTTTTTAACACCCAAGAGGGACATGGGCTCACTGTGCAGAAACATTGTTTGTGCAGCCCCTCCCTTGGCCAGCCTTCTGGTCTGCTTTTTCTCCAGAAAGGTCCAGCTGTGGTTATCAACAATGGCCCCGACTCTTTGAAAAACGTTTCACTTCAGGAGGTCTGCAAAGAGTCAGGGATGGCATGGCGGTTACTAGAGGCTGAGGAGAGTGGAGGGAAGGAGAATGGGGAGGGTGGATCAATGGGTGCACACTTACAGTCAGCTGTGCTCTTGCACAGTAGGGTGGTGGTAGGTAATAATAATGTACTGTGTATTTCAAAAAGCTAGAAGAAAGGATTTTGAATGTTTTCACCATAAAGAAGAAGAAATACAACTGATCAACAAATATATGAAAAAGTGTTCAACATCTCTAGCAATTAGAGAAATGCAAATCAAAACTACACTAAGATTTCATCTCACTCCTGTCAGAATGGCAATCGTCAAGAATACAATAACTGTTGGCGAGGATGTGGGGAGAAAGGTATACTCCTACGTTGCTGCTGGGACTGCAAATTGGTGCAACCACTATGGAAAGCAGTGTGGAGATTCCTCAGAAAATTGGGAATGGAACCACTATGTGACCCAGTTATCCTACTCCTTGGTTTATACCCAATGGACTTAAAATCAGCATACTACAGTAATGTAGCCATGTCAATGTTTATAGCAGCTCAATTCACAATAGCTAAACTATGGAACCAACCTAGATGTCCCTCAATAGATGAATGGATAAAGAAAATGTGGTATATATATTCAATGGAATATTACTCAGCTTTAAAGAAGAGTAAATTATGGCATTTTCCAGTCAATGGTTGGAGTTGGAGAATATCATGCTAAGTGAAATAAGTCCACCCCACAAAACCAAAAGCCGTGTGTTTTCTCTAATATGCTGATGCTAATTCACAATAAGTGTGGGGAGAGGCACTAGGGAAGATTAGGTAGATTAGGTAGAGGGAAGTGAAGGAAGGGGAGGGGAGGGGAATGTGGGGGTAGGAAAGATAGTAGAATGAAACAAACGTTATTACTGTATGTATATATGTGACCAATAGGATTCTGCAACATGTACACTCAGAAAAATGAGAAATTATATCCCATCTATGTATGATATATCAAAGTGCAGAAATGCTTTCTATTGTCATGAATAACTAATTGAAACAAATTTTAAAAATTTTTAAAAAGAATAAGCCAGGCATGATGGCCCATGCCTATAATTCCAGCAGCTTGGAAGGCTGAGACAGGAGGATCTCAAGTTCAAGGCTAGCCTCAGAAATTTATCAAGGCCCTAAGCAACTTAGCAAGACCCTGTCTCAAAAAATAAGAAGAGCTGGGGACGTGGCTAAGTGGTTAAGCACCCTTGGGTTCAATACCCTCTACTAAAAAAAAAAAAAAAAAAAAAAAGAAAGAAAGAAAGAAAGAAAGAAAAGAAAAAGAAACCAACAACAGCAACAAAAAACCCAAAGAATTAATAAATGTTCAAGGGGACAGATAGGCTTAACCTGGTTTAAACATTACACAGTGTACACTGAAACATCACTTCACATCTCATATATATGTACAATTTCATTTTTATGTAAAAATATAAATTAAGTTAATAAAAACTATTTTAACAAATTTAAAAAGAAAAGAAAAGCCATTTAGACAAATAACTGAGGGGAAAGAAATAAAACTTAGGGGATGTACTTTTTTATTCCCGGTGACCCATCCGTCTAATGGGGAGTTTCTCCACCTCAGCATGATTGACATTTTGGATCTGATGCTTCTGGGTTGTGGGAGCTGTGCTTTGTCTATAGGATGCTCTGTGGCATCCTTGACCTCCCCCCCACTGGATGCCAGCGTCACCCACTCCATAATGACAGCCCCGAGATATCTCCAGACATTTCCAGGTGTCCACCCCCAGTTGAGAACCACTGATGGAATCAGAAAGGATGAGATTCCTTGAAGAAGTGTGCTCTCATATATATATATATATTTTTTTTTTTTTTTGGTCTTAAAGTTTGTCACACACTCTTGCGAAATAACAAGGGAGCCCGGCGTCAGTTGTCAGTTTTCCTGTGAAAGAGCCCCCTTTCCCCTTCCGTTGGCTCCTTTCTTGGAGGGAGGGGCCTGTTCCCGGTTCTGGTCTCTCACTCTTGGGCTCACCCTCGTAACATCAAAGAGTGAATACCCTTTGGGCCAGGCAGACCCTCAGGAGCACGCTGGGAGGATCTGGTTGGAGCCGTAGGTCAGGTTTCCAGACCTTTCTGAGCGCCTATGCCACTTTTTCCCCCCGAGGCAGAAAATCTCCCAGACTTGGGGAGGATAGTATTTCAAAGACACAGTCAGCACAGTGACAAGGACAGGCTTGCAGTCAAAGTGCCCCTGTACATGCATATGATTCCTGCCAAGATGTACCTTCTGGTGGGGTGAGCTTGGGCCTCACTTCTTATCTTTTCTGTCTCGCAGGTGCGCTCAGACATCCAGTTGCCACCTAGACCCCATTCTGCACCGAATTATATCATCAGAATCTTATCAGTCAACTCTCAGATGAGTTTACAAAAGCATTCTAAGCATCCACATTAAAATAAATCTCCACAGAACAGCAAAAGTGTCTGCTGTGGAAGAAAACATTGCCCACGTTAAACCTGTTAGGTCACAAGTACCCAGAAGGGTGTGCCTGGCATTTAATAGACACCTAATAGATACTTTCACGTGAATGCCTTTTTTCCAACATTTAGAAAAGCTATGGCTTCTGTGGCCGAGAAGGCAGAGGTTGACCTTGGCCAACAGGCACACTTTCTGTTTGTAGGCCTATATTTCATCTTAAATCTTGTAGGAAATGTTTCCTGGTGAACTCAAAGTGATACTGGGGTTGGTGGGTCAGGGACCAGACGCATTCCCGACATCTCCCTATGGCGATGATGATATTTCTGACTCAGCTCAATGAATCATGTGAATGATCGTGTGCCTGTCCTTAAACTACTTCAGCAGTCTCCATGGCTAAATTTGGTTTTATGACACCAATAGGTCAACTTCTTCACTGAGTCTGAAATGCTTTTAGAAGTGCATTCCGTGGGCTAAGCAAACTCTGTGTAATGAACCCTCGGGTGTATAAGGTAGGAAAGTGCTGGGAGGGGATTCCTGGAAATACTGTAAGGACTTCAAAGCAAAGTCAGTGTCATAAAATGGCCCTTTGCTTCAGGGACATGTTCCTCCACTAAAGCATTGCTAAGGAGCTTTCAAATGTGCGTTTTCCGCAGGCACTCGATGGCTTCATTATCGCCGTGACAACAGATGGCAGCATCATCTATGTTTCTGACAGTATCACGCCTCTCCTTGGGCATTTACCGGTGAGTGTCTGCTTCAGTGGCCTTTGTCTGTGTACCTGGTCACCTTATTCTAGAGAACCCTTGAGATCTCAGGTGGGACGTGGTGTGGGTCGAGGGGAGAAGGAGAGGTACTGGAGAGGTAGGGAGTGCCCAGGTGCTGGAGGACCAAGTCGGGCCAAGCTCAAGGTCCCAGGGGCAGACCCAGGGCAGGTGCGGGCTGGTGTCTCCCGGGAGCAGGCAGGGCACCAAGATCCCAGCCAGGACAGGCTTGAGGTAGAGGACGCTCATCCACGTTCTTATCCCTGGTCAGAAACAGACCAACAGGAGAATCACAGCAGTCGGCAGAGCTCAGAGTCATCCGGGTGACTGAGAACTGGTGGAGGGATGGGCAACCAATGGCTCAGACCCGAACATGCTTGGGGGCTCGCTGGGGACAGGTTTGAGATTGCGAGTACATGGTGACCCTTAACAGTAGTGGGGAGCAGGATGACTCCTGGGGGTTCAAATATGCTGGGACCTGAGTCTGGGAAGGCCTTGGTGAGTAGAGGGATGGCCAGGCTTGGGGGTGACTACAGACAGATGTCCCTCCCACTCTTCCCCTCCCTTCCCCCTCTCTGCACAAGCCTTGCTGGCTCTCTAGTAACCCCGTGGCTCAGGATGAAATGACCCTCAGACCTCCACCAGGTTACTAGAGGATGCACCCCGAGGGCTCCTCAGAGCCCTGTGGCCCGTCTTCCACTCCCTGCCACACCATTGTTTATTCCCTCAGAACCTGACCTTGAATGTCAGCTCACCGGGAGGATCACACAGGACAGACCCCAGTGGAATGTCCTCTCTCATCTCCTCTCCCAAGGAGCCCCGGCCAGACTTCTCCTCGCCCCTGAGCATGGGTGGACAGTGGCCAGTTTATGTGGCAGGGGGGATGCAGCTTTCCCTGGGTTCCCACCTGGGGATCCTGGGCCAGGAGGAATCCCACAGGGCGTGGTCCCCCGCTTCTCCGCCACAGCTGCCCAGGGAACGGCATGGCCCTGCTTTGTGGGCAGCTTCCCTCCCCTTGGGGGTGATGAGCCCGGTTCTGCTGAGGGCCCAGGGTTCCACCTGGTCCTGGGTCTCTCTGGTCCTCAGAAGCTGCTGCCCCATCATCTCTGCCAGTGACACCACGTGCCCTTCGAAGCTGCCACGCACACTTTTCCTTTGGTCACTGTGTCACACCAGAAAGGCATTTTTGACTTCTCTGGGCAGATACCGTCTGGGGACACCATAATCCAACCCTGTGGGTTTCACTCTGTGTGGTACCCGTTTCCCGAGGTCAGGAGGTGACAGACAGGCCCAGAGGTGCCAGAAGGGACTCCCTCTCAGCCCCAAAGAGGCTGAGGTGAGGCTGCCTCCCCGGTCCAGGAGGAGAGGGATGAGCTGGAAGCCATGAAGGTAGATGCGACCCGCTCCTTTAGTGTGGCTTCTGTGGGTTCCTCTGAGGATGGCCAGGGAGAGAAGGGCAGATGGGCTGCTCTTTGGAGGGATCTTGTGTTTTGCCTTGAATGGCAAAAACCCAAGGGGGCAGAGACAGGCCCTGGCTGGAAACAACCAGCCGTGACCTGCTTACTGACCCAGCAAGGAGAGCCCAGAGCCCTGAGCGCTGTTTGGGTGAACAGGATTTGCACTGCTCTGCTTTATGCTTTTGTAATTATCTAATGACCCAGTTGCTATATATGGCAGAGGGGACTTAGAAAGTAAGACGGGAATTCTGACTTGAAATCATGCGGTCATTTAGGAACACCTTTGTGAATTATTTCCTAACTCTAGAAGGGCCAGAAATGACCCCCCAACTCAACTGGTCCATGCCAGGCCCACCTGAATGCTCAGTAAGTGTCTTTACATAGAGACGCAGGCCACCATCCAGACAGCCAGGCCACCTCCCCTCGCCCTGCCCCATGCAGATGAGCACCGGGATAGGCACCCCCACATCTTGCTTCAGTTTCCGTTCAACTTTCCTGATCCTGTCTTTACCAGGATTGTCCTTTGCAAGTGGGTGGGCAGGGGCTGGGATGGATGGACATGTCCCAAGTCCTCTTGGCGTGCAGCTGGCTGGTCTGGGAGTCAGAGCTCCGTGGGCTCCGCCTTCCCGGGGCCTACACCAGGCCTCCAGTCCTCCCCTGAGGCTGCCTGGTGTCAAGGATTCCGTTGCAATGGAGAAATCCTGCTTTTGACTATCCATAGAGCGTGCAGCATTTCTAAAGTCCCCAGCGGTTGTCTTCCCTCAGGGTTTGCACTTTAGTTGAGATTCCACCTGTTCAATCGTTAGCCACTAACACGATACCTGGGCCCTGACTATACACCAGATACCTTGAAGAGTCACTTCCAAGTGCTGATATGTAAAAAGTACTTGGAACAGTGCCCAGCACAGAGTGAGGGCCACTTCATATTCCCTCTCCTTACTCCTCTGTTCAATAACCCCATGAAGTTGGACATCGCCCCTGTTCATACGAGAAGAAACAGTGGACGGCCAGAGAGGTAGAGCCACAATAAGCACAGGCTGGCACACAAGGGATCCTGCCCCATGGTCCCCTGTTGGTGATGCAGGAATGAAGAACAACCAGAAAATCTATTTACCCCAGTAATCCCATCTGCTCGGAGGTTAAGTCAGGAGGTTTGCAAGTTCAAGGCCAACCTGGGGCAACTGAACAAGACCTTGTCTCAAAAAAAAAAAAAAAAAAAAACAAACAAATAAAAATAAGAGCAACCAGAACTTTTTCCATGCCTGAGAAATATCCTAGAACGTTCTTTTTTAGTTTGACAGAGAAAAAGAAAGATGTGAAGCAGAAAATGATGTCATGAGAAAGTCAGAACTGTCCGGTGGCCTCCTTGACGTCTAGAACTAACACAGGCCATCAAAGCAGAAGTGTGAGCTAAGAGATGTGCTTCTGCAGGACCCAGGGCTAAAGGTGGCCTCTGGGATGGCAAACTTTCAGGAGAGGTTCAAGGGGAGCCAGCCACATGCCTTGGACAGAATTGGGGAGCAGTCTGGTTGCAGCAGATAAGGTGGGCATAGATAACCCAATTTCACCAAAAGGAAATGCTCTAAGGCACAAGCATTCAGAAAGTTGGAAAGATCCACAGATGAAAAAAAATATTTCCCTACAGGACTGACTTGCCAGGTAAAAGCTCCATTCAGCAAGAAGAAAGCGTAGGACTAGAGTACAAAGTGGGACCTGTTCCCACGGCAGAAGGGCAGAGCCCCTGGTTTAGGATACCAGGAAAGGCACAGCAGGACCAAGGCCCTGAGACACACTCTCCAGGACACACCCCTCAGCCCCTCCCTCCCGCCCTCCCCACCCTGCCCTTGCCTGCTGGACCAGGCCACTCTGTCAGAGGTGACTTCTGGGCCTGGCAGGGTGTGGACAGGTGTGGCTGCAGCTTGAAGTGGGTCATGAGTCAGATCACTAGATTCCTTTTTAATCATGCATTCTGATTTTCATGGATCGTCCATACAGACGTGTGGATACAGCATATGTCTCATGTTTCAATACATGGCAAGTGAACAGAAGCCTACAGGTAAACGTCACCAAGGTTGAGAAATGGAACAGGGCTGAGACCACAGGCGCTCCTGTCTGCGACTTTTTATCACATCCCACCTCCACTGAGAAGCTGCTGTTTTTCTAATTTTGTTTTTTATTTTGTTTTTGTTTTTGTTTTTGGTGCTGGGGATAGAACTCAGGAGTCCCCGACCACTGAGCCACCTCCCCAGCCTGGTTTTGTATTTTTATTTTATTTAGAGACAGGGTCTCGCTGAGTTGCTTAGGGCCTCACTTTTTTTTTTTTTTTTTTTTTTTTTTTTAGAGAGAGAGAATTTTTAATATTTATTTTTTAGTTCTCGGCAGACACAACATCTTTGTTGGTATGTGGTGCTGAGGATTGAACCCGGGCCGCACGCATGCCAGGCGAGCGCACTACCGCTGAGCCACATCTCCAGCCCCAGGGCCTCACTTTTGCTGAGGCTGGCTTTGAACTCGTGATCCTCCTGCCTCAGCCTCCTGAGCCGCTGGGATTATAGGCATGTACCACTGTGGGCGTGGCTTGTTTTCCTGACTTTTAAAGTCATTTGCTTGTTTTTCTTTGTAACTTCATCAATTTTTTAATTGATCACTAAGCTTTAATTGAGTAGAAGTTGAGTATCTATTATCGGAAATGCTGGGAATCAGATTTTGGATTTTTTTTTCATTTTTTTGGAACATTAGCACTTAGCTCAATATTTGCACAATGAGGAATCTTGGGGATTGGGACCCAAGTCTAAACATAATACATTTATGTTTTATATACACATTGCCTGAAGGTAATTTAATATGCCGTTTTTTAAAATTATTTTTTGTATTTATAGATGGACAGAATGCCTTTATTCTATTTTTATGTGGTGTTAAGGATTAAACCCAGTGCCTCACACATTCTAGGCAAGCTCTCTGCCACTGAGCTACAGCCCCAGCCCTGATACACCGTTTTTAACAATTTTGTGCATAAAGCGAGATTTCATGGCATGGAATTTTCTGTTTGTGGCATGATGTCAGCGCTCGGAAAGTTTCAGAATTTGGACTTTTGGATTAGGGATGTTCAGCCTGTATTGCCTTTAGCTTAAGTGGAATCCTGGGAAATAGCCTTGTGGTTTCTCCTGGTGCTCACCCTGTTTAGGAGATTCATCCTTCTTCCCCTGTCTGGTGTAGGGGTCCTTGGTTCTGGCTGCAATGCAGTGGGCCATTTTAGGGACGTGCTACAATTCCTGCTTCGGTTCCAGGTTGGCACTCCCTGGCCAGTGCTTCTTCGATGTCCCCGGAGTGCTGAGAACAGAGCAGGTGCAGAATTGCTGGTTTTCAGCGTGTCAGCTTGAGGGGGCAGGTGTTCCCTCACCTTTACTTCACCCAACTGGACCATTGCCATAGTGATTGATTGCATCAGTGTTCTCTCCACCAGCAGGGTGCAGAGTTCCAGGTGATTGCGTCACCAGACTTGGTACGGTCAGGCTTTTTAGGTTTTATCAATCTAGTGTGTGAGGCGACTCATGGAGCTTCAATTAGCTTTAATTAGCTCATTACTAGTGAGACTGCGTCTTTCCCTGTTTACTGGCCCTGTGGATGTCATCTCCTGTAAAGTGGCTGCTCAGGTACAGTCATGCCTCCCTTCGTGACAGGGAGACATTCTGCTGAAGGTGGCATTAGGTGATCTCGTCATTGTGAGAACATCGCGATCAGGGCACTACACTAGTTAACGTCCTGGCCATCAGTACTGGTACACGATTCGATATCACCTCCCACACACCTAGGCAACAGGCTACATTCTGTTGCCCCTGAGCATCAAACCCGTGTGCCACACACAGCTGTAGTGGATACTGTAGGCAGTGGCGACACAACCGTAAGTATTTGTGCACACCAAAGGAGAAAACGGACGGTAAAAGGTACCTCTGATTCTGATGGGACAACCATAGCACGTGTGATCTATCACTTGCTGGAATATCTTTATGCCGCGTGTATTTTGTTTTGGACATTTTACTCTTGAACTTTTGGACTCTTCTTCTAACGATTTCCAGGCACTCTTTCCGTGACCTGGACATAGTCCTTGGTGAAGGACAGTTTCAAGGGCCTCTCATTCACCCTCTCCCAGGGCAGTGGGGATGTTTGAACACACAACACCCAACCCTGGGCAGATGAGACTGACAGCAGGTCGAGTCACACATACTCAGTGGAGGCCACCGCACACCACACAGGGCCACACAGGGTCTGCACTTGGGAACAGATGCACTAGCAGGGCTGGGGGAGGCAGGTTTGTAGTAACAGACAGTGGGTGACCCCGGCTGCCTGGAGCATACGATTGGTGTATTTGAGTGATTCCACAGGCCGACAGGAAACGAAGCCTGTTACTTGGAAATGAGCAGGAACGTGCCCAGACCTCTTGAGAAGGAGGGTATTTGGCTGGGGGACCCTATCCACTGAGGCAGCCTGGGGACGAAACTTGCAGTTTGGCCCTGCCAAGGTCACCGGAGGTCAAGGAGGAGCATCACAGGCAACCTTAATTTTAGGCCTTTTATTCTGGATACCTGTGTGGCAAATATCTTCTCTCACTTTGAGGTGTTTTAATGAACATAGTCTTTCTTTATATTTAGCACTATATTTAGTTAATTCCATGCACCAAGGGCAAAGCTCTGCTCATACCGTCTGGCCATCGGTCTTATTCGAATCTCAGTTGAATCTAAGCATCCCGAGCCTGCCTCTGACTTCTTGGTTCCTTAGCCAGGTCAAGCCCCCAAGGAGCCCATTCCTGCTGCTTTCCCCAGACCTCTCACACTGTGCCTTCTCACTGAGGCCAACACCTAGCTTCAGCCAGATCTGTCCCCTGGGGCCCCTCAGGGATGTTACAGGACTGAATGTCTACCCAGCCCACTTGCAGCCCACCCGCCAGCCACTGAACTGGTGCCACTGGTCCCAGGGAGAGAGGTTCCCGTGGTCCTGCAGCGGTTTCAGCTCATCCCCAGGCGCTCGAGCGAGACTCCCTCTGGGTGGGACACGGGAGAGGCTCGGGGTGCAACTAGGCCTTCCTGGCGAAGCTCAGGCAACTGCCAACTGCTCCCTAAAGCAGCCGAGGGACCTCAGCAAGTTGGGAGAGAGAAGCTCCTGCCTGACGCAGGTAAATGACAGTCCTGATAATGACTCAGACGCAAAGATGGCTGCAGATGGCAGGTTCCCTCCCTCGTCTCTGTAATTGCTATTATTTTCATCAACAGAGCTCAGCTCATTCAAGGAACGGTTCAGCCGCAGATGTGATGTATTCTCCTATCGGCACGAGGGTTTGGATTTTCACATTGTCATTGTTCCCGGCAGTACTCAGCACGCGGAAATGGCATCACGGTCCTAGGCTAGCAAATACATACAAGCCATGGGCAATTCTGAGCCCTGCGAATTGACTCTAATGCTCATGACCTCCCATGACCCCACCTCCCCCACCTCATCCATCTTTATTCTGGGCAGACTTGCTGCCCGAGGTGCCCTACAGCATGAGGATGGCCAGGCCTGTGACCCCCACCTCACTCTCTGCCACACCCGCCCTGAGAGAGATGGCTTCAGATGGAGCAGTCCAAGAGAGGAGCCCCGGGTGACTTATCATTTTCATGGGTCTGAAATATCTTTAAGAGGAGAGGTCACTCTCATCCATGAACATTAGTCATCAGCTAAAAAAGAAAACCAGAGGAAAATGGCTTGAACTGCCATCAAGACCACAGAGTCTTTTTCTCAGAGATTAAAAATTGGTGTCTCCGTCTAAGCCATCCCGAGTCCTTCCTTTCTCTCCTCCGGTCCTCCAGTCGGCCACCAAGCTGTGTCCACCGTCCTCACACCCACTATCATGCTGACTCCAGGAGAGGAGGGACTTGGTGGTGTTTCTTCCCAGTGCCCCAAACAGAGTCTGAGCACTGAGGAGTCCTTACCAGTCTGACCAGTCTGACCAGTCCCGGTTGCAGTATGGTTGAGTGGAAGGCCTTGGACTCCCTTTCCCCGTCTGTCCCCATGCACACGCTAACCATCTCTGGCCTGGCTTCCTGGGCCCTCTCCCTTCAGATCCCACGTGGGATCTCTTTGAAATACAAGTACAGACCGAGAGCGGTGGCGCACGCCTGTGATCCCAGAGACCTGGGAGGCTGAGACAGGAGGATGGCAAGTTCAAAGCCAGCCTCAGCAACTTAGTGAGGCCCTACTGTTACATATCACTAAAAAGAACCAATAAATAAATTTTAAAAAGTATATATATATATATATATATATATATATATATATATGTATAGACATATATATATTAAAGCAAGTGATTGGTTGGATATCTAATTTAAAAATGTCTTTAAAAATGTGTACCAAGATGTTTGATGCTGAGGTAGTAGATGAGTTTACTGAGGGAATCTGAGGAAGCCAGAGAGATGTGCCTGCCTCCTCCCTCGCCCCACTTTGAACCCTTGCCTGTCTTTTCCTGTAGGCTAGCCGCTAGCTACACGTGGCTAATGAAACACCAATTACAAAGAAATCAAATTAAAGTTTCATTTCTTTAGTTGGACTAGTGGCCTTCCGAGTGCTCAGGGGACAGGTGGTCAGCCGGTCTTGTGAGGGGTGGCACAGATGCAGACCCCCGGCGCACACAGAAGGCTTTATTGGACTCTATCTAGACTCTATCTGATATTGAGGTTGGATCCTAGCACCTGGGCACTGGGGGGAGGGGATGTGAAACCCCTTCAGCTCCAGACCTTTAACAAATAAACAGGCTGCTTTCTGCTGGCCAAAAGGTCAAGAAAGGACCCCCATGTACTGTTTGGGGCCATTTGAATGAGTGACGGGGCTCTCCCTGGGGCTCCACGTGGCCTCACCACCCCAGCCAGGACACAGACAAGACCAGATGAGAATGTGACTTTGGAAAGGAGGTTAGAACAAATTAAGAAGGGAGGGCTAATTTTAAGCAGACGGGGCACCGTGGGCCTGAGGAGGACTCCTCTGTGTGCATCTGTTAGACTTGACATTCAGTCTCTCCTCAGCCCATGGACGGTAGCACATTCGCATTTGAGCAAGTACAGGGCTCCTCCGTATCCGAGGACCTGCACCCAATGAATTGGGCAACCGTGATTGAAAATGTTTGGAAAGAAAATTCTGTCTGCACTGAATGTGTATTTTTTTCTTATCCTTATTCCCTGAACCATACAGCGTAGCCACGAGTGACAGAGCATTTACATGGCATTAGGAATATAAGTCATCTAGAGGTGATGAGAGGTCTGCAGGAACATGTGGGCAGGTTCTACAGGAATACCAGAACATCTTTCAGAAGGGACTTAAATATCTATGGATTTGGGGAGCTACCAGAGGTCCTGAAAACAATTCCCAGAGGGTACCCAGGGATCATTGTGGTTCTTTTATTTATTTTCTTTTAATTTTTTTAAGTTTTCAAAAATAAATTATGGTACTGTGCATCAAACCTAGGGCCTTGGACATGCTGGGCAGGTGCTCTAGCTCCGAGCGCTTCCCCCAGACCCTATAAAACCTTTTCGGTCACAATTTAGGATTACAGAGTGATGAATGGGGAGTGCTCACAGAAAATCAGATCTTGGGCCAGATACTGTGGCACACACCTGTAACCCCAGTGGCTCGGGAGGCTGAGGGAGAAGGATCACAAGTTTGAGGCCAGCCTCAGCATTTTAGTGAAGGCCAAAGCAACTTAATGAAACCCTGTCCGAAAATAAAAAACAGAAAGGGCTGGGGGTGTGGCTCTGTGGGTAAGCACCCCTGGGTTCAATCCCCAGTACCAAAAAAATAAATAAATAAAAATTAATAAGATCTTAAACTTCCCCTTTCAGACTCTGATCCTGAGGAGTCAGGCACAGCGTTAGCCCCCCATTTTGCCTCTTACTACCCTGGAGTGTGCACCTCTGTTCTTTATTTTCTTTTGCAGTCGGATGTCATGGATCAGAATTTGTTAAATTTCCTTCCAGAACAAGAACATTCCGAAGTTTATAAAATGCTTTCTTCCCATATGCTTGTGACGGAATCCCCCTCCCCAGAATTCCTAAAATGTAAGTTTCACTTTACTGGTTTTTTGTTTTTTTTTTAACCAGGTCTGAAGATAAGAATTTGACTTTGGAAAGGAGGTTAGAACGAATTAAGAAGGGAGGGCTAATTTTAAGAATAATTTTCCTCATGACTCAGAACGTTTTCCAGATCCTTTGAGGTATATTTTTAAGTTTAAAGCTAAAACCGGAGTCGGAAATCTGTAAGACATTTAGCTTTTATGTGGAAAATTTGAAGGCACAGACCTTAAGAATAACAACTTGTTTTTGCATGTATGACGAGATTTTTTTTTTTTACATGAGAGTCTTTCGGTAATAAACAGTGCAAAAAAAAAAATCTGTGAATAATCTTCTTATTTAGGGAAACACTAGAATGCTAAATTTGTATAATATCAAATAACCAACTGGTAAATTAACGAGTTAAGTCAAAAACCGAAAGTCTGCCTTCCCCAGGCTGTCATCTGGTTATTTATACCCATTTGCATTTTGATGGAATTTTAAAGTTTTTACCAAAATACTTGGCAACGTGGCTAGAAGCCCCGGCCCGGGAACCTCATGTCACTTAATGAAGCATGTGAAATATACACAGTAGCAAAGAGGCTCGCATTTGTTCAAGCCTCAGTCCATTTTCCATGAATAATTTGTCCTGTCGTACATCTGATTTGACTTCAAAGCAAAGCAAAGCAAAGTAAAAAAAAAAAAAAAAAAAAAAAAAGATTAAATTAAAGAGAGCGGCTCTAGATGAGCAGCTTGATTTTAATATACCGTCTGAAAACAACCGGAACTAATCAATGCCGACACAACGGACCACAGACATTTGCAAGCAAATGAAGACTAACTGGGCCCAAGTAGAGAAGGAGGAGTATCTCTGAACAATGGGAAGAGAAGCCTGTGCCGCCAAGGTTAGAAAGCCACCTTCCCAAGTTAGTCATGAGGACAGAAATGGGCTGGCCCCGCGTGGACCAAGTCCCCTCAGAGTGCTCACACACACACCACTTGTTTAGTCTGGAATCTGTGTAATGTGCCTCTTCCTTTCTCTTTTCTTCCCTGAACGGCCCAGCTGACAACGATTTAGAGTTTTATTGCCATCTTCTCAGAGGCAGCCTGGACCCAAAGGAATTTCCAACTTATGAATACATAAAATTTGTAGGAAATTTTCGATCTTACAACAATGGTAAGCTTTAATTGTCCCCCATAATTGCCCACAGTGTCTTTTGTCATGCAAACGTGCACATGAGCCACCGCCTAAGAATCCTAAGAATCGCTGGGGGAGGGAGGAGAGGGGAAAATGTGTGCTTTTTTTTTTTTTTTTCCAAATTTGCATTTCAATTTTTCTGTTCCCAAGATGCACTTTCCTGTGGCTCATCAGCACTCTCTCCCTTTCCAGAACACACTCCCACACCTGTTTGTGCCGGTGCACAATGTCCCCTTCGATGGCAGGCAATTCGCTTCTTTATTTTTTCAAGCTGATGAAATAATTCTGCCCTGTGAGAAAGCAACTTACAGCTAATAAAGAGCAGCCTACAGAATCCCCAGAATAGGGCTTCACTGTGACATGGAGATCAGGATCCTTGCTTTCTGCATTCTCGTCCCCTCTTTAAGCCCTGCCGAGCGCATGCTTTAATAGATCTGGTCCTCGGGTCTTGTGCTCCCTGCGGCCCAAATGCACAGTAAAGGGGCTATTTGACCAGGAGCCAGCCATCTACACTGGGTCAATTATCAAGGAGGAGAAGCCATCACTGAAGTCGTATTTTCTAAGACTCCTAGGATGAGGAACTGTCCAAACTCTGGCTGCAGAGATGTGAACCCTAAACTAGACTTAACGCTCATTTTTACTTTTTGAAGCCAGACAACATGGAAATACAGGTCTGGTGCCAGTCATTCAGCAACCCAATCTCATTATGGACCGATCATAGAAATGCCTGCATCTTGTCTGCTGTGCTCCTCAGAACGCAACACGAAACAGAGAACTTTGAGAGCACTGATATCACATTAATCAGCAAAGACGGGAGAAAGTGTTGACAGGGAAGGAGGGAAACAGAGACGTGCAGAAGGAGAAAAAATACCAAAGTAAAACAAAGACAGAGTGATGAGCTGCAGAACAGAGAGGGAGGGCAGCCAGGGACCCAGGGCGGAGATGAGGGCAGCCCTGACTGCTGCAGGTTTAATTCCTGTTGTCTGTCGATGAACCCACGTAGGTCTGCGACTCCAGCCAAATCAGTCCCAGGTCCCGTTAGCGCCAACCAGGGTGATAGTACTGAGTCCTAACTAACGCTGGGGCTAGCCAGGAAATTCTTTTCCTCCAACTTCGAATGATCCTTGGTTGCATATTGTTTGCATGAATACAGATGTTTTATAAAGAGTCTTCAGCTAGGTGCTGAACATTGTGATCCTGCCAGAGGGAGGTTCAGGCACAGTGTCCAGGGTTTTGCCTGGACAGTGGGCTCCCTGGCTGACTTGGAGGACCCCCTGGGAACCTACCTCTTCAAGGCTTCAGGGACTCAAGTGGTTGGAGTGACGGTTGGTGTCTGAGCAAAGCCAAGGCCTGACCATGTCTGATCCGATTCATCTGCGAGGTCTGCCCCAACTTCATGCCATGAGTGTTTTTAAAAGCCACACAAAGAAGTGGGTGGTTTTCTGGGCTCCCCAATTAAAGAACCCAGCTTAAGAGACACCATAGAGAAAACCCAGCATCCGCCCGGCCAGTGCAGTGGGTCTTGGGATAAGACAACTAGTTAAAATGCAGATTCTCAGCCATTACCTTAAGGCAGATCTGAGACCCAGGAATGCAATAGCCAGAAGGTAGAAGTAGCCCAGTGTCCATCAGTGGATGGATGGGTAAAGAAACTGTGGTATATCCTTACAATGGAATATTATTTAGCCTTAAAAATGAAGGAAGTTCTGGCTTGTGCCACAAACGTGAATTAACCTTGATATTATGTTAAGAGAAGTGCATCAATCACATGCATACACTTAAAAACAGGATGGTGGTCAAGAGTACAGACTTACCATGCATAAGGGCCTGGGTTCAGTCCCCAGCACCAAAAATAATAATAATAATAATTGTATGTCATGTGCATTTTGCCACAATTTTCTTTTAAAGACTGCACGTACTCTAGCCAGAATAACAGCAGCACATCCTAAGCAACCAGATGCACAGAGGGGAAAGACACCACACCTCTCAGAGTGCTGAACCTGGGAATTATGGGATGCTATTCCCACATGTCCCCATGACAACAGTGCACACACCTGATTATTTAAAGAACCCATCGGTGATTGGCTGGGGAGGAGCAGTTGTATCCTTTGTGAATTTACATTTCCACACCTCTTAGGAAGACACTGCCAGCTATCGCTTTGTCGCACCCTGTCATTTATCACCTCTTAGAGGATTTCAAGGAAATAGCTGCATTCTGAATACCTGGGCTTTTTTTAAACTAGCAAGGCTTTATTTTCACTTCAAGTTGAGACAGTGTTTGTTTGCCTGGAAGAACGTGTAGAAATGATGTGCGACTTTTTTTTTTTTTTTCTTACTGTTACTGCTATGGCAGGGACAGCATTGAAAGTAGAAAATTCAAAACCAAGAATGCAGTGTCCCTCCGGAGCCTGTTGTGCAAACCGGAGTTTAGACCGGCTTTATGGAGACGAGAGTGTCCGAGCGTAAACAGGGAGCTCTCAGGCCCTCAGGCAAAGGGCCCAAAGTGGACCAGGGAAGGCTGGTTGTGGTTTGGAGATCAGCTGTGGTGTGCTGCTGCACAGGAGGGTGGCCATTTGTTCAAAACACTAGGAGAAAGGATGGAGAACGTCCTCACCTCTAGGAAATGATACGTGTTTGCGATACAGATACAGGTGTTCCCCGACTTGAGCCCCTGGGCATCCTGTGCATGGGTGGAACACGACTTGGCTTCTCATTAATACGTACAATTCTGTGTCCAGGATTGTAATCCAATTAAAATACAAATCAAGAATCAAGCAGTGTGCAGGCCCCAGAGCAGGGGAGAGAGAGGGCCAGACCGAGTCGGCAAGGGCTTCTGTGACCCTCCAATCTGTGGATCAGAGGCTCCTCTCTGTGGGCTCCCTCCACGTCTCCCCCTGCAGGCCTGGGCTTGGGACCCAGTGGCCATGAGCTGTCAGTAGGTGCTGGGGGAGGGAGGGGCAAAAGCCCCTCTGCCCCTGCTAATGAGCTCACACTCTCCATTTGGAAGTTTCTAGACTCAGGGGTGGTGGGGAGGCGGGTGCCCATTCGCCCCTGACCTCCTCTGGCTGCCTTCGGTGATTTTTCAAAGACAGTCTTTGCTTTCCTGGGTCCCAAGAAGCAGGTTCCAGTTCCTGAAAGATGACTTCATGCCAGGAGGGAGGCCGGCCTTTCTCTGCACCCTGGCTCCTCCCCCGGACTGGGATCTAAATGGGCGTCTGACTGAGATCCAGAATGCCGTGTTTCAAAAGTCGCTGGTGTGGTTCCAAATAGGTCACCCTCAGCAAACATTCCACTCTGGGCTTTCCAGAAACCGCACACCAGAGGATAAAAGTTTCCCTGCCCTCATTTCACCTACTCGCCTCTAGCCACACCGCCAGATTGGAAAGATGGCATAAGTGGGGACGTTTCAGCTGACAACACACGGATCCGTGTGTTCCCTGAAGTTTCCGGAGGCTGCCTCATTTTAGGGCTTGGAGAGGGTTGTTTTTGTGTTTTGTTTTTCCCCCTGAATTGAACTAATGGAGATGTCTCAGCTGAGGGATGGAGGGGCAGGCCCACCAGGTCTCCCTGGGAATGGAGATGGGACCTTGGACAGCTTCAGAGATGGAGTGTGGACCTGTCCATCACGGGTGCCTCAGAGAAGGAAGCAGAGTTGTTCCCTCCACCCAGCAAAGCAGCCTCAAGTCCTTCCCCAGCAGTGGTCACTGCTGTCACATTCAGCAGCCGAGGAGAGGAGATCCTGATAGAGAACAAGTTGTCACCCAAGAGCATCATCCCTCGGGGACATAGAAGGTCCATGTTAAAAATGAAGCCACGGGGAATGGCCGCACATTTATCCACCACATCTTTCTGCTTGCCTTAGTGCCAGTCGTCTCATCATGTGACAAAGATGTGACAAGCTATCCATTTGGACCACAGGAACGAAGGCCTGTGAGGAAGCCCACTTTCCTGGCCACACAAACAACATGTCCCTGTCCACACCAACCGTCTAGTGGGTATCTTAGAAATGACATTCTAAATCTCAGGCCCCTAAAAATACTCATTTTAGTCCATGAACACCAGGGAAAAGAGGAATTCGTTAAGACATACAGTCTCCCTTTAAATTTTTTTTTTAACCCCTCGAATTGGAGACCTCCAGCTTCTAGGTATGGATCTCACCTTCTCCCACGTTCCTCTTGCTCAGAATGAGCAGAAAGGAAAGTCGAGCCAAGCATTACCCGGCAAGGAAGGCAGTGCCCAGGACAAGAAGTGGGCAGGGCCACTCTGCTGCTGCCCCCGTGAGGACCCCCATACCTGGCTCTTCAGAGGACATTGAGCAAAACACCTGCAGAGAGAAAAACGAAGAGTCTGAAATTAGCACTTGGTTAGTGGGAGATGATTTCTCATGAATGTACAGAAAGTGATTTTCCTTCAAAAGTCCAAAACAATCGTCCAAAATGTGTTTAGCACAGTTTGGGATTTAGGAACTTTTTTTTTCCTTCCTTGAGCAAAATCCATTGATTACTGCAGGTCTTCCCAGGGACCGATCGGCTTTGTTGGATATTGGTTCCCCGAAGACTGAGGAAGCTCTCTGTGCCTTCCCCTGTGGACTACTGTGTTTTCCTCTAGCCACTGCAACTATTTTATTCTAAGCAGGCCATCCCTGGAGACGTTACCAGGTCGTTCTGAGGACTGACCCCATAACTCGGGGGAACGGGGACAACCGTCTTTGTCCATTTCTTTCTGTTCCTTTGCTGTTAACTAATGTTCACGATCATCATCTCCGCTTCCTCCTCACTCTTTCCTAAATTCTTTTGGAAAAAAAAAAAAAATCTCAATACGTACAGTCTTCCTGCCGATATCTCTGCGGATATCGGGACAAACTTGGGAGCTCACCTTTGTCACGGGACAGACTTGGAACCCAACCTAGGGTGCATCCAAACGAAACAGACGTTAGTCATTCTGAGTCTCTGGAGAACCTGGGACTCTTATTTTGGGGCTCTCAAGGGCATCAACCTAAGGCAAAACTCTTCCAGGGTGTCTGAAATTGGAGGCTGTCATGGATGGTTCCAGACTTGCTAATCTGTGGATCAGTTTAACACGAAGACCTCAAATCAGCACATGGGGGTCCCTCCCAGCAGGAACACAGGAGGCACTTGGGGATTTTCCACCAGAGTGGTGATTACTGTATGGAATTCCCAGCAGCTGTCCTGTCCAGGCCCCCTTCTGGCCAGTGTCTGTGCCTCAATAGGGCAGTGAGCTAGCCTGAGGGCCAGGGGGGCCCAGAACCAGTGCTCTGCAGACACCTTCCACAGCCCCAGCTCATGCTATGGGAGGAGCCATCTTTTGGATCCCAAGGTCCATGCACTAAGTCCTGGCAAGGATCCAAAGGTTTCTTCCTCAGCTGGATGCAAGATGGAAAGTCCTCTCGTGAAAGTCTCACCCCATAAGCACACCTTGAGCACCCGCTGTATGCAAGACACCTGCTCAGACTGGAGAAGACAGCAAGATCAGCTCTACCTTGGGGGAAGCTATCTATTTAGCTTTGGGGGCAAAAGTAAGATCAGTTTGAGTAAGAAGACTCTAGAGGGAAGAAAATAGCCAGAAAGAATCACTTTTCTATCATGAGTAGTCAGAGATCTGAGAAAGCAGGGCTGCACCTATATTTAGTGGTTGATCCTCCGGAGAGGCTTGGGAAAAGCCAGTTGTAATTAGAGACAGTTTTTCTATTACTTAAATTGAACAACTAATTGAATTCTTAATTAATGGCTTTAAACCACCTTGGGATAGAAAGTGCCCGAGAGTTATCCTGAGTGCTAAATAGGACTGTGAAGTCCCAGGGAGCAGCGGGCTCCTCGGTTGACTCTGGAACCTGCCAGAAGGCTCATGCTGGGAGTAAAAAGTCATTTTAAACTCAACTGGTGACATGTTTAGAGTAGCTTCCTCTCCTTGGTTTTCCCCTAAGGTTTTTCCCTTGGCCTCTGTTAGAACATTCATCCTTGAGTTAATATCGCCCTGAATCAAGCCCTGGGACATTTACGATTCCGGGTGGGGAAAACACTTGTTTGGGAAAAAATAAAGTTGCCCAGTTCTGGTCCCATCTGTAAAGTATCTAGATGATCAAGCGCAGGCCACAAGCAATAACGGAACTTCCCTTTTAGGAGTGCATTTTTATCCTGAAAGCCTTTGAAGTCATGAAAGAGCAGATAAACCACATGAGCGGCAGCCGGGTCAACTGTAGCTCTGCACAGTGTCCACTGCATGACCAGGGCCTGAGTCTGGGCCCCCTGAAGACGGAACAGGACGCAGCAGGTCTTGGGCCCACGTTCCTGTTCCAAGATCTTTCTCTGTCCTTCTCTCCTCTTCAAAGCAAATCCGAAGGAAAACCCTTACTGACAGAGCCCTGGGATAATAGACCAAAGATGGGCCCATCAAGATGCATCATGGAGCCACAGGTGAAGGAGCCATCATCCTCTTAAATTCCTGGGAAGTCCTCGGAAGCTTGCTTGGAAGGTCTGGATATTCTGAAAGAGTCAGGAGGATTTTATGAGGTCATTATCTGGCTGGGTGATGTCTCTTAGATCCAAGCGGAGAGTATTTCACATCTGGGAAATTTTTAGATGTCTCTCTTTCATTACACAGATGTTCACATCTGCGAACCCTTCCTTTATGTGGAGTTGTTTCCGTTCCCCTGGATACATTTCTTGGCTTGCCCTACAAATGAATCCGCCCCAGCCTCAGCCAACTAGTGACAGATGTCAAACTCACGAGAGGCCACTATTTTTTATTTTTCCCACTTTATATCCCTGTTTGGAAACGTTTATTAGTATTGATGTGAATGAACTCAGAGACTATGTTTAGATAAAATGAATTTATTCGTGTGAGCCGTCGGAAGGCCATGTGATACGGGATAAAATCATTTCGAGACATATGTATATATAAAATAGAAAAAAACGGGAAAGCTGAATCTCAAAGAAAATTTTGTAGATTTCATTTTATAATGCATTTTTTTCTGATATTCTATCTGTTCTTAAGTTGGGAAGCATAATGAGGTTTAAATCTGCAAGTTTAGAACATTCAGGTTGTACATTCGTCCCTCAGAATCTATGGAGCATTGATTCCAAGACCTCCCCAAAGATACTCAATCCAAAGATGACCAAGTCCCTTGTAGAAAATGACCTAGTATTTGCATACCACCTTTATACATATCCACTTTATACTGAAAGTCACCTGTATAAATACTTGCATGCTGTATTGTTTAGGAAATGACAAGAAGGAAATCTATACATCAGCCATACACACACAACTCTTTTTTTTTTTTTTCAAATATTTTCCATCTACAGATGGTTGAATCGGCAGATCCGGAACCCTTGGTTATGGAGGGCTAACTGTAACCCATCACATTTTAAGAAGTAAAGAGAGTGCAGACTCTTGGCTCTAGGGATCCTCAATCCTGTCTGCAGAAACTTGTGGAACTTTTGAGTGTATCCATACCTGGGCTTCACCCCCAGAGTTTCTGAATGAGCTGATTTGAGAGGGGCCCAGGCAGCCATGCCAGAGTTACCAGGGGAACCAGGTGCACAGTGAATCTGAGAATTCCCCGTGTGTGCCAAGTCGGCCTTTCTCCTATTTAACAAGGATCTTGTCCCCAACCAGCAAACTCCACCTAAAGACAGAAGAATCTTTCTGGCCCAAAGACCCATCAGTTTTCCACAATCCCCCTGAGAGTGGGGGTTGGAGGATCCCAGGGACGCTACGTGGTGTCTCCCAGGGGACCCTGGGCACGCAGTTCCAGGACTATTGTGGACATGAGCCTAGAAGCATCCCCTCTCTTTCCTGGGAGACCCCAGACTTGGAGTCTGGAGATGGGGGTAGTGTCCCTGCTTCATTCTTTCCACTTCATTAATTAATAGATCCTTTCTGGGCCTCAATTTCTAAAATGAGGGCAGTAATACTTTTCCAGACTTGTGAGAATAAATCACAGGACACATGGGAACAGATTTTGTTGCCTGTACAATGCTACAGAATTAGAAATTTGTCATGGGCGCTTTGCGTGTACGTCTGGGATGAGCCAGGTTTCCATTACTATAACAAAATACCTGAAATAAGCAATTTAAAAAGATAAGCCAAGCATGAGTTTGAGGGCAGAAGCTCTTGAATGGCCAGTGCCAGGACAGGGAAGGGGTGTCCATGCATCCAAGACACCACTAATCTCCCCAGGACCATCCATATCTGGAGCATCCTCTGACTATGATCTCACCCTTCACACAGCAGCCAGGGGGAGCATCCAGACGCTTGCTGCAGAATGAAGCTGTCCCTCGTGTTGCCGAAGGTCTTCCCCAACACACAAAGTGCAAGGTTATAGGGCAGCAGGTTGGGGGTGGGCAGTGGTTACCAGCAGGACTCACTCCCAGCTGCTTCTAGTAAGCTGTTTGGCTTTGAGCAAGTGCCTCGGTTTCCTCATCTATGCCGTGGGGATAACAGGAGTACCTACCTACCTCAGAGGATTTTGTGTGGATGAAATGCGTGAAGCCACACACACACAGCCCGAGGAAGTGACTCTAAGTTTATGGTAAGTGCCAGGTGGGATTTGACAGCTGTCACCAGACAAGACTAATTGTGTGTCCCCACTCTCCACCCCCTACACAGTGCCTAGCCCCTCCTGTAATGGCTTTGACAACGCCCTGTCAAGACCTTGCCGCGTGTCACTGGGGAAGGAGGTCTGCTTCATCGCCACTGTCCGCCTGGCAACACCGCAGTTCTTAAAGGCAAGTCCGGTTTCCACTGAGTCGCGTCTGGTTCTATCTCATTCGTTATCTTTATGGGAGAGAATCAAATTGCCATGGAGTCACCGCATTCTAAATTTCTAGGTGCTGCTTTGAAACATCTACAAGTTTAGAACGTCTAGCCTCCGCCCCTGCCACCCTAGCCCTGTCCCAGGCCCTCCCTGGGGTTCCTGCCAGGCATTTTGTTTGATGGCAGCCGTCACTTGCCATTCAGCCCACAAAGATGCTGCCCCATGGCCCCGCCCACCTCCCCACCTTCCTGGTCACCGTGAACACCACGGCCCAGGGCAGGCAGGGGAGAGAATGGAGAGTCACAAAATTGAGGGCTTTTTTCTGTATTCTCTCACCAAAGATTGGTAGCACTCTCTGGAACGAATGTTGAGCTAAATTAGTAATTCAAATTCAGATGCAAAGCCATTTCCCACATGTTTACCACACTTGCAGATAATAGGAAGGGAGTGGTGTGACATTTTGGCTCCTAGGTATTTTTCCCCAGCTTGTGAAATAAATTTAGTATCAGCTAATACCGAAATTAGCTACAGAGGACGAGTTTCAGGCCAACCCGACTTGGAGGCTGGCTGGTGAGGATCTTCACTTCTGTTACCCATCATGCATTTCTCTGCAGCAAACCTAGGGTGAGCATCTGGCACCCCAGCAACATTCTTTTCTTTTCTTCCCCCCTCCCCACCCCTCTTCCAATACAGGAAATGTGCATAGTTGATGAACCTTTGGAGGAATTCACTTCAAGGCATAGCTTGGAATGGAAATTTTTATTTCTGGATCACAGGTTTGTGAACAGGGAAACGTGTTTGGATTGGGTCCTTTTCAAGTGGTGTTCACATGAGCCAGGTTCTCCTGGGGAGACACAAGTCCAGCCTGATCCTTTGAAGAAAGACTCGCTGGCTCCAGGAAACGTGGTTCCCAGCCAAGGGAAGGGCTTCCCCTTCTGTACCTGCTTCCCCTTCATGCAGAGGTTGAAGCCTCAACCCTGGGGCATCTGTGGGATGACCCCCCTTCCTGCTTCTAGGAAGACAAGCAGATGTGCAATGAGCCCTCTCTTCTGATCACTTCCAACACCCCTTTGATCCTTGAGTCCAGTTTTTCTCTTTCCTTTGTAACATTATTCACCGTTTCAGAACAAGAAATCTCACTTCCCTGCCCTTTCGTTTTTCATTATACAATGGAGCTGGCCCCATCTATAGCTGTTTTTAATGAGTCAATAGCTGATACATTTAATGATTATTTGGGCCAGAGGATGCCAAGGAAATGGAGTGTCTAAATACCGAAATAATTTTGCAAAACGGGTGCTGACCAGTGCAATGCTATTTTCTTCCCCTGGTTCTTGAGAAACGAGGCCCCTGTGGATACTAAATGTGCAAACCGTACCCCGAGTGTCGAATGGCTGGTGTTGACTGGCGTGGCCGGTGTGGTGTCCTTCTGATGGGGAATTCCCTGTGCCCTCCTGCAGAGCCCCTCCCATCATAGGATACCTGCCCTTTGAAGTGCTGGGCACCTCAGGCTATGACTACTACCACATCGACGACCTGGAGCTCCTGGCCAGGTGCCACCAACACTGTGAGTACCCCTCGCCCAGACTGACCACAGGCGCGTCATACTTGATCCTTGGTGACCGGACCGCAGGGCTCTGTAGTCTGCTTGTCACCTGGCTTCTTGGAAGCCAGGGACTTGGTTTCCTCTGCAGTGAGCTAGGGGTATGGAGGAGTCCACCTAGATGGATTAGTCTTTAGTCGGCAGTTAGTGGTGTGGGTCTCCAACTCCAGGCAATGCTGACCTGTCCTCTTCAGATATCACCCTAAGTCAGCGTCTCCTGGGGTGACTTGGGTTTTCTAGGTAAGAGCTGTCTTAACCATTTGCATTAAGAGATGCTAATGCACATTTCAGCATCGTCTGCAGGGTGAGGTCTGCTGGGAAAGCCAGGAACGGAACGGTGGGACGTTGTAGACTGTGAATGTTGCATAGAAGGGGATGTGCCCAGGGCGCTGGAGCTCAGGGGGACCCCCCCCACCCCACAGCTGGAGGAGGTCCAGGGATTCCCTGTGTCCTCCTGCAGAGCCCCTCCCATCACAGGATACCTGTCACAGGTAACAGAGGATACCACAGGAATTCCCTCTGCCACGGAAGAGGGGACTACGCTGGCACACACGTGTGGGGCAGGGCTCCTGAGGTGGGAGAGCTAGGCTCACCAGCTTGATCAGTTCTCACTTCAAAAGAGGAATCGAAAATTAAACACTTGAGGGCTGGGGTTATGGCTCAGCGGTAGAGTGCTCGCCTAGCACGTGCGAGGCCCTGGGTTCGATCCTCAGCACCACATAAAAGTAAATAAATAAAATAAAGGTATTGTGTCCAACTACAACTGAAAAATAAATATTAAAAAGAAAAGCCAGGTATGGCGATACACATCTATGATCCCAGTGACTAAGGTGGATAATGCAGGAGGAGCTCAAGCTTGAAACTAGCCTTAGCCACTTTTTAAGAAGAGAAATGGTGGGGGGAGAAGGAATTATTATTTAAGGCTCATTTTTAATTTTTTTTTTTTTTTTGGTACTGGGGATTGAACTCAGGGGCACTCGACCACTGCGCCACATCCCCAGCCCTTATTTTGTATTTTATTTAGAGACAGGGTCTCACTGAGTTGCTGAGTGCCTCGCTTTGGCTGAGGCTGGCTTTGAACTTGCCAGCCTCCTGTCTCAGCCTCCTGAGCCGTTGGGATTACAGGCATGCACCACTGCACCCGGCCTCTCCTCTTTAAAAATTTAACCCCACGCTCCTCAAAGTGTGGTCCCCGGTCAAGCTACATGGTAATGTGCGCTAGACATGTAGTGTCTCAGCCTCCTGCCCCCTGGCCTGAAGAGTCACAATATCCACTTTCACAAAATCCCCAGATAATTGTGCAAACATTCAAATTTGAGAAGCAGAGCTGCTTTAAACCTCTGACTGCTTTTGGCTCTTGTAACGGAGAAAAGGCCAAGGGAAGAGTCACCTACCTGGCCTGAGCAAGAGGTTCTTCTCTGTGGAGCCCATGGCCCCCCCTGCTGGCTTCTCTCATATTCACCAAGTCAGTGGCTTCGTCTGTAGCTTTTGTTTCCTAGGTAAGATTCTTCTTAACCGTTGGTATTAAGAGATGCTAAATTCCAGGCCCCGTGGCAATAAAACCGAAATTGTTCTTCTTCCTCTGAGCCACCTCCCTTTCTTCTACCTGGCACAGATTAGAAACCAGCAGCATCCATTGTGTTTTGGACACCCCCAAAGGGACCTCCCACAAACATGACCAAAAGGGGCTCCAGGCATCTCTGTGGCTGCAGGGGACGGCCTGGGGTGGAGACACCCATACCAGACCCTCTTGATTCTAGAACTGTGTAGAGTCCGTCTGAACTGCTGTCTGGCAGCCACAGACTCCATCCAGCAGTTGCTGGCCGTCAGGTCTGGTTTGTGTCCAGGGCCCTCAGGGTCTGGATGCTCCCTCCTCTGCTCGGCTCCCGCAGCTTCAAAACCGGCTCCACCTGCAGCGGGGAGATGAGCCCCAAGAAAACCAGGGCCTCCTTTTAATTAAACTTCCAGTTTAACAATCTGTCCACCTCTGCCCTTATTTGAAAATCTCTCTTAAGCTTTTGAGCATCTGGAAAAAGTACGTGGATCCCTCTTCTATTATTTAAGATTGCCTGAGAGTTAGCAGGAGGTGTGACCCAGTGGTAGAACCCTTGCCCAGCATGTGCAAGGCCCTGGGTATGATCCAGGCACCCTGGAGGAAAAAATAGTATCAGAGTCTACCATTGTCCTGAGAGTCACTTATTGTACGGTGCAGCCAGGGAAATCGGCAATGCCGGGTATGATCTTTTGTCATGTGGATTTGAGTCGTCACTCCCGGGGGAAAGATTGCTTTCACGTTAATGTGTGTTACATGCAGAATCCGTTTTCTACTCCCAGTGATGCAGTTTGGCAAAGGGAAATCGTGCTGCTACCGGTTTCTGACCAAAGGTCAGCAGTGGATTTGGCTGCAGACCCACTACTACATCACCTACCACCAGTGGAATTCCAAACCCGAATTCATCGTGTGCACGCACTCGGTGGTCAGGTACTATGCGGTGGCGGGTCTGGGCTTGTCCCTGCCGTGCCTGGGAAGGGTGCCCCGGGGTCCGTGATGACTGGTGCAGATCAGCAGCCCCTCAGGGACTCCCTGTGTCTGAAGGTCAAGGTGGCTGTCACTTGCAGTGAACAGGACAAGTCCCAGAGCTTAGCACCTCCCAGGTAGCCTCGCCGCCCTCACCTCCCACTACAGAGACTTCTGAGTTTCCTCCAGGCCCCTGCGCAAGCCTCATGAACTCTTTTAGGCTGCCAGGATATTACTTAGTAAGTTCCTGCTTCACTGACCTACTTACATATTTTCCCCTCGTCTCTCTCCATCCCCCAGCCTTCCCGTGTCGCTGATTTGAGAAGAAAATTAAAACGTTGCCTCTAAATAACTCAAACACAGACTCCCTTTATTTTTAATGTTCTAGAAACCCCTGCTGGCAACCGAGGCAGCGTTCAGAGAACAGCCAGGCTGACAGTGGGAGAAGGTCCCCTGCGGGTGTCTGGTGACCTCAGGGAGCCCTCAACCCAGGGCACCAAAAAAGACAACCCATCCCCCCGCCTTGTTGCAGATGCATCCTGGGTGGGGTCCCGACTCCCAGGGTTGGAGGAGGGAAGTCTCCTTCCCGCCACGCCACTCCAGAAATGTTAGGAACATAAATCAGTTTTAAACTGGTTTAGAAAAGAAGATTTTGAGAAAAAAAAAGAAAGGGTAGAAGGACTGTATGTCATATAGTCACCTCTCCATATCCACTGGACCCTACGTCCATAGATTCAACCAACCACAGATTGAAACGCTTCCAGAAATCATCAATCCGTACTGAAATGTAGACTTTTCCTCTTCTTCTCAACAGTCCCTAATCATGACAGTATGCCAGCTGTATACATAGTGTTTGCATTGCATTAGAAAGTGTCAGTAACCCAGAGATGCTTTAAAACACAGCTGGAGGATACGTGTAAGTTGTGTGCACGCTGTGTCACTTTATAGAAGGTACTAGAGTGTCTGTGGATTCTAGTAGGCACAGGTGGTCTTGGGACCAATTCCCTCTGCTCTGGAGGGACCACCATAAATAGAAATAATGATAGACGAAGGCAAACAGACTCAGCCACCTCTCCCTCTGCGTGCGTATAGAGAAACGCTAGCTTTTCTCCCTCCCATTTCACCCTATTTTATGTTCATGCTGAGAAAATCGTTCTTGGATTCCCTGTCCACCCTTGGGGACTTCACCAGCCAGGGGTTTGTGACTTCGTGGCCAGAACCCCGCTGCCGCTGAGCCTGGGTCTGTCTCCAAGGGCTCGGGGAAGGCTGGACATCATCCACACCTTGTTCTTCAGAGTGGGCTCGGCCTCTCCATCTTTAGTCCATCAAATCTTAGGAACATTCAGAGACCGTAGGGAGTGAAGTGAGTAAGTGGAGAAATAAGACGAGAAGCATCCCATGGCCCAAGGGCTGGCGTCTCGTCCCCAGGCCCTCCCGGGCCTGCCAGGAGGGGACAACCCAAGGGGGGTCACTCTGGCATCACTGCGTTGACCCAGTTTACCTGTGAAATTGAAAAAGCGCGTCCCTAGATGGGCCTCTGGTGGCCTGGGGTCTGGGTCTGGAGGATTCTGTATTTGTGTGAGAGAAAACTTTTTTTTTTATTTTTTGAGAAATGTCATGACCAGAAAAGTTTCCTGTCACCCTCTGTAGCCACAGTCCAGACGGAACAGGTTTTGAAAACAGCTTTTCATCACTGAAAGGCAAAGTCGCACCCCACAGATGAGAATGTCTTCTTAAAGACAGTTGCATTGGAAGGTTTCCTGGGGGGGGAGAAGAGTGAAGGAGAGAGTCATAGAAACACCCTGCACATCGAAGCATTGGGACATCATATCCAAGTCCCTCTAGTGGAAACTCGATAGGGAGGGAAACTCAGCCCTTCACAGGGGAACAGACGGGGCCCTGGGTGCTGTCCCTGCTGAGCGTGGGTGGCAGGAACAGAACCCCTGTTCGGGAGTTGTCATCTGGAATGTCCTGCTCTCTTTCCTGAGCAGTTATGCGGATGTCCGGGTGGAGAGGAGGCAGGAGCTGGCTTTGGAAGACCCGCCCCCCGAGGCCTTGCACCCCTCTGCCATGAAGGTAGGCGCATCCTGCCAGGTGGGCGGGGTGAAGAGGGGCTAGGCAGAGGCTACTAAAATGGTCATGAGAAGGACAGAGCCACCCGTATTTATGGAACCCTTGCTACACTCCCATGGTGTTCAAAGTGTTTTGAGGCATGTTCTCATTCCCTGCCTCCCTCCCCGGGGTAGTCCTGAGAGGGAATGTGGTTATTGTCCTCATTCTCCAGAGGATGCATGGACAGCCACCTACCCCAGGACACCCGAAGGTTGTCACTCACCAAGCTGGGTTAGAAGCAGCCACTGGACATCAGGCACTGCTGGTGGCTGCCCACTGTCCCCAGATGGCTATAATAAGCCCTCTTTGCATTTATCTCACCAATAAAAAGCCGGGGAGTAAAAACCATCATTCCTTCAGGGTGTGGAATAATTCAAGGCCACTGTCGCTAACTTAGCCTAAGTGCCATTGTGTGGCCACCAGGCCTCGAGGTGCCTGTGGATGGACTGACCTGTGAGGGGTCAGTGTCATTCATGCTTTTGTTTTTCTTTGGGGCCCTGGGGATCGAACCCAGGGCCTCACGCATGCAAAGCGCACACTCTGCCGCTGAGCTGCAGTGCCAACCCCTCTCTTGGGCTTCTGTTTCTGTGCCTGGGGGTTTAGTCAATATCCACGGAGGCCCCAGCTCTGCACAGGGAGCTCTGCTCTGAAAAAGCCATTTCCTTCCACGAAGCCCATGACCTTTCTTCTTCCCCCGCCCTGAGCTCTCTGGTCCCCTCTTGAACCATGCAAAGGGACATGGAGATTGTCTGCCAGCAGACCAGAGCCCTGTTCCTCAGAGCAGGCACAAACATTGGAAGAGAAAGAAAGAGGGAGTGAAGTACATCATCCAGGCTAAGGCACCGTCCACTGGAAGAGCCACTTTTTTTTTTTTTAAATCTCCAGCTAAGAAAGAGAAAATGCTCCCAGACGGTTTGTGAAATAATGATTTCTTTTCATCCGTTGAAGGATACACCCAATTTCAGCTGTGTCAAAACGAGGGTAGGGGGTGCCTCTTAGAGTTGATGAAGCTCAGCTCTGGGCGTCCATCCAGTGACCCTGGTGGCTCTGCAGCAGCCAGGGCTCAGCCCTTCCGCTGCCTTGATCCAACAGAAACATCCCTCCTCCCTGGGGGACTGAGTCAGGAGGAAAGAGAAATCACCTGAGAGATCAAAGAGCAGGTGGGGTCTCTGTGCCCCCACCCCCGCCAGCGTGCCCCATGGTGGTGCGTGCTGGGTGACTCCTCACCTGCACACCAGTGTTTATGGAAGTCTTTGTCACCCAGCTCTGTGACATAACACATCACGTATCATGTCAGGGAACAGAACTAAGCCATTACTAGGCAGGTGTTGGACACATCACACATCACAGCCCAAGAGCAGGTGTGATGCGTGTGTATCATGCGGGTGGAAGTTTGTCTCCGAATTCCTCTGGGAATCCTAAGCCCAGCACGATGTCTTCTCTTAGCAATGCACATAATGCATGAACACACAAATATGATCTTGAATGCTGAGCTAGGAAACCCCTTTGAAAGGCAAAGCTGGAAGACGATGCTTCTCAAACTCTTCTATACACCTTTTTTTTTTTTTTTCCTTTTCCCCAAATCTGCCCTTGACTGACACATGTGTAAAATGTAAGTTCCTGTGCTTGGGTGGGAGGTGTGGTGAGGGCCATGGCCATGAACTACAGAGTGAGGGTGCTCCCTCTCTCTCCCTGGGCTCATTTCACTGCTGAGCAGAAACACACAGTTCACATCCAGCTGGGGTCCGGGGACCCTCAGTGGAGCCTTGCAGGGGACCCTATCACTGAGCAGCACAGCCTTACAATCTCTGCTCCCACAGCACACTCCACATCCTGTCGTTCTGTTCTGCACAAAGGCCTGTAGGTGGCATGTCAACCCATCCAGCCCTCCTTGCAAGCACACATTTGTGCACCCATCCACCCACCCACACACACACACATACACACACACACACACACACGCATACACACACACACACACACACACACACAGTGTGCATTCTTACCAGAACCATGACTCAAAAGACAGAACAGCCACGTGGACCCACACACGAGATTTTATGGGCAAGAGTGTGGGTACAGGCCAGCCTGTTGACTTGGCTCAGAGGGGGCTGGTGATTCCCATCTTTCTATGACCAGGTAGGAACAGGAATCATTCACTGTTTTCTTCTTGAGCTTGAAAATTACCATAACCCCTGTTTTCATGTATCTATGACATCTAAGCCATGGAGGGTGGGGAGTTGGTCCTTCAGAGAGTTGGACACTACGGTTGTTTTCTCCTCATGACGTTTGAGGCAGGGGCATCCTGAGAGCCAGGGTCAGTTAAGGGGCAGAAGCCGAACGACAGGAGACCTCAGGCCCTTGGCCTGTGCTCTCTGCTTCCGGGTCACTGAGGCTGGAGGAGCTGCTCGTGGGTGGCCGCGTGGGTTGTACCCTGGAAAGGCCCAAAGGCACTTGTCATTCGCTATGTTAACAATCTAGTGCTGACAGCCACCTTGTTTCTAGAGTCTGCTTCTAGAAACACAAAATTTGGGGTGCAAAGCATTTTCTAAAATTCAGTCAATTGGGAAAAATCTGAAAAATCAAAACAAAAGGTGAAAAAATGTCATCAATGCTGCTGACGGGCCACACCTCTCAGTGACATCTAGATGACATCCGCGTGCCTCTGCTGACCCCAGTGTTGTCCCAGGCAGCTACAGGACTCTAGAGCTTCCGTGTTGTCCCACGTATTCAGAACTGAGGACATCATCCCTTGCCATCTCCTCCGTGCTGAACGGGGGCTTTGTGCGTGTGTTTCAGGACAAGGGCTCCAGCCATGACCCCCAGCAGCACTTTAACGCTCTCGACGTGGGCGCCGCGGGCCTGAACGCCAGTCCCTCGCCGTCGGTGTCCTCCAGGAGCTCCCACAAGTCCTCGCACACAGCCATGTCTGAACCCGCCTGTGAGTGCCAGTCTGGGGGTGGGCAGAGCCCCACCTAGGGCCCCTGGCCTGGTTGACCCCAGGGCAGTCCGTGCCTTGTTGGAAGCAGAAGGTACCCTGCGGTGGACACTCCCTGGCTTCTTTTCCCTGTCCCCTGTCTACACTCCGGTGTCTCCACTGCAGCACCCAGCAAAGACAAAGCAGGGGACATGCCCATCCGGTCCCCTGGTTACCATGAGTGCCTCTGGTGAGGGGTTGGATCTGGCAGCGGCTGGGCCCAGTGCTGGGAATGAAGTCGGGGTTCCACCCGCCCCAGGTCGGGCCTTGGTGGGAGGCAGCCTGTGTCAGAGGCTCCAGCCGAGCTCTGTGCACCCTGTGGTCACTGTCCCCCTCTGCGGCTAAGGACGCTGCTGAGTGTCTGTAGGTCGGGGAGGTAACGCCTTGCTCCTTTCCAGCCACTCCGACCAAGCTGATGGCAGAGGCCAGCACCACCGCTTTGCCAAGATCGGCCACACTACCCCAAGAGCTGCTGGTGCCCGGGCTCGGCCAGGCAGCCACGATGCCGGTATGTGTGAGACCCAGACGCCTCAACAGGGGCACGCTACCAGGTGGAGGCGCTGCAGAGCCAGAGGCTGAATTTCCCCAGGGAATCAGTTTTACTTAGAGATGGAGAGTATGGGGTGGCGGGTGGGGGTACAAAGTGACGTCATTTAAACGTGAACCATTTTTATCACACAATCAACATGGATGTCTATCAATAGGATACAAAATCCAAGTGGATTTTTAAAGATCCAACCCAAAATTTCAAAAGCCTGAGATCACACCCCAGACCTGGGAGGGTGGGGTAGGACCCTCCAGTTTTGAGTCATGCTTCACGCTGGTGACAATATTGGAGAAGCCTGTTGTGAGTAAACCCAGTCCTTTTCAGAAGGCCAGGGAACGAATGGCCTCTTAGAAAGCACACCAGCCACATGCAAAGTCATCGGCACACAGTATTCCGGCCAGCAATTGCCATCTAGCAAACCACACCCAGCTTCATGGCATCAGGGGTCAGGAATCCAGAAAGGGCGCGGTGGGGTGGCTCTTCTCTGCCTGGGGTGTTGGGGGTCTCACCAGCTAGCCTAGCACATTCCCATCCTAGGTGGTCCTCACACTGGGCAGTCTGGCCCTCGGCCTGGGGTGGCTGAAGGCTGGGCTCAGCTGTGATCCTCCAACCTTGAGGCTCAGGTCTCCCCACACCTGGGGCTTCTCCCAACATGGTGGCTGGATTTCAAGAGGCAGCATCTAGAGATCCACACAGATGCTACACAGCCACCTGACCTTACCTTGGAAGTCACCCAGGGACCTTCCTCCTGACCAAAACGGTCACAGCTCCCAGCTTCAGCTCACTCATAGAGAGGGACATATGACTCCTACTCCTGCACGGAAAAAGTGTCCAGGGACTTCAGGGGCCACATCCGGGTAGCTGCTGGGTGGATACCTTCTGCCCGTCCCTCGCTGACTTTGGAGATGGAGTCACCGGGCCATCTTCCTTGACATTCTTCCAGAGCAGCGTGGCTGAGGCTTACTCTCAACATGGGGCTTGACCAGGACCACTTCCTGTCCCTCCAGCCCTCTCTGGGCACTAGGAAGCTGCCACTGCTGTTCTTCCAGAGCCTGAGCTGCCCAGGATGCCACTGATGGCACCTCAGTGTGCTTCTGCTCCCCCTCAGCTGAGTAGCGGGACAGAGTCAGGGGAACCCAAGCCAGCATCCTGGGATCCCATGGGACCCGGACTCAAAGCCAGGCCCCCTGCTGTCATTGCCCCCAGCTGCGGCCCTGGGCCATGGTTCGATTTGGGCTTTTCTTTTGATAGTCCCCAGTTTGGGGATGATTTCAGAAGAGTCCTTTTTACTTTTCTTTTAAAAGCCATGTCAGTCCATGGAATGGGGATTTGCATTTCTCGTTTCTCCGTGTTCCCTGGGTGATCGGGGACAGGGATGTGACTCAGTCCACCTCCTGGGAGTCTCTAAAGATTCCAGGTGGCCGGTGAGACCGCCCCCATCTCCATCACCCGGATGAGGTCCTGCCTACAGACAGGCACAGTGTGTCTGCCCGGCTGTGGGCTGTGCTCGAGTCAGACAGAAAGAAAGAGGGCCTAGCAGGAAGCCACCCCTGGTGAAAGTCTACCCCCAGGGCCACTGAGACTGCTGAGAAGGGACCACCTGGGGAGAAGGCAGCCCAGCCCAGGACGGGGTCTAAACAGGGGTAGGTGACAATGGCCTTGCTGAACATGCCCAGATGAGCGTCATGGACCCTGAGTGCTCCAGGGTCATCTGCACCCTGCACCAGCAGGGGGTTGGCCCAAGTGACATGCCCTGTATGGGAAGCAGCGTGGCCAGGGGACAGACGCCCATGCTTTCTAGAAGCCCTGGCTTCCTGCTGTTCACCTAGGGCCGGCAGATCCTTTAAGTTGGAGAACCCGACCAACCAAGGGACTGTCCCCTGGAACAGCCCAGAAGCAGCATCCAAGAACCAATCCCTTTTCTCTCACCAGGCTCCTCTGCCTTCCCCGCCGTCCTGTGACCTCACGCAGCAGCTCCTGCCTCAGACCATTCTGCAGAGCCCACCTGCTCCCATGGCACAGGTAAATCTGGTGCTTGGAACAGGGCAGAACGCCTTCCAGACAGACCGTGTGACGGTGTGGGTGTGTTGGTGTTGGTGTCTGTCACACATCGGCACCAGCCAAGGCCTGAAAATGTGCTTCCCGAGGTGCGCGTGGGGGTGTGTGGAGCTAGACGCTTCATCATCTGCCATTCTTGTCCTCTCCACAGACGTTCTCTAATTCTCTGTCCCCGGCTCTGTTTTTCATCCTTGTGACCATCTTTGTTAATCTCTCCTCTGTCTCTCTCTCTCTTTTATACTAGGAATTGAACCCAAGGGTGCTTTGCCACTGAGCTATATCCCCAGTCCTTTTTATTTTATTTTTTTTATTCTGAGACAAGATTTTGCTAAGTTGCTAAGGCTGGCCTCGAACTTGCAATCCTCCTGCGTTGGCCTCCTGAGTTGCTGGTGCATTTCTTTCATTTTTTTATGACTCCAAATTGGCTATATTCTAGGAAAGGTCTGGATTAGGCCAAATGTCATAGGAAGAACTTTGAAAGGATCTAAAGCATGTGGGTTCCAGTACTCTAGCCTAACATTTTTTTTTAAAGTAATTATGAGTAGTTCCTTCCTGATTTCAACAGCATGCAGCCAGTTATTATCTGGGTCAGTCTGTAATCAAGGTGTTAGGGACACAGAGACAACTGTCACACAGCCCTTGCTTTTCGTACTATGAAGAAGGTGGCCTAGGTATAAATGGAGAAACCACCCAGGCCCGCCCGGCAGGTTATTTTAAAAAGTCAGTAAGAAAAGTGTCTGCTTAGGAAAGTCTGAGCTGGCTTCCTGGAGGATGTGGCATTCCCGTTAGCCCTGGAAAGATAACTAGGACGTTGCCAGAGAATCAAGGGGCAGCAGAGAAGAGGGCCCCGGGCCTGTGCTTTGGTGGGGAGTCATGAAAATATCTGTTGTGCTCCGGTCGTGCAGAGTGGAGCCTCTGCTGAGCCCAGAGCTCTGACTTCAGTTCCTTTAAGGGGCACTTAGCTGCTCCCATACCCTGACCACAAGCTCAAGCCGGGTCCCAGGCAACCGCTCGCCAACCCTTGAACTTGTCAGGGAGCGGATCTGTCACAGCTAAGGAAAACCATTCAGGACACATGTCCTCGCACAAGTGGCCGCTGGTGCTTTCCTGGAATAAGAAAGACACGCGGTAGCCTCCGCTGCTGGCTGGCTGGCTGGCGGGCTTGAATAATGATGCAGAAGCTCTTCATCCAGTCGACTAATTAAAATTTATTCTCTGGACAAAAAAGAGAATGATTTTTTTTTCCTCTTCAATGTCCAAGACACATTTGGTATGAAATCAGTAACTTTTTCAATCCAAAGGCACATGAGATGAGAATTCCTTAAACTTCTGGACCTTTCGTGTCAAAGAACATCTGGATTTATAATACATATGTATGCTTAGGCTCCTTCAGGAATTGATCTTTCATTTATCGAACTTCGCTTTACTGAATAGTGACTGCTCTTGGTCTGTTAGGAATACTGTACTTGATGAGAACCGCATTCTTTAAGACGTTCTTGTTAACACGGTTCACTCTCGGCATTCACGGGAAATTTGTCCCAGGACCCCCCAGCGATACCAAAATGCATGGACGTTCAAGTCCCTCATATAACATGGCACAGTATCTGCATGTAACCTACCTATGTCATTGTCATCGTAAATGATCCCTAGACCACTGTAAATCATCCCTAGACAACTCATGATCCTGACACAGTGTGAATACTGCATAAATAGTGGTCATAACATATTGTTGAGGGGATAATAACAAGGCAGATTTTAGTCTGCACCTATTCCGCACATACATTTGTTGAGTCTTTTCCATCTGAGGCTGGTTGAATCTGCAGAGACAGAGGCCCGCCCCACTGTCTCTTTCCGGATCAGCTGGACATTTTCAGACTCACCCCGGGGGGGAATGATGAGATTCTATGGTTTTTCTCTTTTTCCCTTCACTGATGACATCACTCTCAGGGAGGGGAGGGGGAAATTAAATCCAAAATTGGGGGAGTCATCATCTGGACAACTGGTGGTTTCCCCAAAAGCTCTTTTGCTTACCCTGTGTTTCTAAAATGTCTCTGAGTGAGAGGAGATCCTTTCATCACAAAGGCCGCAGCCCGCCCGGGGTGTGGCTCAGTGGTGGAACACGTGCCCAGCATGCACGAGACCCTGGGTTTGACCCCCAGCACTGCAAAAAAAAAAAAAACACAGTCAAGAAGATATCAAGAGACCAATGACTGGGAGTCTAGGGTAACAAACATTTCTTACAGTGGCACACGCCTGTAATCCCAGAGGCTCAGGAGGCTGAGGCAGGAGGATCTAGAGTTCAAAGCCAGCCTCAGCAAAAAGCGAGGCGCTAAGCAACTCAGTGAGACCCTGTCTCTAAATAAAATAAAAAATAGGGCTGGGGATGTGGCTCAGTGGTCAAGTGACCTTGAGTTCAATCCCTGGTAAACCACCCCCCACCGCAAAAAAAAAAAAAAAAAACAAACATTTCTTAGCCTTAGCTCTGGCTCCCTACTCGCTGTCCAGTCCCCTGGCCACTCCTGGTGCAAGCCAACTAAGCAACCAAGAGCCGGCTCTGCTAGAGGTGGAAGGGGTGGCCCTGAATGTCTCTCCTGTAGAGCCAACTGTAGAAGCTTTTGTGTCTTGTTTTAAAAATGAAATAGCTGATACAGCTTGCTTGCTTGCTTGCTCAACGGAATGTTCTTTCTAAATCCAGCTGAGGGCTTCAACACAGTGCTGGGGGTTTTTTGCGGGTGGCCTGGGCATTTTAAGCTCCTGTAACAGCCAAACATTCTGTTTAAGTGAAGTCCGATGTCAAGGGCGCTGTGATTGAGGTGGGGGCTGGGGACAGGAGTGGAGAGAACCTGAGCCCTGCCTGGCCACCCCGGTTCTCAGCTTGGTCCTACCCCCACCCAGCCCTGTGACCTCAGCAAGCACGACCCGGGTTTGTGGGGAAGTGGTGGAGGGTTCACAGGTCTGCCTGCCTAGGGGTGGGGACAATGGCCCTGCACGGGGATCTCAGCAAACTCCACACCTGCCACGATTCTCTTCATTGGCTCTATCTGTTTTCATTTTGCTGATCTGAAGCCTCCGTCATTGCATCCTCTGGTACATTCTGCTCTGTTCTCAGTTCTCCCCATGTGTGGGAGGTCAAAGGATAGAGCAAAGAAAGGAGAGAGAGAGAGAGAGAGAGAGAGAGAGAAAAGGAAGCCTTGCACAGGGCCTGTGCCTGTATCCCAGATGCTGAGGCAGGGGGCGCCATCGAGCTCAGCAGGCTGCAGAGGGGAAGCCAGCCCATCTCCAAACAAAAAAGGAAGGGAGGGAGGAGGCAGGTCAGATCGAAGAGGAGGGAGAGGGCACAGGAAAGGAAACCTGTGCCCAGCAAACTGATGGGCCTCAAGAAGTGGACGTTGCACCCAGAGAGCATCAACCCCTCCTCCCATCTTGTGACCTCCTCCCAGGACAGGACCCTGTGTGGGGACAGGTGACAGCAGGCAGAGCTCACCTGCAAGGTTTTCCTAAAGCCCACCTCGGCTCCAGGAAGGGCTTCAGGGGTCCGAGGGAAGGGAGAGGGGAATTTGCAAAACACACACGAAGGCCTTGTATAGGGTCTCCCTCTGCCACTGTCACCTCGGGGCATATGGCAGGTGACTGGTTCACTTGTGCAGCAGCTGGTGAGCATGGGGGAAGGTCCCAGGCCTGGAGGGTAATGACAGGGCCCAGAAATGCCAGCGGAGGTGTCACATACAGAGTACAGATGAGAAGAAAGGACTTCCTCCGGGGCCCCTGGATGCCGGGAAGGGTGGCCCAGGGATGGGAAAGGGACTCGACCTGTCTGCCAGGCCCAGGTAACTCTCTGATCCGGTTGTGTTTTTGACTCCGCCTTGAAGTTCTCGGCCCAGTTCAGCATGTTCCAGACCATCAAGGACCAGCTGGAGCAGCGGACGAGGATCCTCCAGGCCAACATCCGGTGGCAGCAGGAAGAGCTTCACAAGATCCAGGAGCAGCTCTGCCTGGTCCAGGACTCCAACATCCAGGTGATGCCCCTGCCCAAGCCGGCCTCTGTCCTCCCTGCTCTGGCCACAGCGCTCAGCTTCCAGGTCAGGGCAGACAGGGCCCCACACGCCCCCTCTGCACGGCCTCCAACAGATCCTCCTATGCTCATGGAGCCCATGGACACATCCACAGGCCACTTAGAAGGAGAGATGCCACTTACCTGTCCCCATCTCCAGGCCAAGCCTGAAATTCCCACAAGGTCCTCTCTCACTCTCCCAGGCACATTCTCTTCCCTGCCCACCCACATTTTCGTTCATGAGTCTGGCCTTCGAGCGCCCTCATGGATGCCTGCCTTGGTCCTGGGTTACTGCTCCCAGCACCCACTTCATAGCACCCAGCCCAGGCTGCCGGCAGAGGGAGAGGCACCTCCATCTGTTTCCCCTGAGCCGAGGATGAACACGGGAATGGAGGGACACTTGGGAAGTCAGGCTGTCTGTATTCAGCCAGAGAGGGTGGCAGAGGGAGCCGGGGCTGGCACCTCCATGGCACCCCAGTTGTTGCAAGCCCCTGGGTTTGCACATTCTGATAGCATCAGCCTGACCCCCAGCTATCGCTTTATGGAATTATTCTGAGAGTTATTTTGGAAGAAAAACTTGATGTATTGGATCTCTTTCAAGGATGGATGATGATGATGATGATGATTACTACCAAATTTTACTTCGTTTCAGGACTGTTTGTCCTCACAAGTGCATCACTGGGATCCAGCCATTAATTGCAAATGTATTTATAGCTAACCTTGGAGTTTGCTCTGGGAGCGTTGAGAATGTGCAGCCCCTTTAGGAGAGAAGCAGAGAGAACAAAACAGACACCTTAAAAATGGCTGCAGGATTGTTCCCACTGGCCCTCGGACCCCTGACAATTCAGACCCTCTCCTGGGCACCCAGCTCAGTTGCACCTTGACAGGCAGACGGGAGGGGGGACACAGTGCGAGGCCCAGCACAGTGAGATGAACGCAGGGTGGCGTGTTGGTGGGCGGGAGAAGCCTCTTTTAGGCCATGGGCTTCTAGGGTGTTCAGGAGTTCTCCTGGGAAGTCACAGGGACCCAGGAGTGACCGTTGGACATTCCTCCCCTTCCTGCTCCTACCCAGGCTTGTCACCATAAATAAGCCCAAACCAGGACAGCCACCACCCAGCATCTGAGCCTATCTACAGGTGCAACCCACAGCCTGGGGCATACCCAGAGTCCTGCTGCTCCCTCCCCGACCGTACTGTCACCCCCACCTTGACTAGAGGAAGGAAGAGTTCCGTGGTTACATAGAAAAGAAATGGGGTCATCAAGTTGTCACATGAGTAAACAGCCACTTTGTGCTTATTTTTTCCCAACTGCAATATTTTTCTCACTGGTCCCAGGGCCTGATGGGTTGCTCCAAACTTGCCCGACTCCAGTGACTTTAGTGGAATTTTACACTAACGGAGTCAGGGAAATCGAACCAGAAACTGCTGAAAGCCACGTAGGCGTAAGAAGCCTCCTCCTCAGTGTCTGGACTTTTCTGCTTCCTGCCTTTTCAATACTAAAGCTAGATTTTAAAATAACAGGCGACGAAGTTATCACTGTCACTCCCTGTGATGCAGAGCTGGACTTTCCTCATGTCGGGTGCTGTCTGCTAACCCCCTAAGTGCACACGCCAGAGAGCACCCAAGTTCTAGGAGGGATGAGGTAGAACCAAGCCTCGGGGCCATCCTTCCTGCGCTTGGTGCTTTGACCTTATCTCTGCAGTGGAATTTTCCAAAGAACATGGAAATCCACAGAGAGCCAAACCAGAGAGAACATTTCCTCCAGTAGTCTGTCTTCTTGTTGTTTTTTTCCCAAGATTTAAAGAAATATAATCCAAAATGCTTAACCAAAATATGACATTGGTTTTTTTAAAAAAAAAAAAAAAACATGATTTAATTGTTTTAAAAAAGCACATAAAATGACTCCATTTTCTACCCCACCCCAAACAAGAGAAGAATTAGATGAAATAAGATCAAAACATTGATCACCTTTGAAGCCTAATGATGACACATTATGATATGGGTTTCCATTGCACTTTTTCTCTATTTTTTTTTGGACTTCTGAAATGTCTTGTAATGATGAGCATTCATTAAAAGTACTCAGATGAGAATCCTGAAAGTTCACTTTGTGAGTGTAGGATCTACTTATTCTTAGAAATTAGAATTTTTTTTCCTGACAACTTTTCCTACTTTTAAGAATCCATCTTCTTGAGCCATAAAATCCGACTTTATTCTTGGTAGAATAGGCATAGACGACGTGTGCAGCAGCAAACCAGGACCCCCACCCAGGGACCTTGGTCCCAACTTGTTCTTTCCCTATTTTAATTCATTGGCTGAGAATTTTCAGTGAGACTGTGGGCTTGCAATGCTTCCTAAGTATGTTTTTTGTTTGTTTTTTAAACTGGGTTATGAGGGTAAGGTCCTCTAAGGCTGCTGCTGTTTGCACCTAGATGAGGTCATGCCGTGGGTCACGTGGGTCAGGCTGTTCTGCTAGAAGGTCCTGCCACCCTCCTCCCATCCGCGGAGAGCTGCATGTGGCTCATTTGGAAAGCACGTGCGCCCTCTGCTGGCTACTCAGATGAATGCTTAAAAAGACCACTAGCAGTGGCAAAAGGCATTTGTTCCTTGGTTGGTTCTTTTCATCCATCCATCCATCCATCCATCCATCCATCCATCCATCCATCTTTCCATCCATCATCCAACATCATCTATCCACCCGACACTCATTACATACCAAGTACTTGGTGGAGCTCTATGGGGACACAGAAATACAACAGGATTTCTACCTTCAGAGAGCATAGATGGCTGATGGTTGAGAGTAGCACAGCAGTCTGTTATGTAACACTAACAGGAACAGCTTGAGCAAAAAGCTTCATTCATTCCTTCATGTATTTTTCCATTTATTCATTTATTAGACAATCTTTAAATTGTCCAAAGAGCAAAAGACTCCTTTTCTCTCATTTTATATTGCTATGACCTAACATTCATTCCACATTCACTGTGTCTTGGGTACTTTATATGCTTTGACTTTATATAATCCCTTCTAAGGTAATGTGCTGTTGATGTCCCTGTTTATAATGAAGAAACCATGGCTTTGAAAAGTTATGAAATGCTCATACTGCTAATAGATGGTAGGGTGGCGACCGGAACTCAAATATGTCTCTTTTAGGTTAGATTATAAAACCTGTCATAAATAAAGCTTGCGTTTATTCAAACTCTACTCAGAAGGTAAACTGTATCCTGCCAGAAAAAAAAAATATGGGAATTAAGCTTTTGTAGAAGGTTTTTACCAAAGAGGTGAGGAACAAGGTACCCTGTGTGCCATAAAACAGGCCGTATACTAAAGTAGCTGTTGCTGCGGAGATGCTGATCTTCAAACATGTGATCTGAGATGCTGGGGACCAGGAAATTCTTCTTAGATTCTAAGGTGGCAGAGAGCCCTCATTTTAAAACTACAGGCTTCTTACCTGGGGAAGGAGCATAAGAAGAGGTTGGAGGGGGCGGTCTCCCAATCCGTGGGTCCCATCTGTGAGTGAGATATTTGAGCAAATTGGTCTTAGGAGGCTCCTCCAAGCATCTACAGGGTGTGGCTCTACACCTGCCTTTCACTCAGGAAGTGTCAACATGTCAGTCTGTGCTGGGTGTGTGGTTGGGTCAGTCTGATTGGAAGGGAACACACCAGATGCCGGGAGGAAGAGAAACCCCTCCTGAATACGGAATGTCACATGTCAACAACTGTGGCATCGATAATGCGCGTCGGTGTCTGCGATCCCTATGAGGGGCTTTTGTTAAAAGAGGTGGTTATAGGGTCTTTGGTTAAATTATTAGTAAATCCGTTTTTCTTAAACACATAGAGTCAACTTATAGATCCTATGTCTCTTACAAACCTACTAAAAAGAACAATCCTCTCACCCTCTCTTTAGTTGATGTTCAACGAGTTTCTAAGTCCAACAAGTCGTGAATAATCCGCAGTATCTGCCAAAGCCATTAATTTACAAGTTTCATTTCTCGGAATCTCTCAATCATTTCACATATCTAACAAAGAAAAGTTAAAAACCTAAGAAGTAAAACCTTTCTAAGCACTTCAACTGTTTTCAATCAAATACGGCATCTTGGTGGGATTGGTTCCAAGACCCCCACAGATAACCCACATCTGCGGATGCTCCAGGGTCTCCTGTAAAATGGCTTGATGCTTGCATAGACCCTACACCTCTCAATCCCCTCGAGACGACTTATAACGTGAATGCAGTGTACCCTGATATAGTTGTTTACTGTGTTGCTTAGGGAATTGAGACAAGGAAAACACCTGTGTGTGTGTTCAGTACAGATACAGTTTTTTTTCCAAATATTTTCCATCTAAGGCAGGTTGGCTCTGCAGATCTGGAGGGCCAACCGTACACTGTCCAAACTCTTTTAAATAGAGATTCTCATGAAGACTTACGTTCTTTACAAACTTGGTCAAGTTCCCTTTTTGATGAAAATGATCAGGCTCACGTATCACAGCCTACTCGACGTCTGACACGTCTGAGATGATCATGGAGATGATCGTGATGGCTAGAGAACTGAACCCTGGTCTTAAAGCACATGGACTCACTATGGTGTCGTCCTCTCTGTGTTTACTGTCCTGCTTGGGAAGAGAGGGTCCCCTGCTTCCTGGGAGCAGATCTGCCACCTCAGCGGAGGACACTGGGTTGAAGATTCCCGAGGGCAACACGGGTCACTGTCCCTGGTCAGTTTGCAGAAATCCAAGGCCCAGCAGAAGGCCCCATCCTACTTGATGGGGCCACGCTGGGGGTTAGCCAAGCCTCTGCCACCACTTTAGAGTGCTCATTTGATTCACAAAGTGTCTCTCCCTTCCGATAAGAAACTGATCAGCCAACTTAGCATATAGACAAGTGCTTCAAATTGCTTCTGGAGCCTATGGATGTCGACTTCTTTCACCCTGGTAGGTGCCAATCACAGGACGGCGACCTTCGGGAGGGCAGGGACAGTGTCTCTCCGACTCAACCGCGGTGTCCAGAGCGTTTCACATGCTAGAAGCATCCTAGGCACCTGCTGTCCATCAGCTGAGTGGACGATCTATTTCCAGCCAAAACAGGGACACCAAGAATCTGACCACCTACTGTGACAGGAGGAGGCACACTCTCGGGCCTCAACCTCACAGCTGTTTCTCTTGGGCTCCCAGATGTTCCTGCAGCAGCCGGCTGTCTCCCTGAGCTTCAGCAGTGCCCAGCGGCCCGAGGCGCAGCCGCAGCTGCAGCAGAGGCCGGCCGCAGTGTCTCAGCCCCAGCTGGTGGCCAGCCAGCAACTTTCAGGGCAGATGGCTTCAACCCAGGTCACCAACCAGCACCTGCTCAGAGAGTCGAGTGTGATATCCACCCAGGTAAATGCGCCCTGTCCACACTCTGTCCTTGCCACATAGCGGACACTCTCGCAGTCTAGGGGGTGCTCGATTCCCGCAGCCATCGAGGACTGCAAACCTACACGCTGTTCCTCTCTGAACAGATGATGGTGGGGGCTTTTCTTTTAAGTCATTTTGAATGTCCAACTTGTAGTGTTTTCCCATGCCCTGGCCCCTAGAGACATCACGCCGTGGAAACTTTCAGCTTTGAGACTGAATTAGGATTGGAAGAGGAAAAGGACATCCCAAGCACTCACTGATGGCCACGTGTCCCTCCACACCTGTTCTAGTCCCCCGCCCTCTGCGTTCAGCCCTATCCATGTGAGCAGCCACCACTGCTAACTGTCCCTGCCCAGAGCACCTGGCTCTTCCCCGTCACCCGCGGTCCCTGCCGAGCCCTGCCCTTGAGGCCATTTCCACTCATTACCCCCCACCAGTGACCTCACCATCTGACCAGGTCACTGGTGGGTCAATGGCACTTCAGTGGAATGGAACGAAGGGCACCTGAGCCTCTTCCGTCACAGGTGG